>NC_133659.1:96875644-97475644 GCF_037893015.1 Macrotis lagotis
CTCATTTCCGCCTGTATCAGGAGGTGAAGAGAAGTCTTTAGAGAAACTCTCCTCGGCTCCTGCTTGTGTGCTTGCAAGCACACACATACACACACACACACACACACACACACACACACACACACACACACACACACCTGCTGCCTCATCAACACGGGGAGTCTGGCAGTATGCAGAGAGCAGCAGGAGACAGAGAATTAAACTAATCCTAAATGTAAATTTAAATAATCTCCACATCTGACCATTTAAACAAAATCAGTCAACCCATACTTCCTGATGCTACTTTTTATCTTAAGCATAGTAACTAATTTTTCTTCCTATTCTCCCTGCTCCCCCCCCCCAATACACACCCTACCTCTCATGGTTCCCTATTGCTAGATATGTCTTGAGATTACTCATGAATGAAAAACTGAACAGAAGTTTCCTAAAAAAGGTTGGTATGCATTCTTTGTGGAGGGCTGGCAGAAAGGAGAGGACTGAGAGATGAGTAGTAAACTGAAGAGACAAAAGAGAAAGGGGAAGATGTTTAAACTGAACCCATTGTTTTTTTTTTAACATTCGTTTTGAGTTCCAAATTCTCTGCCTTCTCCAGTCCCTCTCCCATCCACTGAGGAGACAAGCAATTTATCAGTTAGTAAAGCCATGCAAAACCCATTTCCATAATAGCCCTGCTATAAAAAAGTAAGAAAAATAAAGTGAAAAATTATGCTTCAATTTACACTTAGAGTTCATAAATTCTCTCTCTGGAGGTAGATACCGTTTTTCATTATGAGTTCTTTGAAATTGTTTCCCATTAAGTTTTAGAACTCATCTGGGATATCTTATTATTATTATTTAAAATTGTGATAGTTCTCTATTTATGTATTCTTTAGTGCTAAAGGCTGTTTTCTAGATTTACTTTAATACCTTGTCCATTTCTTCCAATTCTACAGCCATCCTCTCAATCCCATCCTTCATCTATGCTTCCTTCTCCATCAATTTTTGTTTTATATTTGTATCTCCAATGATGAGTACAGTACTTTACACATTTGCTTAATATGCACTTTTAATATGCAAATAAATAGGCAAAAATGTATGTCTGTTAGACTGGAGAATGTGAGGAAATGACATTAATTTTGTCCATTATTGATTTAAATTGCATTACTTGTATTGTTAGGGCATCATTTTTTATTCTTGGGATTCCTATCACATTTCCAATATTTCTAGTCTAAACCTTGTTTACTCTCTCTTGAAGATCTTGGTCTCATTCCTGGAACCAGAGCACATAACCTCAGTTAGCTGAGGCTAACTGACATGAAATCCCTCAATTCCTCTCTTTATATTAAAATGTTGAGGATAACTCTTTCTTCCCTCTTTTCCTTTTGGGTATCTATAGGAGAAAATTTGTAGAGTAGCAAAAGAGGTTTAAATTGTGAGTCAGAAAATCTGGGTTTCTTCCCAGTCCCTCCCTCCCTTACTAGTTAAGGGAGCAAGTCACAAAGTCTTTCTGAACTTCAGTTGTATTTTGTTGTTGCTATTCAGTCATTGTGCCATGTACATTTCTTCTTGACACCATGAACCACATTGTCCAAGGGATTTTCTCAGCAAAGATACCAGAATGCTTTACCATTTCTTTCTCCAGCTCATTTTACAAATGAGGAAACTGAGGCAAAAAGAGTTAAGTGACTTGTCCATGGCCAAACAACTATTAAGTACCAGGCCTGGTGCTCTATGCACTGAATCCCCTCACTGCCTCAGTTTACTTCTCAATAAAATAGGGAAAAATTAGCACCTACCTCCTAGGGTTGATGTGAGGATCAAATGAGATATTTGTTGTCCTTAGCATAGTCCTGACACCTAACATATTCTATAAATGCTTATTCTCTTCTCTATTGGAGTGACATCAAGTTCTCTCAAGATCTGAACAAGATACAAAAAGTCAGAGATCATTTTTGTTATTCCTCATTCTTTTTGACCATTTTGCAGTATTAGACACTGTTCATCATTCCCTGTTTAATTCAGTTCTATTCAATCCAATCTAATTAATATTTATTAAGCACCCAGTATATGATATTTTTGTGACTGTTACTCTTATTTC
The DNA here is from genome assembly GCF_037893015.1 of Macrotis lagotis. NCBI lineage: Eukaryota > Metazoa > Chordata > Mammalia > Peramelemorphia > Peramelidae > Macrotis > Macrotis lagotis. The sequence goes on from NC_133659.1 coordinate 96,877,722, forward strand.
ATTTAGTCAATTAGTCAGATTAGTTTATGAAAATGAAAACTATCATCTGAAATGACAAGTATCACACACTAAAATGGAAGCAATAATGGCATTAAAATGAAATCAATTAATGGTGCTCAAGGATATGGGGTGCATGCTGATTATAACTCTGGGAGGTGTGAGGTGGGTTGGTAGAAAAAAGATTGTTAGTAAAATGAATGTATCTATTTTTAAGACCAATTTAATGCTAGGGATTACTTTGGAGTGTTGCTGTTATTAAGTCATTTTAATTGTACATGACTCCATTATCCCATTTGTAATTTCCTTGGCAAAAATTCATTCTATCTGTGTGACCCTGTGTAAGTCACTTAACCTGTTTGCCTCACCATAATTTCCTAATCTGCAAAATGGGTTGGAGAAGGAAATGGCAAGTCATTCCAGTGTCTTTTCCAAGAAAACCTCAAATGGGGTCACAAAGAATTGGACATAATTGGAAAAACAGTGAACACCACCACATTTACATATTGTGATTATATGAATATATTATAAATAAAATATTTGCAGATATTTCCATACAAATATGTATATAACTTTATGATAGCTAGTAAGAGTATGAGGCAAAATATGAATTCATGATGATGAGTCTTCCTGGCTTCAAGACCATTAATAGCCTTATGCTATTGAAGTTGGTTTTCTTGCCTCAAATCCCTCACTTTAATTTATTCATCATTCAGTTGCCAAAGCAATTTTCCTAAAGTAGAAGTATTATCAACATTGTATGATCCTCAGTCAGTTGACTGTCTATTATTATCCCCCAGGTAATATATAAAGAACTTTGTTTGACATAGATAGATCTTCTCAATCTAGATCTTTCCCATCTTATAGCAATTTTTTTTCTATTCTACTTGCTTTTCTTCACAATTAAGTTAAGGTACATTATCCTATTTACTTTTCCTCACACATTATCATTTATTTTCTGACTTAGTGTCTTTTACACAGGCTTTTTCCCCATACCTGAAATAACCTTTGGACCCATTAATCTTAGAATACCCCTTCTTCCTTTAAGATTTAGTTTCACTTTCATGCTCAAAAATTCTGAAATTCCCTAATCTGATTAAGATCTGTTTTTCTTCCACTACTTCCTCTGTCTGGGGTTTGCAACCCCAGGCTTTTCATCTTTATTACAAACTGCAATCCAACTTCAACTCAGTTCTTTCTTCGGTTATTATCTCTGCCCTAGCAACACTATGCTCCCTTCACCATCTTGGTGAACCTAATGTCTTTCCCCTCTATCTTATTACAGATCTTGCCGTGCCAAATCTCAATTTTGGCTTACTCCCACTATCTACTGTCTTCACTTCTACTCGTGGATTGCTGAATGAATCTGGAAAAAAATCATGAAACCATAATATGATAACTGGATCTAATATTTTTTCATAGAATCCCAGTTGGGATCTCAATGTGGTTCTTTTTACATCTACTTGATTAATATACTATTCCACTCACTACAATACATTTCCCAAAACATTTCAGCTTTCCTCAAAACTCTCATAGATATCTTCTACCCATAAGGTCAGCTGAGTATCTTGCATTTGATTTCACTGAAATCATTCTGCCTGTTTGCTCTTTCTCATCTCATATAACTTAAATACCTTTCTCCTCCTTCACCTCTGTCTCACATGAAGAGGTGTCCCTTTTATTTGTCAAGGCAAACCTCTTTACATACTCCAATGATTCCAAGTCATGACATCTCTACCAGATGACCACTCTATCATGTCTCCTTTATCCTGAAAAAACCCTCACTGAATTCTTCTATCCCTGCTATCATCCATCCTCTCTTCAGCCTTTTACAGATAACTTACTCATAAAGGTCACTTAAAATTCCACATAAAGGAATTGAAAATTACTTCTACTTTCTTCTTAACTTCTTATAATCTAACTTCTGATGTTATCGTTCCACTGAAACCACTCTCTTCAAGGTCACTGAAGATATCTTTTTTTCACAAAATCCAAAGGTCTTTTCTCAGTACTTATTCTCCTTAACCTCTCTGCAGCCTTTGACAATGTAAATCAATTTGTCTTTCTTAGTACTGTCTTCTTTAGTTTTCAGGATGTCACCTTCTTTTGGGTTTCCTCTTACCTATGTTACTGTTGCTCTTTTTTTTTGTTTCCATACTTCTCCACATTGTACCTTTTAACCATAGGTTCTCTCTGTAATATTTCAGTTGGTGATCCCCTCAGTTCCAAAGATTTAATTGACAGTTTTGTACTTATGATTCTCAAATTTCCCTTTCCTGCTCTAATGTCTCTGCTGGCCTCCAATCACATCACCAACTGCTTTTCAGACATCTCAAACAGGATATCTAATAGCCATCTTAAACTCAATATGACCAAAACAGAACTCATTATATTTTCCCTCTTCCTTTTTTTTAAATTTTGTAAGGCATTGGGGTTAAGTGGCTTGCCCAAGACCACATAGCTAGGTCATTATGAAGTGTCTGAGGTTGGATTTGAACTCTGGTCCTCCTGACTCCAGAGCCAGTGCTCTATCTGTTGCACTCCCTAGTTCCCCCTTCCTTCCTTATTAATGTAGAGGGCAATATCATCTTCCCAGTCTTCCAGTCCTGGACTTTACATTATCTCTTAGCCTCTCTGCCCATTCCTTATCCAAGTTGTTGCCATGGCCTGTTGATTTTATCTTTGCAATACCTTTTCAATGTGCCATCTCCTGTGACAGTGTCACTATTGTAGTGCAGATCCTCATCACTTCACGCTTTGATAATTGCAATAACACTGTCTCAAGTCTTTCCTCACTCCAATCCAGTCTCCATCCATCTACCAACATGGATAAACTTCAGTGGCTCCCTATTACTTCCAGGATCAAATGCAAAATGTTTGGCTTGGTATTCAAAGCTCTTCATAACCTAAGTTTGCAATCACATCTTACTCCCTGATTCATATTCTTTGAACAAGTTATCTGGGTCTTCTCCTTATTTTAAAAATGAGACTCTCCATCTTTCATCACTGGACATTCTTCTCTAAATGTCCCTCATGGATGGATTGCTCTCCCTCCTCCACTCTTACTTTTGTTTTGTTTTTTTGTTTTTAGGTTTTTCTAAGGCAAACGGGGTTAAGTGGGTTGCCCAAGGCCACACAGCTAGGTAATTATTAAGTGTCTGAGACCGGATTTGAACTCAGGTACTCCTGACTCCAGGGATGGTGCTTTATCCACTATGCCACCTAGCTGCCCCCCTCCACTCAGACTTTTGACCTCCCTGGATTTCTTAAAGTCCCAACTGAAATTCTACCTTCTACAGGAAGTCTTCTTCAACCCCTCTTAATTCCATTGATTTCTCTCAGTAAATCATTTCCAATTTATCTTGCATATAGTCTGCTTTGTCTAAACTTGCTTGAATGTTTTCTCTTCCCATGGATTTTAAGGTCCTTAAAAACAGTGATTGCCTTTTACCTCTTTCTCTATCCCTAACACTCAACAGTGTCTAAACAGAGTCCTTAGTAACTGTTTATTGATTGATTGATTTGACTCTTGCTTTCTCAATAATTTTCAACTCCAAACCTACCTAAATCTCCTAGATAGATGCTCAAGAAATTCTCCCTGGGTCCATCCACCCCTGTTAACTGTTGCTCCATATCCTTTCTCCCTCTGATGGCAAAATTATCTGACATAATCTTCAAGAGATAACTTCACTCCTCCTTCCCCCACCCCCATATTAACGTCTTAACTCTCTTACAGTCTCTTTTTGACCTCAGCATTAAACTGAAACTGCTCTCTCTGAAGTAATGCATGATCTCTTAATGACCAAATATTAATTCCTCATTCTTCTTGACTTCTCTAAAACTTTTGACACTATCATCAATCAAATAATATTTGTAAAGTGCTTAGCATAGTGCCTAGCCCATAGAAGGGCCTATTATCTAAATGCTTCTTGCCTTTCCTCACTGTCATCCTTTTCTCCTTGATATTTTTCTTAGGTTTCTGTGATATTCCTTTTTCTTGGTTCTCTTCCTACCTGTCTAACCACCCCTTCTTTTCTTCCTTTGAGGGATCCTTAGATTGTTATCTAGATCACATATACTAAGCATGACTATCTCCCAAGGTTCTATCCTGAGCCTTCTTCTCTTTCTTTCTACATAGCATTTCCCTTGGGGCACTCATCATTTCTCATAGTTTCAAGGAGCATCATTGAGTTGATGATTCCCAGATCTATTCTACCTTACTTAACCCCATGTTCTCTGAAATCCAGTGTCACTGACTTCTTTTCTGTTCCTCACATAAAACTGTTTATCTTTCACCTGCCTCCTTTTTCACTGGCTGTCCTCCATGCCTGCAATTCTCCTCTTCCTAATCTCTGCTGCTGGCTTTCCTTACTCAGTTAAAATCCCCCTTTCTACAGAAAACCTCTCTAGTACTAATATTTTTCCCTCTGAAATTATTCAATTCATCCAACATACATCTTATGTTAAATAGATGTTTACATGTTGTCTTCTCCATTACACAGTAAACTCCTTGAGAGTTTATTTATCTATTCACTTATTCATTAATCCATGCATTCTTTTCTCTGTTTGTTCTTCCTCTTTGTCTCTTTTTGACCTCAGCATTAATCTGACTGCACTCTTCAAAGTGACTAATGATCTCTTAATTGTTAAATATAAATTTACCCATCCCTCATGCCCTCTTGACTTCTCTGAAGCCTTTGACACTATTATCAATCAATTGCTTTTTCTCCATGGTCCCAGTCCATAGTTCTTGGTTCACAGTAAGCATTTAATAAATGCTGAATTTGTACTGAATTTCTAATTAGAGGTTCTAATGTAAATTGCAATGGAAATGATCCTGGATTGAAGTCAGAGGCACTGGGTTTGAATCTTAATTCTGCAGCCTATTATCTGTGTGACCTTGAGTCACAGAGGTTAAGTGATTTAACCTCTCTATTCCTCAGTTTCCATACTATATCTTTGAAAATGAGAGACTTGCACTAGGGGCCTTCTTAGGTGCCTTTGTGTTCCTATGATTCTAAATTTCATTCAAGAGTATGCTGATTTTTTCCTAATGAATTAAAAACTTGGAAAATCAAAAACAGAGTTAGAAAATATCACAGTGAAAATGGAGAATCAACCTCAACTTCACTGGTGGAGTTCCATTGAGCCTCAACTTCATTGATTCCATTTGATCTTCTAGACTGATAAATTATGAAGCAAGAGAAGACTGCATGCTTATGGAGATGAAAGATTACAAGACATAAAAGCAATTTTCTTTTTCTATTAAAGGAAGGGATGTCCAAATTGATTTTCCATTTGTATCAATGGTTGCCTGTCCCATTGAGAAGACTTTTCATTACTATTATCTAATAAGAATTTTTGACTTAAAATTCTTCTCTGCTTTTCTTGTAGGTTTTTGCCAAGTAGTAGGGTTAAGTGAGTTGCCTAAGGTCACACAGCTAGGTAGTTATTAATGTCTGAGGCCAGATCTGAGACTGGATTTGAACTCCAGGGTCAGTATTCTATCCACTGTACTACCTAGCTATCCCACCTTCGCCTAGATCTTCCTGATGCTATATTCATTGATATGCTGCCTCTTTGGGATATTTGGTTCATGATGTAGAATATTGATTCAACTCTGTGACTCTGACTTTAGAACGAATGTTATCCAGATATAAATAAAAGAAGCATTTCAAAAATATATTTGAACCCAGACACATAGCTAGAAAACTCCTGAAATTCCCAGTTTCCTCCAAAGCTCTGTTCAAACACCATTTTTTGCAGAAAGTCCTTTCTGAGCTCCCCATTGCAGATACCCCTACTCCTCATCAGAAGTTATTTTGTATTTATATATGTATGTATATATGTATGTATGTATGTATGTATGTATTATTTCCCTTGAGGGCAAGGAAGTTCTTTTCCTCTTCCAAATCCTACTTCTCTCTCTGTTCCTGTACAGTTCCCTTACCCTCCTCCTTTCCCTTTCCTTTTCTTCTCCCCTTTCCTTTGCTTTGCTTGTTTATTAATTAATTGATAGATACAATTTAATAGGAAATGAGGACAATAAGAATGAATACCTGTGTCCTCTCATGGTCCCTAATAGAATTTCCATTGACCCATCCAAAATAAGGTATATGCAGAAAACTCTTGGGTTTTTATCAGAAGGAAAATTGTCATTTTGACATCTGAAAAAATTTCTTCCTTTTTGTCTTCTAGTTCCTACTTAATAACCAAATTGAATGTGTTTAAAATAATTATTTTTACAATGTGAATAGAATTTGAATACCATTGAAGCAGAAATATACAGAAGTTGGTGCTTTGTTAGAATTTATTGTTTGAATTATCAGAAATATTTCCTAAAGTAAATTTATAATTTGAAAGTAGTAGGGAATGTTTCACATTCTAGAACCTTGTTATTATACATTTAGAGATTATGTTGTACAATAAGAATATTGCAAAGAAAGTAAAAACTCTAAAAAAGCATTTTATAGGAGATGACTAATTAGAATCTTTGAAAATCTCAGTAACTTATCACCTCTGAGATGATTTCTATATGATCTCTTCTTAACAATATATTCTAATCTATCATGAGTTATGAAAGTGATATCTAATTACATAAAACTATGCAAACTGTTGAAAAGATAAAGAAATATTTATATCTTAGGAAAGACTTCACTATCTAGGCTTGATACTGTTCTGAAGTCGCTGGGGGTGTGTGAGTGATCTAAATTTAATTTTTCCCCCTTTTTCATACTTCTCTATTTCTTCCCCCTCCCACCCCTTACCCTCATAGAAGCTAGGAAGGAAACTTTGTGCTTCTTTGTAGAGCTTATTTCTTTCTTCATGTTGTTTATAGAGTTGCAAGGTAAGTTTCTCCAGGGAAGGGAAGTTATTTTTTTTTATCCTCAATACTTATCTTGGGACATAGCATTAACAAATGCTTACTTACTGACTACTTATTTAAACCAGAAAAATTAAAAATGAATCTTGAAGAGGCCCACATGAGAGACATGCAATGTTTACCAGTAGACTTCACCATACAACCAGTAGGAAACTTAGAAAAAAAACAGGAATGAATGATGTCCTACTTCAACTAATATTTTATCATTTTCATTTGATGACTGACATCTCCTTTCTAATAATATACTTCATGAATGTTATTTTTATGTAACTTCCTGTATACATATAATCATCAGGAATATTCTTCAATCTTCTCACACATTATATTGATCTTTTATTTTGGGAGGGTCATTGAAATTTTTCTACTTTGCAAGTTGTGGAATTCTGCAATTTACAGACACAGTCATATATCATTGATGGAAAAATATTGGTCTTAAAAGAAGCAACTTTGCATCAGGATAAAGGTTGGGATCATTGGAAGGTCATCTAGTCTTCATTCTTACTGAAAGATGATTCTATGTCCAACTCATAACTTCAGTGGCTGGAACCAAGAGGTAGAAGTTATGCCTCTGAGTCCAAAGAACCTGAATTCAGAATTACTTTTAAGTATTTGGCACTAACTAGTTGTAAATCTTTTAACCTTTCAGTGCCTTGGGTAATCTCTAAGTCTCTAAATTGCCCAGCAAGGAGTAATTTGTTTTTGATGAGGAGGTTTTCCCTAATTGGAGTTCTATATATCAATGAAATTATGTGTTTCTTTCCCACCATAAGAAAATCTATGTATCCATCATCTATCTATCTATCTATCTATCTATCTATCTATCTATCTATCTATCTATCTATCTGTCTGTCTATCTACCTCTTTATCTCTCTGTCCCTCTATCACCTATCATCTATCTTTATTATCTATATCTATCTAACTATATCTATCATTATCAATCATTTCTATTGATAGATTAACTCAATGGCTTATTTAATTAGCTTCAAGCAATGGGCTAGAAAATATTCTTTGTCTGTTTGCTTTTTGCCTCTACATATGGCTAAGTTAGCTTACTTTGCATATTTACAGATCCCATTAAGGAATCTCTGTAGTATTATGGAGCTTGAAGTAGGGAGTACTGTAAACAAGGACATCTGAATGACTCAAGTATTATTATAGAATGTCTCTTCCATTTGGTCTCTAGGCAAGAAAATATCCACAACGGTGGTAAACGTATTTGGTGAGCACATGTTTTCCTCTTTTCTTTATTGTTTCTAGTGATAATTGGAGGATTGTTGATCAGTTATCTTTGTTGTTGCTTCTATAAAGGAATCTTTACTATTGTAACACTTAGGTCTCAATACAAACATCAGTAAGTGACAAGGGAAATAATTGTTTATAGATCTGATGGAAAATCTGTTTCCTTTTTTTAATCCAAATATTTTCCTGTTATTCTTAGTTATAGATATATTATGGGATAATTTTGCTTCATTGAAATTATGACTAAAATTTCTGAAGTTCTCTTTCTTCCCATCCATGATTCTTCATTGATTTATGAGGTCTCACTGCCAATAAACTTCCACCATTTGTCTTCACCACATTTTGCAAAAGAGTTTCTATTTTAAATCAGTGCTGACATTGGCTACTAAGATTCTCCACTTGACAGAGCTGAAATAGTTGCTGTATGAGAAAACATTTATAACCTTTTACCATTCACAATGTAGCAGTTGTTTCAAATTGGCTCAACTTTTGAAGGAAATGGTCTTAATCAAAGTCAATGTCTTTTATTTTTTTCCTTTCCCATTGTTGGTACAGTTGCTTTTTTGGATAGTTCAGGTTTGAGCTATCGTATTTGTAGTCAGTGTCTTCTTTTTGACCACAATTTTCCTTCTAATTTGGTATCATTTTTACCTATGCTGATTCTGAAACATTTCCAGTAATGTTATTTCCTGACTACAAAGTTTTAGTCAGTTTCATTTTTGTGATGTTTTTCAATACTCATCACATCCTGTGACTTCCAATTCTCTTCTTGAAGAAAAAATACAAGAGATTTTGGAGTAACTTACAAGTATTTGACCTCTTTAATTTTTAAATTTCAAACCATTTTTCAATTCCCCCTCTTTCCTGATCCCTCCCTGTGTCTATCTTCACATGGATTTCATAGAATCATAGAGTTAGAGCTGAAACAGCAACTAGTCTAACCCAGTATTTTATAGATGATTAAGCTGAGGCCCAGAAAGTTTAAATGACTTACTAGTATCACATAGGTAAGGCAGGATTTGAATTCAATCAAGTCCTTTGTTTACAGAAACAATGATTTTTATTGAATAATAATTTGATTTAATCTAGTCTTCTTAAGCAGATTGCTTCCTTCATCATACCTTCTCTCTCATTAATCTTTAATCTACTGACTATGGTAGAAATGTATCCATCCACTTATCTCTCAATTCTCTTTGATCCTTCACTTGATCGTTCCATTCACTGTAGTTATAATCTCATATCTCTCTCCACCCTTTATGGGTAAATTCTTCATTGAGAAAAAAAATTACAATAAGTGGCCAACTTTCTTTATTTCACTCTCTTCCTAAATTCATTGCAGTCTGACTCCTGACCTCAACATTCAACCAAAACTCTTCTTTCCAAAATTATCAATAATTTCTAAATTCCCAATATAATAGAATTTCTAAATCTAATCCTCCATGATTTATTTGTAGTCTTTGACCTCTTCACCTTGATACTCTTCTCTCTAGATTTTCATGATACTGCTCTCTCTTGGTTCTTCCCCTGCCTCTCTTATTGTTCCTTCTCTGCCTCCTTTTGATCCAGGTCATACCCATTAACCCATAGGTATCTTCCAAGGGGCTCTTTTGGGTCTTCTATTCTCCCTCCATGATGTTTCACTTGGTGATCCCATCAGTTTCCAAGTTTCCAATTATCCCTCAGATCTACCTGCCTCATTCTAACCTCTCTCATGACTTCTGCCTTTTAAACATTTGAAACTGAACATCCTAAAGCTCTTTTAAACTCATCATGCCCAAAACTGAACTCTTTATTTTTCCCTCCAAACTCATCCTTCTTCCTATTTCTCCTACTATTGTTTAGAATACCATTATCCTGTTGGTTATCTAGATCCACCACCTAGTTGCTATCTTTTATTCCTCATTCTTTCCATTCCCCATATCTAATCTGCTGTCAAAACTTGCTGATTTTACAAATAAACCCTCTTCTCTCTTCTAACTGTGCTGTCATCCTAAACTAGACCCTAATTACCTCAAGTTCAAGCAATTACAATACATTTTAGTCACTCTCTCTGCCTCAAGTCCCTCCCTATTTCAGTCCTTTCTCCATTCGCATGTCAAATTGATCTTTCTAAAGCACAAGTGTGAACATGCCACCCTTCTGGTTCCCTAATGCCTCTAAGATCAAACATACAATGCTCTCTTAGACCTTGAAAGCCTGTCCTAACTTGGCTCCTCCTACCCTTAGTCTTTTCACTTTCCTCCTCTCCACAGGGTCTATGTCCTGACAGGTCATCATCCTTTTACTTCATGTTCAATGATGGCATGAATGAATTCCTTTAAGTCTTTTAGCAGTTGATAGATGATGGTTTACATATCTATGGGCTACTCCACCATTTAGTTTGAGTAGACCAACCCAATTCTATGTTCTATATCTTCATGCTTCATTCTCAGACAATTTATTTCCATTGATAGTTGTATTTGTCCAAACTCCAACTGGCAGGAGTTGAATAGGACTGGTCAGTTTTTGCCAGTTGATGTGCTCATACAGGGTATAATTGTAAGTCAGAAGTGTCCTAAAATAGACACCTGATGCCATTTAGATGAACTACACCCAGGAGGTGGGACCTAAATTTGCCCTAAAAGCAAACTGACAATATATGTGTGAAGCTACTGGGGTCGATCCAGTTCCAATTTATTGCAACAATTTCCTTTAGAACTCCCCCCTTTGTGCTTGTAGATCTCTGTTAGTGAGTTGGCTGCAACGGGAATTCAATTTTAGCTAAACTTTCTAAAATCCTTTGAGTAAATCCTCAAAACTTTTCTCTGCAATGATACAAGCAGACTCCATTTCAGGAGCCTCTGCTTCAGTGAATAATCAAGCTGCTATTTGAAAACTCATGCTTCTTCCTTAGTTCCTTGATAGAGAAAGTCTTCCTACTCAAACTCCCTCAGTTACAGAGAAAATCACTGTCTTATGGGCAGAAGAAATAGCATAAGTTTGAGATTTTCTTATGACTGCTGAGAGTTCCAAGTCTCTTCTTTACATCTGCTCCAATTTTCTTTAGGGTTTGATTTCAATAGGGTACAGTGAAGCATCTGGGTGGGAGAGAGCCTTCTCTCTCTAGGCTGTGGTCTTTCAGTTCCAACTCTCAATAACTGAACTTCCTTCACTTGTTTCATTAGCTACTTTTCCTTCTTCTTTGCATGATGCTTAAAAAACACAATCTTTGTGTTTAGTTTTTGAATATATTGGTCAAGTTTACATTAAATGTTATTATATTAGCAATTCAGCCTCTGAAGTAGAATCAACCTCAACTAGGGAATACTAGACTTGGTTCTTTTTTTTTTCTTTTGCACTTCCTGGCAACCTTCTTTAGCACTTAACTAATCAATTTACATGATGGGGTGGAGGGGAGGAGGGTGCTCTCTCTTAAATTGATATCCTCTCCTCTCAGAAAGAATGTTAGAGGTGAGACTGGCTCAAGTTTGTATCCTGCCGGTCCAGATTCAATGATAACATTAACATTTTACTTATCTTAGTCATATCTTGGAAAAAAGATATTCAACAAAGATTCAATAGCACTTAGCTTGGGTAGACATCTCTATCCCTAGTTTATCTCCTATGGAAAGTTTAAGGACATTTGCCAAGTCTGAAGAGCACTTCTATGAGTGGACTTTTTAAATCCTATATGTGACCAGGAAGTCACGTCTATCTAACTAGAGGCCACCAGGAAGCTATGTCAAGGGAGAAGTGACTTGAGTCTTTACATAGCCTCCTCGACTCCCATAAAGTCTGATTTTGGTTGCCTTTTGGAAACAAGTAACTAGGTGAACACCTGCTGTGTGGGGAGGTTAGATGGGGAAGGGAAGAGCAAAGGGAAGAAGTATTCTTATGGAAATTACTATGCCCCAGACACTGTGTTGGTCCTCCTAACAATCCTGTGAGGTAGGTATTGGAAACCCTGGTAGTTATTGGGTCTTGTCAGAAAAGTCAACTAATATAACAATTGAAATTTATTAATTATCAACTGCATCCTTGGTCCTGTGTTAAATGCTAGGAATACATGAATAAAAATGAAAAAAAAAACCTTTCATATTCCAAATGCAAGGCTTACTAGTTCTTATTTACCAAGCCCTTTAACCATTCTCTTTATTGTAAAATGGAAATAAACATCATTGCCAGGTCTATCTTACAGGGTTGTGATTCTCAGATAAAGTAAAATATGAAAAATCCTTTGCAAACACTAGATTTACATAAAAATCTTCATTTTTAGGTAAAACACTGAATTATTGATCATGAATATTTGATGTGAATGCATTCCCTTATCTTCATTTCTTATAATCCCTAGTTTCCTTCAAAATTAAATTAAAATACTACATCCTACATGAGGTTTTTTCCTGACCTCTCTAGCTGCTCTCATCCTCTTAAATTATCTTGAATTTTCTTTCTATACCTGTTCACTGTTTGACCCAATTATATCATTAGCATAATCAAAATAAAGACACCTAGAATTTCTGGTCCACAATTCTGAAGAGTCCCATTTCTAAGAAGCCAAGAGCCTATAGAATAGATCTGTATGTTATGATCAGTCAGTGAGTAGTCACACATTTCTATTCTGTCTCAACTTTTTTCATCAGTCAGATGAAAATAAATACTGAGAATTTGTTGGGATTTTGAAAGAATTTATCAGAAGAATTTTCTGCAGTGGAAGAAACATTATTTGGAGTTACAAAAAAAAAAAAGAGGATTGTCCATTCTTTAGAGAAAAAGGATCCCTTTAAAAGGGCCTCTTAATGCATCTCAGAGACTCAAAATGGCTAGAAATAAGGAAGTAAGATGTCATTGCACTGACTTTGAACGAGTCTCTTGACTTCCTGGAAACGGGACTCTACAGCATTTTTTTGAGAAGTAGGTAAAACTGAATCTGACATCACTACCTAGTAGTGCCTGTAGCTAGCAAGTGGTTAGTTGAAGGGTAACAGAGGAAATTGCTCTCTGACTGATAAGACAACCCAGCAGAGTATGTGCTCTGTTATTTTATTTTTGATTCTCTTTTTTGGAGAAATACTTTTTTCCCCCTCAAGCAATAACAATTATTTTCCTTTTCAGAAGGACGCATGCTGTTTTATACAGCTGATTCCCAGATATAACCATGATTTTGTGGCTTAACCTCTTGACATTTGGCTTTGCGTTTCTGGACTCTGATATCTTTGTCACAGGTATGTGCTTGGTTCTTCATGATTTCTTGTTTGAAATTTTATTTTAGAATTTTTTTTAAGATGAGCATAAAACTAAAAGAAAAGTTTGCAGTGGGTGTCAATGTAGAGTTGGTAACTTGGAAATAGGAGACACAAAGACTAATATTTCTTTAGATAACATGGAGGCTTAATGTAAGCAACAGATTATAAGGCTTCCATTGGAAGAAGGTATGTTTTTTATGAAAAAAAGTTATAAGAAAAAAGAAAACTGTTTTCAATTTTTTAACCTTTTGCTCAAGTTTCTTAGAAAAGCAAAACATTTTAAAAGAAATGTTCTAAGATTTTTCCAACATGTCACATGTTAAATTTTGTTATGATTTTTAAAATGAGAAAATAAGGCTTTTTTTTCTTTAAACATTTACAATATTTTCAACATCCTGCTTTTGTGAAACTATACAGAAGGATTTTAGTTGCATGTAAGACGCTTCTTGTCCTGAGCCCCAAATTTGCTTCCTCAAATTTTCATGACTGCTCTCAACATTTCACTTAATTCCAAGTTTATATGATGATGTGGAATCATGTCAATGTTAATATTCTGTTGATTCCTATTACTAAAAAGTTTTCACATTCAGGTTTTAGTCTAATAGAAAAGTCATGGATTGATTTGGTACTCATTTTTATGCCTAGGAAACCAAGGGGCCAACACCCTTCCTGGGTGTATTGGTGAATTTTAGATGTCCTTGAAAAGACAAGGGGGACATTGAACCTTAAGAAGGCACAAAACTAATTTTCCATGGAAATACTTCATATAGTTTTGGCTTACTGTATTTTCAGAAACAGTTTTAATTTGATTCCCTGATATAATTTGTGATTCGAATTCATTGACAACTGTGTAATGAATGTTTGATCAGTATTTTCCATTCTAACATGAATACACTCCTGTTGGTCACAATGATGGTGGGAAACATCTGGGTTTTAGTATTCTTTTTGTGATTTGCTTAATACTAACTTTACAATGTGATTCTAAGTAATTAACATGAAGTTGATTTTTTTGGAAGCCTCCTAATAAAGTAAATGGAGAGACTTTTCTGTCTACTCCTATTCTGTTTTCATTTTGAAATTTTTTTACACTCTCTTCTGGTCTTTTTTTTTTTTCAAGAAAGGAAGCTATTAGCTACCTCCTGAATTTATTCTAGGCTAACATAAGGGAGTAGATGAGGAGGGGAGTCTGAGATGGAGTTTTTCAAATGATAGATTTTGTTTTTTTCCTCTTTTTGGCCAGCAGTGTCTCTTGGTTCAGAATATTTTCTTATCTACTTGCTATCTGTAATCAAGTAGAGGATCTTACTGAGAAGTGAAAAATAAGATAGCAGCAGTTTGAATTTTAAAGCATTTTGGAAGGAGAAAAAGTGGTATTTTTTGCTCTCACTAAATCATAGAACATTTTCATTTCTATAAAGTTCATGCTTATAATATTTCCATGTTGAAAGCTTTATTAAATAAGCAAAATTTCATTTTTGTTTTTGTTGCAAGGCAATGGGGTTGTGTCTTGCCCAAGGCCACACAGTTAGGTAATTATTTAGTGCATGAGGCCAGATTTGAACTCCGGTCCTCCTGACTCCAGGGCTGTTGCTCTATCTAGTGCACCACCTAGCCACCCTGCATCATTTCATTTTTAAAAGATGTTACTTTTATAGTAATATTTTATATGGAAATAGGTCTAACTTTTTGAGAAACTTTTTTTTTGGTTTTTGCAAAGCAATGGGGTTAAGTGACTTGCCCAAGGTCACAAAGCTAAGCAATTATTAAGTGTCTGAAGTCAGATTTGAACTCAGTTCCTCCTGACTCCAGGCTTGTTGCTCTATTCACTGCGCCACCTATCTGTCCCAAGAAACTATTTTAATAATATTATAATAATATTAATGGTATATGACAGAATATTTAATATATTTTAGGTAATTGAAGATCAGAAACTTAGTCCTTTTATCTTTTACATGACCTAGCAGAGTCTTGATTATACCAAACAATCAAATATTTGTCAAAGGAATAAATGAACAATTAGTGATATATATATATATATATATATATATTTAAGATTCTGTAATATATATATATATACAATGTATGCATTACATAAAATATGTTAATAACACTAGAATGAGGGTGATGATTTATTAGTATTAACATAAAGCACTATAAATATTATCTGTTATTTTGATGATCTAAGTGCAGAGTTTCACTAATAAACTCAATATAAAACATTTACTGTATGACACTGATAACAGGGAATTAATGCATTTTACCACAACCAACACTTCAACATGAAGAATTTTCATCTTGGGTTGCTATGAGTGAAATGTATATTTTGCATTTCAACAGCATTTCAGTTGTTAAAATTGATAAGTATTGGAGAATTGGATAAAGAAGAGGTTATATTTTGAAAATACTGAGCTTAGAGGGATGGATCACCATATAAGGGAAAATGTTTTATTTTTCTTTAAAAGGAAAGGTTAAGTAAGCCGTTTTCTAATACAGAAGGTGTTTCAGAAGGCAACTGAGAAGGAAAATTTGTATCTTTCAGAAAGTACTGCAATGTATTTGCTGTAAGTCAATCATTGTTGGTGTATCACAGTCTATTCTATGACTTCAGATTAGCCAATGTCTGACATCCATTCAGTTTTCCAATTCAGTCTGGAGAGATTTTGACTCCAGAAATAATTTTTGATTTTTGGATGTGAAGTCAATGGGAAAAATTCATTTACTTTACCAAATGCTTTGTTGGCTTTACTAAGAAGAGTGGTTTTTCAAAGTGAGGGCTATATTTATTTAGACTATTTTGAAAGATGAATTATAATTTTAGGGTTTTTTGCATTGATTGATTTTTTAATTGATGTTTTACTTTTTCCCAAATATATGTCATGAAAATTTTTTTAACATTCATCCATATGCTTATGTGTATTTCTAAGTTACAAAATTTCCTTCCACCATCCCTTTCCAACCCCCCTCCCCTAAGCAGTGAATAGACACATTAATATTGTATTTACACATTTGTGTTAAGCATGTTTACAAGTTAATCATTTGGGGTATGATGAATTAGGATTAAGGAAAAGAAATATATAAGAAATATTTTTTTAAAATGAATGTAGTATTCCTCAGAGTCTGAAGAATTTTGTTTTGTTTTCTTTTTCTTTCTCTGGATGGTGACAGAATTGTCCATGGCTGGTCTAATAAGATTGTCCTAGCTCTCTGAACTGCTAAGAGCAGTTGCATCCATCAGGGTCACAATGTGTTAATGTTAATGTGTCCATTGTTTTCTTGGTTCTGCTCCCTTTACTCAGCATCAGATCCTGTAAATCCTTCCATGCTTCTCTGGAGTCTTACCATTTATGATTTCTTACAGAACAATAGTGTTCCATAATATTCATGTACCATAACTTGTTTAGCTACTCCCCAATTGATGGGTATTCCCTCAATTTCCAATTCTTTGCCACTACAAAAAAGAGCTGCTATGGATATTTTGGAACATGTGAAATTTTCCCATTTTTTTTATGATTTCTCCTGGATGTATACCTAGAATTAGAATTGCTGGGTCAAAGGGAATGAACAGTTTTATGCTCTTTGGGTATAAATCCATATTGCCCTCCAAAATGATTGGATTCATTACCAACTCCACCACCAATGCATTAATCACCCAAACCTCCCACAACCTCTCCAAAATTGATTATTTTCCTTTTTCCTCATCTTAGCCAATCTGATGGGTATGAGGTGATATCTCATAGTTATTTTAATTTGCATTTTTCTAATTGGTAATGATTTGGAGCATTTTTTCATATGATTATATATAGCTTTAATTTCTTCATTTGAAAATTGTCTTTTCATATCTTTTGACCATTTATCAAATGGGGAATGACTTGCAACCTTATATATTTGATGCAAATCTCTATATGTTTTAGAAATGAGACCTTTATCAGAACTTCTAATTGTGAAGTTTGTTTCCCAATTTTCTACTTCCCTTATAATCTTGGCAGCATTAATTTTATTAGTCCAAACCTTTTTAATTTAATGTAGTCAAAATCATTCATTTTGAAGTTTATAATATATTCTATTTCTTGTTTAGTCATAAATTTGTCCCCTTTCCATAGATCAGATAGATAATTTCTTGATCTATTAATTTATCTATGGTGTTGCCCTTTATGTTTCAATCCTGTACTCATTTTGACCTTATTTTGGTTTAGGTTGGGTGATGTGGATCTATGCTTAAATTTTACCATACTCTTTTCCAGTTTTCCCCCAAATTTTTGTCAAATATTGAGTTCTTATCCCAGGAACTAATACCTTTGGGGTTGTCAAACACAAGATTACTGTAATCATTTACTGTTGTTTCTTTTGAACCTATCCTTATCCTATGACTCTATTTCTTAACCAGTACCAGGAAACAATTAGAATTTTAGTTAGCATATATTGAGAATATTTTTTCCCTGAAAATAGCATTCTTATTTCATTAGCCATATTATTCTGTATAATTGTTTTGAGGTAAAAATATTTCTCTATATTGACACGTTTACTTCATCTCTATACTTTATAAGACATGAGAGATTTTTTATCTTCAGATAGTGTGAGAAATATCTTATTTGAAACTACCTCTGTCCCTTCCTCCCTCCCTTCCTCTTCCCTCCTTTCCCCCTTCCTTCCTTCCTTCCTTCCCTCCTTCCTTCTTTCCTTCTTCCTTCCTCCCTCCCTTCTTTCCCTCCTTCCCTCCTTCCTTCTTTCCTTCCTTCCTTCCTTCCTTCCTTCCTTCCTTCCTTCCTTCCTTCCTTCCTTCCTTCCTTCCTTCCTTCCTTCCTTCTTTCCATTAATCAGCATTCACTTATTATGTTCTTTAGTAGTTCCCACTTTCGAGAAATTTTCCTTCTTTTCCTCCTTCCTTTCCATCCCTTCTTCCTTTTTTACATGGTTTGTACTTTTTGATTTTGATGACATGAAAACTGAGTTCTGAAAAGTACTAAGATTTTAACATTGTTTCTAAGGTATATAGTAGCACATGTTCTTTGGGAAGATGACTGGGTTGATTTAGCCACATTATGTAAAAGAACAGACAATATTTAAAAATGAAAATGACAGTTTTTTTAAATTGTAAATACAAGAGGTAGATCACAAAATCTGCATTAAGTTTAACTTCACAGGCATGGAAAAAGTGATTTCTCTCTAGTTCTCCAGGAGATATTGATAGTCATATCTTTCACATACACAAACTTCTCTCTGAATGTTCTGTTTTTTATCCCTGGGGTTAAAATGCCTGGTTAGTTGTAAAATTTCTCGATAACTTGTTGGAAAGGATTTAGTTTTGAGAGTGGAGTTAGATATAGGAATTCTTTGGAAGATGCAGCTGATGACAAAGTCCATTTTTATTTAACATAAAGAAATATCTTGTCATGAAGGAGAATGAATTTGCTTGTGTATGGTTATATAGTGGTTGGTTTAAGCTATTTTTTCATACTAAGGCATTTTCATGGACTAATCATTAATGCAACTTTAGAGCTAGAAGGAACATTTGAAATGACCTTCTCTAAGTCTCTCCTTTGATAGATTTGGACTTTAGCATTTCAAATGTTAAAAATGTTGTTCTATCCAGTTCCATTTGATATTGGCAAAGGAAGATGGTAGAATATGGTAAAGTTATTGACCTTCTTTTCTAATTGTAACTTCCTCTTGAAACAAATATTTATTTTGCCAATTTGCCTTGTTTATATTCAGCAATGGCTTCTTGAATTTATGGACTTTGTTTTTTTTTTTTTTTTTTTTAGCATTTGATGTGGTGGGCCATTGCTTGTTTCAAAAATCCTTAACTTAGGGGCGGCTAGGTGATGCAGTGGATAAAGCACTGGCCCTGTAGTCAGGAGTACCTGGGTTCAAATCCTGTCTCAGACACTTAATAATTACCTAGCTGTGTGGCCTTGGGCAAACCATTTAACCCCATTTGCCTTGCAAAAACCTAAAAAAAAACCCAACTAAAAAAAATCCTTAATTTAGCTTTTAAGATTTTCTTACTTCAAGCCACCTTTCCAGTCATATCTTCCATAACTATCCTATTGTAAAAATGCTTAATCTTTCCCCTGAACATCTCATGAATATTCCTGCCTCAATACTTTAACTCTCACCCTTCTAATTGTCTAAAAAACCTCCTCCTTTGCAAGTTTCTGAATCCTACTTATCCTATAAAGACCAGCTCAAATTCAACTTCTTCTCTAAAAATATTCTCAATATTCTTTCTCACAAGAAACTGGTGTTTTATGAACTCATAGCCTATGCTATTCATTGTGCCAAATCACAAGGCAAGTTTCTTGAGAGCAAGGATCTTATATTTTATCATATACCCTATGGAACCCAGCAGATGCCTATTAGCTGAAAAATTCAATTACAGGATTTAAAAAAATAAGAGGTAAAGGTTGAGCATCCATTTCCCCTTTTTTTTCCCATTTGTTTAATACTGCCCAAAAGTTCAAGGTTCAGGTGGAATCAACTGTGAAGACAAGATTTCCCTGATATTATTGGAGGTCTTCAAACAAAGATGGGGTGAGGGCACAGGCTGGATGAGATGACTTCTGAGCTTCCTTTCAATTCTAGTATTTTATAGTTCTCTGATTTCAATACACAGAAGTATTCATTTAAAATCTTATTATTTTTTATTTTTAATTATCATATGGTACATTTTATAAAAATTTATCTTTTTATGTATATGCCATGTTTCTTTATATAATAACATTATATATAACAAATATTGATTGTGCCTCAACTAGATATAACCTTCTTAAATCAGGGACTATTTCATGTGCCTCATTATATTTCCAAAGTCAAAGAAGACATGTTTAAGAAATATTTGGCAAATATTTACTAAAAAGAAGAGTATGAGGGGCAGTTATGCAGTGCAGTGGACAGAGTACTGGCCATGGAGTCAGGAGTACCTGAATTCACATTTGGTCTCAGACACTTAATAATTACCTAACTATGTGACCTTGGGCAAGTCACTTAGCCCCATTGGCTTGCAAAAAAAAAACAAAAAAAAAAAGAAGAGCACGAGATAAAAAGATGGGCACAGAGGAGAAGAGAGACAGGAATGAAGAAGAGGAAAAAAGAAAAGAATTTAAGGAAAAGGAAAAGTTGACCATTTGCTGCTGAGGGAAGGGTGTTGAGAAGGGATGATGGAAGGAAATTTTGTAACTGAAAAATATACATGTACATATGGATGAAAATTAATAAATAATACTTTTAAGAAAAAGAAAAGGGGAAAGATCGGGAGTAATTGAAAATATATAAACATGATGTATTTTTTTACTATACCTGTAATTTCACTGATGTAGAGAGCTCTCTTGATTAACATAGAATAGAAATTGCTCTTTTAATTATTCTCTGAAAAATATAGATAATTAGGTGGCATAGGAATAGAGTATTATAGATGGAGTGATGAATACCTGATTTTAAATCAGTTTTAAATCTAGCTATGTTATCCTGGCCAAAATCAAAACAAATCAAAATTTAAAAAAACTTGGTTTCTTCATATGTAAAATGGTGATAATGATAACACATGACTCAGGGTAATTTTGAGTATAAGATAATATTTATGAAGTGATTTAGCAAATCTTGAATATAAATATATTATATACATATATGTGTAATTTAGCATGTGAAAGGACAATAAAATTCAATCTAATCCTTTCATTTTTGCAGGTAAGGAAATTGAGGCTTAGAAATGAGAAGGTATTGCTTTGTTTAGAGTGGGCCCAAAGACAAGTTTTAGCTGATTATTTAAAAAAGGCAACAGTCGCGTATCCAACCTTATATTGTTAGTTATAGCTATACTCTCTTGCAGAGAAAAAAACCACACAAAAAAACCAAATAATCAAATTAAAAACCCCCAGGATCCTAGCACTAGCCAGTCATCATGTCAACTCATGAAATTAGTCACAGAGGAACCAGGCTGGGGAGTATGGATGATTTAGTCTCTCATGACTACAGCTGGAGTCAGCACTTTTAAAAAAAAAGGAGAAAATAGTAAAATGTTTGCTGTTACCCTCATTTTTAAATTAAACAAAAGAAAGAAAAGCTCACCTTTTGATATAATTTATTATTTTAATTATAATTCAATATATAATTCAATATTTATCAATAATTGGAGAGATGAGAAAAGAATTATTTTATATTTTGTCTTTGTGGTATAGTATGAAAGATCACTGAATATGGATACATGCTAAAGGTGGTTTGATGGACCCTGAGTTCAAATCTTGATGTTGATGTCTGTCCTTCCTTCTTGAATCAGAATTGCTAGAGATGGTCCTGGATGTGGCAATCTGTGTTAAGTGACTTGTTCAAGGTCACACAGGTAGGAAGTGTCAAGTATCTGAGGCTGGATTTGAACTCCAGACCTCCTGACTCCAAAGTGCTCTGTCCACTGTACTAATTAGTTGTCCTTCAAATCTTGACTTGACTATTTACTACCTATGTGGGGAATTCATTTCATCTCTCTATGAGTCCCAATTTCCTCCTTTGTAAACTGAAGGAATTAAAGCAGATGATCCCTAATGTCCCTCTTAGCTCTATGAACTTGAGTATGAAAAACCATTAAAATCTTTAGATACACAAATTGTTATTACTTCATGAACTTAAAACATAATTGAGTTATGCTTGTTTTCTACCAAAAAGAATTGGTAAAGAGAGAGGTATTCTGTAATAGAGTTAATAAAAAGAAAATATATATCTGCACCTGTTGAACTTCACATTCTTGCTTCATATGCTATACTCCTTTATCTTATAACACGCAATACACCTGCAGATGGAACTTGGATAAGTAGGCTTGACTCTGTTTGCTTGTATTTATTATACTGACTTTACTAGACAATCTAATCCAATTCAATCAAAGCTGTTCTTGGAATGATAAGTCATAAATATCATCTTGGCAGAGCAAAAAAAAAAAAAATCCCATAACACCACCAAAACAATGCAAGTTATCCTTAGGGGATTTTTACCACTGAGAGAAAAATGTCAAATATCACTGACCTTTTTTTTTAAAGAAAGCTGATGCTCTGGTTTCAGCTGCAAGGAGTTAAAACATCTGTGTGAGACAAATAATAATATGGTTTACATTTGCAACTGATAAGCCTCTAAAATGGCAGCATCAGCATCTTTTTAAAAAAATCTCAAAACCTCAAGTGAAGTTCTAACGTCAAAACTATTTTGTGTGGCATACTGACAGTGTATGACCATGAAATTTAAACTTCCCCCCCTAAATTAAGACATTACAGCCTAGAGTAAAAAAAGGGGGAAAATCCTTGGCATGATGTTTGCAGGGCTCTTTGGTGAGATAAAAATTTAATTTTATAGTAATCATCTATTGCCTTTCCAAGTTTACCTGTGAATTTGCAAATCAGCTAGTCTCAATGATGCTTCTAGTATGAATAACCCTTTTCTTTCCCTTTCCTTTCCCTTTTATTTCCCTTTGCTTTCCCCTGTTCCTCTCTGACTCTCTTTGTCTCTCCCTTCTTGTTTCTCTTCCCTCAAAGAATGGTATATTGGAAAGAAATTTGGATTTATTGCTTAAATACTATATATATATATCAGAATATATAGTTTTCTTCACTTCACCATTAACTTGATGTATGATCTTTGGATAAACAATTTCATTCTAGATTTTTCATTTAAAATGTATCAGTGTAAGATTAAGATCATCTCTAATACTTGTACACCTATAATACTATTTTGTTTGAATCTCAGAAAATGAACTTTTTAAAGAGATAAAGTTTTAGAACTGAGGGGTATAACAATAAACCCTATAAGTAATAATTATGGAAGAAATAGCTAGATAGTAATTCTTTGGAAAAACGTCTGGGATGCAGAATGGTTTACAAGCCCAGCATGAATCAACAGGCTAATCTGGAAGTAAAAATTGTTATCATAGACTGAATTAAAACTAATCACTTGGGTTCAAGTCCTACACTAACATGAATTGGTTGGGGTGACTTTGGGAAAGTAATTTAACTTCTCTTCATCCTCTCTAAGATCCATAAATTCTGGAGTAATTGTACGTTTACCTTGGGAGGAAGCCTCTTTTGCCAGAAGTTTCCTATTCATGAAATCTTAGACCTAGATAAAAATAATGATAATTTACTCTAATTTTGGGGGGGTTTTAGGCTTTACAAAAGGTTTTTCTTACAAGAACAGTGAGATAAGCAGTGTAAATAATCCCATATTCATTTTGAAAAAATAGAAGGCTCTGTGAGGTTGATACCTAAATATGAACACTTAGGACAGTATTCAAAATCAGTTGTCTTGACTCTAGGGCCAGAGATCTAATCATTATACTATGCTGTCCCTCAAATACCATGATGTCATTCATTTAAGAGAAGTATAGTTCACAGGACTAGGGAGGAATGATTGATCCCAGTGAACTTTGTCCCTCTCAGAAAATATTTATAATGTTTAGTTCTGGCATACACATCCAGAAAAGGACAGCTGAGATAGTGACTTCAAGTCATTTAAGGGTTGAAGAACTAGGGATCCTTAGCAAGAAGAACATAGGACTGGGAGAATGAGGAAAGAGAGCTATCTTCAAATATTTTTAAACCTGTCATTTTAAAAACTGGAGAGGGATTAGATTCATTGTTCAGCTCCAAAAGATATAACTACAGAGCAAAGTGACAAATTTATACTTGATGAAAGAAAAAAACATTGACATAGTTGAACTCAGAAAGTAATGAGATTCCCCCTCATTGGATGTATTCAGGTAAAGACTGGTTAGCTACTATTTGCTGGGTATGTCATAGAAGAAATGCTTGTTCAGGTATGATTTGGATGAGATGACCTTACTAACTACATGACCCTAAGTAAATTGTTTAAATTGTTCTTTTTCTTCTTGTTTCCTGTTTCTTGTTGTTATCCTGTGCTTTCAATCACATCTGACTCTTTATTACCTGATTTATGATTTTCTTGGCAGATACTGGATTGTTTTACCATTTTCCTCTCCAGCACACTTTTAAATGAGGAAATTGAGACAAACAGAATTAAGTGACCTGCCCAGGGTCACAGAAGTAGCAAGAATCGGAGGCTAGATCTGATTCAGGAAGATGAGTTTTCCTAACTACTAGTCTGGCACTCTATCTAACTTTTCTATAAAATAGGTTTAAGAATAATACCTACCTGACAGTATAGCCCTACCTCATAATACTTTGCAAACTTTACAGCAATGTGCTATCATCATCATCATCATCATCATCATTATTATTATGATTTTTGAGCTCTGAAATTCTGTATTTCTGTGATTCCTTAGACTGAACCATGGTAGGACCATAAATAGGAGATTGGAGGCTCAGACCTCAGTAGGTTAAATCAACCAACTGATCGTTGTGAAAGAATGAAAACAGTAGGATCATTACTTCTGGCAATCTGAGAATTTGCACTCATATCGCAACAAGCAGATTAAAGTAAAAAAAAAGTATTTTAACATGTTACTTGTGGATCCATGCTAAGGTAGCTTTAATTGTTGGTTTTAAGTGGTTCTGCTTGCTTTTTAGTAGCTATAGATGTTTTATTGCCAAATGTTTGTTCTCTAAGATCTTTTCCCCTTTCTGAACATTTTATTTCACACAACATGCTTCTTCTGCTTAGTTCCTCATGTCAATGCATCCTCAGCTGACTTAAGTTACTTGGATTTCTAATTTATGTACAATAGAAGGACATCTCTTGCAATCCCCTTACTCATTATCTCATATAATCTTTAGAGAATATTTATTGTGTTTCATAGCTTTAAGGTCTTGCTCCTTTTCATAAGGAGACAAATGTGAAACTGTACCAATAATTGTCCTTTTAACTACTCTCCTGTTTTAAAAGCAATGTAAAATGGTAGCTGTACCACACTTCCTTGTAGCCTCAATAGGCCACTCTCCTGCATGCACTCTACCTACTCAATCTTTCTTTCCAATACATTTAAGTCAGTCTTAAAACAAGATGTACTGGGTCTCTTTCCACTATGTGATCCATTTAAATAAACTGATGGAGGAGTTGTTCCCATTTAATATCACTCATTTTAACCTTCTGACATCATCCCTATTTTGGTAGAAATGACCCTGAGGGTAAGTCCCCCCTTAAGCTTCCTTTTACATCAAAGTCACACACTGTGTCAATGTTGCTATACTTGTAAATGGAAATAGAATTACACCATAGGACATTCTACTGTCTATTTAAAAAAAAAGGTTTTGGAAGGAAATGGGGTTAAGTGACTTGCCCAAAGCCATACAGCTAGGTAATTATTAAGAGTCTGAGGCTGGATTTGAACTCAGGTAATCCTGACTCCAGGGCCAGTGCTCTATTCACTGCTCTGCTACTGTCTATTTTTCCATTCATCACATCTTTTGTTTTCCCTTCTAGATGATGATTTTTACCACCTTCTCTATACTGAAGGTGAGAATCATGAGTCTATTATTTTTCGATTGGTCTCTTTTGTTCTCTTGACCTCTTCAGCTTCTAATTTCTCTTGATTTTGAGACTTGGAAAAGTAGATTACTGAACACCAGCATGAGATTATTAGGTTATCCTAAACTAATGTCATTTTGAATTTTTGACAGAGCCAGCAGGCAAGGAGCAGCAGATAATTATGATGGGTATATTATATTTGAATTTCAGCATTTGATATTTTGACAAAGTGTCTCATAATAATTTCATATAGAGATAGCTTCAGACTCAGGAAGACTTGAGCTCAAGTATTGTTCCTGACAAAAATTAACTTGTGACCCTTGGCTTCTTAGTGCTCCAGAATATCCTCTGTCCCTGTCCTTGTATGACGTAAGTCTGGTGTGTTTGTGCAGCAATTACTTAGTCATGAGGGGTAGCTAGGTGGTGCAGTGAACAGAGCACTGGCCTTAGAATCAGGAGGATGGGATTTTGAATCTGGCCTCAGACACTTGACATGTACTGACTGTGTGACCTTGGGCAAGTCACTTAACGCTGATTGCCCTGCATCCAGGGCCATCTCCAGTCATCCTGATTCATATCTAGTCACTCCACTCAGATGACTCTAGAGCAGAAAGTGAGGCTGGTAACACACAGCACCCCCTCAACTCAAATCCAATTCATGTGGCTGTCATGGCATCACTTCCCTTAATTAGTGGTCATCTTCAAGAACAAAGGACAAGCACTTAGATATGATGGACACCTAGCACAGTCCCATGCCCACAACAGGTGTTTTATGAGTGGTTGTGGACTGGTTGTTGTTGCTGTGCTAATGTGACAATTTTTCCTGATAATATATTGAATAAAACTCAATGTACTTAGAATAGATTAGGATTTTATTATGGGCAAGGTGCTAAGGATGCAAAGATAAAAATGAAATAAAGCATATAAAATCACAGACTTAGAAAAGGACCCAAATCTGAGACCTATAAAGGACTCTAGCAGCCACCCATTCCAAACTCTATATTAAAGGACTCTCCACTATAACATAACAAATGTCATCCAACCTCTAATGAAGTTCTCTAGGGAGGGAGAACCCACCACTTCTCAAGTTAGCACATTCTATTTTTAGATAATTCTAAATATTGAAAATTTTTTTTCTTGACATCTAGCCTATTATTGCTTCTTTGTATTTCAGCTCAATATTCCTGCTTAATTGGTCAAACAGAACAAACCTAATCACCCATATAACTCTCATATCCCACTGCGGGTCTTCTTTTTTTCCAGGCTAATATTTCACCATATTCTCATATACACTGGCTAAGATCCTTCACCATTTTGAACCCAGAGGAGGGTTCCCCTAAGTGCTTTACCATTTTTAAAATCGTGGTACTCATAAATGAATATCGTACTGCAAATAAAGTGAAATGAGGTTGAAGTGCTGTGGGACTATTATTTCCCCTTTAAAAATTATCCCTTTCTTCATGCTAAACGAGATGTCATTAGATTTTTTTAGCTGCTATAATGACACTACTGACTCTTACTGAACGTGAAATGTACTATAACACCCAAATCCTTTTTTGAATAACCTATGTCTAACCATAACTTCCCCTACCCTTATTTTTGATGTTGACTCTTGTTCCTGGATACAAGACTTGAAATTCATCTCTATAGAATTTTATCTTACATTGTGCTTTATTCTCTAGCCTTTGGGATATTAACTCTTCCATTCAGTATAAAAAAGAAAGTTAAAAACTCTATCCATACCCATTGCTGGTAATATACATATATATGAATATATATATATATTCATTTATATGTATGTCTATAATACATGCATATATTTTATACACCTATATATAAGTTGGCAGATTTAGAGGCAGCAATGGATAGAGGCAAGAAGACTTTGGTATGAAAATAATTGCTGATACTTATTTGCTGCTTTTCTATGTGCCATGACAGGCACATGAACTGGATTTGAGTAAGGGGTGCTGTGCTAAGTTACCAGCCTCACTTTCTCCTCTAGAGGCATCTGAATCCAATGACTAGATATGAATCAGTATGATTGGAGATGGCCCTGGATGTGAGGCCATCAGGGTTAAGTGACTTGCCCAAAGTCACACAGTCAGTAAGGATGTGGCCTTACCTAAAACACAACCTCTTGGCTTCACAGTGATCACAATCTAAAACACAGTTTATGTATGTATGTATGTATCTGTCATCTGCCTATTCTATCTATCATCTATCTATATATCTATCTACCTATAATGCATTTGTGTGTATATAACAGTAGTAGTATAGAATGAGTGACTGGATCTGTGATTTAATTGACATAGTGGAAACGCTCAAAGAAAGAAACTCCCAGTTTATCAATACAGTTCAATGCTTTCTGTAGCATACCCATATTCTTTTGGAAAAAGATGATATTGATAGAAGACAGGAAAAGCAGAGGGACTGAGATAGCCAATTCACAAGAAGAAAGTCAAGGGCAAGAGAGAAGGGCATAATTTTTTTTTTTTTTTGCATCTGGGCCCTTGATTTAATGAGTGGTAGGAACTAGCAGTATGAAAACCATAGTCACATAGATAGATTGACAAATCATTAGTAACTTTCAGTCTTAAAGAATTGTCAGGGAATTTAGTGGCTTGCCCATGGTCATCTAGCTAGTATTTTAGAAGCGATACTTGAAACCAGGCCTTTTTAATTTAAAAACCAATACTCTATTGTACTATATCTCATCATTTTCCATTATATTTCTTTTCTAGCCCTTCCATCTACACCATAATGAATGAACTAATTTTAGTTGAACCATAGATCTGGACAAAATTAGACTATACTTTTGATAACTTCAGGTCATCTGCCAACTCTCTCTCTCTCTCTCACTCTCTCTCTCTCTCTCTCTCTCTCTCTCTCTCTCTCTCTCTCTCTCTCTCTGTCTCGCCCCTCCCTCCTCCCTCTCTCTCCCCCTCCCACCCCCATATATATATATATATGTATATATATATATATACATATATATATATATATACATACATATACACATATACACACACACACAAACACACATACACAGCAGAAAGGAATGTTTTTTTCCTTTGGAATATGCAAAACAATTATTTTTTAAACAGTTGAAATATTTTTTAGTAGTTACCCAAATGAGGTAGATTTTTTTTTCCTGGTTAAGTAGGGAGGGTTACTTGACATTTATTAATTACTGTTTCGATTTTATTCTCAGAAAATAAGTGCAAGATAATTTTTCCTAAACTATTCAAATGAAGTTTTAGAGAATTTATATGAAAATATAATTTAATCTGTCTGTTAACTACTGTCTGTTGCTATGTCTTTATAGAGCACAAATGAATGATTACATCAGCTGGTGAATTTGATAAATGTAGATTTAAGACAGTCTAGATTATTAGTTCAGTCCAAACATTTTACTTTTCTCTAAGTCATAAAACATGATTATGGTTTTCTATTTTAAGAAAGCAGAAAGGATGAAGAGTAAGATGAGAGGGGACAAAGGATGGGAAGAACAGAAGGCAAATCACTTTTTTCTTATTAGTAAAATGAGGGCTTTTAATTAGATGAATTCTAGGTCCTTTACAGGTGTAAATTAATGATCCTATATTTCTAAGGACAGAGTAGCTTTGAAAAATAATGCCATTTTTATATAAAGTAATTCAATGCTAATAAACAATGCTATTCCATTTGTATTTTCTTTTTAGATTTTTGCAAGGCAATGGGGTTAAGTGGCTTGCCCAAGGCCACACAGCTAGGTAATTATTAAGTATCTGAGGTCGGATTTGAACTCAGGTACTCCTGACTCCAGGGCCAGTGCTCTATCCACTGCGCCACCTAGCTGCCCCAATAATGCTATTCCATTTGCTCTTTGGTGTAAAATTTTATATATATATATATCAAGAACCACAATCTACTCATGGATTTCATTCTATCAAATTTCAAAGTTGCTTTTGAGGATAATTTTGCCCCTTGTATCACAATAGTTAGATGGTACAGTAGATAGGACTCCTGGTCTGGAGTTAAGAAAACTCATCTTGCTGAGTTCTAATCTGGCCTCATACAACTTAATAAACGTATCATCCTGGATAAGTCACTTAACTTTGTTTGCTTCAGTTTCCTCATTTGTAAAATTAGTTGGAGAAGAGAAAAAATACTTTAATATCTTTTGCCAAGGAAATCTCAAATGAGGGAATGAAGAGTCTGATGCAACCGAAACATTTCATCTTATTTGTTCCCTAAACTCTGGGACATCAGCATAATGAATCTTTTCTTGAATTCCATCTGAATTAAACTTGTGAGTATCCCAGATACAATTTGTCTTTTTTTCTTTTGTAACTACTCTAAATGGTATCTAACTTGGAGGGATATAAGTGAATAATCTTCTTCCCTCAGTCAATTTGTTTTGCTTTATTTTGTTAAAAACTATTTTGAATAGGTTTATAAGATAATCCAGCAAAGGCATTCTTATCAGACACAGTTAAATTTACTCCATCTCAGCTTAAGAATTTGTTAATACCTTCATTGTAGGATATGATTCAAAAATCCAAATCTCATACTTGGGAAGCAAGAATGTTTCCTTAGCCTGCTGTTCAATTAACAAATACATTTTTCTTTTCTTATCCCTTTAATTAGGGAAAGAATTGAGATAAATTCAAGATGTGCCTTTATGGTCTTTACCTTATTGCCTAAGATTTCATTATTGCACATTATATTTTCCGATTCCTTCTGAAGTGTTACTTGCACCTACACAAATCACAACAAGTAGGGAGTTGTCATCCATTTGTTAAGTGTTGGGAACTACTCTGTTATATGTTGGATAAATGCTCTAAGATCACAGTAGACCACTATATAGCACTTTATAGTTGTTACTAGCTGGACTGATACCCCAAGCAGGGAATTAACTGTCTACTACTGTTCTCTTCTTTCTCTGTAACTTATTGGATGAACTCTCATCTGATAGTTTCTATGACTGTCTTTTATAATTCTTGGAAGGGTAAGTTGCATCTTCCTTAGAGCATATAGTACTCCCCTCTTCAGGGACAGTTGACAATTTTAAGGTTACCTTTGCTAAAATATCTATATTATAGGCATTCATTTTCTATTATCCAGACAAAGGACATATCTACCCTCCTACACCTCTGAAAAGATTTTTTTGCAAGGCAAATGGGGTAAAATGGCTTGCCTAAGGCTACACAGCTAGGTAATTATTAAGTGTTTGAGGCTGGATTTGAACTGGGGTACTCCTGACTCCAGGGCCAGTGCTCTATCCACTGCACCACCTAGCCACCCTTGAATAGATTTTTTTAAACACAAGGAAATCTTTCTTCTCCTTCCTTTAGTTGGAGTGGCATTTTTTAATACTTTATCTTCTTCTCCAAGCAGATCACTCTGTATTTCCAACAGATTTCACAGTGTTGGAAACACAAACATTACATACTTAATGAAAACCAAGGACTTCTCACCATGATGGTTGCAATTTTTAGTCTTGTTTCTTGGAATTGCTCATGTATACCTATACAACTTTTCATAGTCAGTTGTTAAATTTTTTTATAGTTAAAATTTTGAACTAAGAACTTGACCCACAGTTTATATTGCCATTTTGCTTCACTCTCTTGATGCTCCTCCTCTTTCTTTAATTACCTTGCTATGTCTTGCTAGCTACTTTCATTTTCTTCTTCCTCTAATCTCTTTTGTCCCCATTTTTCCTTGCGTTTTTGGTATACTTTTTTTATTCCTCCATGATCATATAATTCAGAAGCAGCACATTAACTGGTATCTCTACCTTGTTTTCAGGATCATATTTTCTTCAATTTCTCTCATTTTTTCCTCAAATTACTCTTCCCCAATTTTAAACTCTTCATTAATTAAAACTCTTCCAAGTAACCTAAACAATTTTCTTCTCCTTATTTATTTAATATCTATGTCTCTTCTCTCACTTCTATATCCTTCAACCATGGAAGCAGGGATGGATTTACTAATTATTTTTATGATCATGTGTCACCTGGACTTGAATAATAGGTGGACAAAAGTGTGAATAAATCAAGTTTGCAATAATCCTAATATTTTTTACGTTTACATTTAGGAATATGTTTTTTGCTTATGTAGCATCTGAATGGGGCTGGACATGCCTAATGTTCTGGAAATTTCCTTCCAGCAAAATAATGAAACCACATTGTGAGTACCTGATTCAAAAGGAAGCAGTTCCAACCTCTCCTTAATGCTCAGATTTTAACTTAGTGAAAATTTAAACAGATCTATAAAGGGCCTCCATTCTAAAGACTTTCTTCTTGGAACACAAGCTGTGTGCAAAGTTTTAAAAAAAGCATTAAAGAATGCATTAATGTACTATGAACAAATCAACATGCACCTGGGTGGTTTGTAAATGGAAAAATCAGGATTTTCTGAGGGTAAACTGCAAAGTACATGATAATCAAAAAGTTTGTTGTAGGAAAGAAACACAAAAATAGAAATTAGATGAATATTTTTCATCTCTTATGGCTTTACCTATGTAAAATAGTTGGAAGCACTTACCTATTGTTTCAAAGATGAAAGTTAGACCCACCAAAATCTTCCTTTTTCTTAAATAAATGGGAATCTCAGGTCATTTGTAGGTAGTACAAACTTAGAAATAGTACTTCTGTATTATCTATCCATTGATAACTGGTAGAAGACTAAATGAACCTTAGTCTACCCAGAGGGCCAGAAGAAACTGAGAACATCATAAGGTAAAAGATGCAGAATTTCTCTGAATAATCTATGGGAGCTGGTTGCCACAGACTTCAAAAGAATTTATTTCCTTTCTGAGGATAGGAAACTGTCATATTGAGGACAGCTTCGAGGCATGGATAAAAGAGCTGATTGGGAATGAATAGAAGGATCAAAGTGAGACTGCTTGGTAATCTTGGAAGTGGAAAGTTAGAAATGTCGGAAAGACTTCAAAGGCAGTGACATAAGAACAATAAAAATATCAGCAGTTGTGAAAATGTGAAAGTCATCATATTGACTTTTTTAGATGGCACTAGGACAACCAAAAATATTCTGAATTCACATCAAACCCTTTACACATACATAAAAGAAAACCTCCCTAATTGACCAGTTTATAAGAATAGGAAAATATAGCCATATTCCAAAGGAGTTAATGGTAACTTTGGGGAGTTGCCTTTAAGGTAGATATTTTCTTATAACCAATTTGTACAAAGTAAGGTTTTAGGCATATTACCTTTTGATTTTTTTTATTTGAAAACACACATGATACTTGAAAGCTACTTACTTAACTGAGCTCCAGAGAAAATAGTGAGATATTTATCTTGGTCTGAAAATTAAAATGCTGAAAACACTCTTTTTTAGAAAATGAAAAGTATCCCCCCTTTTATAGTAAATAATGCCAACACAAAGGTGTGAGG
Organism: Macrotis lagotis; assembly: GCF_037893015.1. Classification (NCBI taxonomy): domain Eukaryota; kingdom Metazoa; phylum Chordata; class Mammalia; order Peramelemorphia; family Peramelidae; genus Macrotis; species Macrotis lagotis. The sequence goes on from NC_133659.1 coordinate 96,910,880, forward strand.
GAAAGAACACACTAGGAAATCCACTTTATAGCTAATTTTAAAATCAAGCAGTGGGGCATAGGATCTAAAGTCTTATAAGTCAGTGTATAAAAAGGAAATTAATTGTACATATGTCCTTTTGTCAGATATTAGACACTGGTGAGGCAGCAGATAGATGGTTGATCTTGGAATCAGGAAGGCAGGTTGAAATCCATATGCTAGACACATACTGGGTCCATTGTTCTGAGCAAACAAGTCATTTAATTTCTCTGCCTTCTGAGAGACTCTCTAAAACTACAAAAGAGAAGGTCTGAATTAACTTAGGAAGCCTTTCCCTGGGAATACTCCTCACAAAAAAGAAAACACCACAGATCTGGTCAAAATAATGATGATGATGATAATAATAATAATAATAGTAATAACTCTAATTTCTATTGAGCTTTAGAATTTAAAAAGTGATTATATCACAACTACCCTATAAAGAAAGGAATGTAATTATTAGCCCTATTTTAAATTAAGGAAATGGAGTTTCTGAAAAGATCATGATCACCAAATATCAGAGGCAGAATTTAATTTTGACTTCTGACCCCCATTTGGTTTTGTGTGTATGTGAGAGAGAAAAGTATACATATTTTAATAAAGCAAATTTATGAATGAAAATATTGCAGAAAAAGAATGATGCCACTATTTACACACCAGTTCAACTCAACAGGCAATTAATAAAGGCCTACTTTGTATGGATTCTATATTTTACTGAAGATTCAAAGACAAAAAGAAAAATTGTTATCACCCTTTAAGGAGATTACCTTCACTTCATTAAATATTTACATGTAGAAAATAGAGGTTTTTCTCTTTAAAAAGATTTTAATAGAGGTCATTTAAATATCAAGAAAACAAACATATATTTTTTCTTTCTTGCCCATCCAGCAATTCAGGAGTAAAACTTAATTACATCTGATACTTTACATTTCCTTTCACTCTAGGCTGACATTTAATAGACTGAGTGGCACATCTGAAGTGATAGGGAAGGAAACATTGTCATTTTTTTACTTCCCTAAAAGTCCTTCTCAAAAATGATCATATTTATTAAACAATCTGTGAAAACTCTAATGCCTTTAATGGTATTGTTAATTGGACATTGCTAACACATTTCACTAAGTTAATGCAATGCATTAAATACATCATTATTCTATATTAAAAAGGATATTAAAATTGATTGTTACTTTCAGTGTTGTAATGAATGGTTTTAATGAGTTTACAATCTTTCAAAACAATGTTAAAATATACAAAGGTTAAAAGTTATGATAACTCATAGATAGGATTAATAATCTTTTATGGTATAAAATGTAAAATGACAGCAATTTCCCTTATTTGACAAAATTGTATCATCTAGTAAAATTAAAACATTTTTATAAACATTTTAACTCTACTGTCTAAAAGTTGTCAGTGTAATTAAAGCAAAAAGGCAGGACAAAGAGTGGAACCTTAAGATTACCATAGAATATCCTTATAGTAGAAATATTCCCATAGATAGACACTGATTTGTTTATATAACTATCATATCTTATTAGTGAAGATTAAAATTTTATTTATAGTTAACAAAATATATACATTAAACCTGAAAGTCTGGAAGAGAAACTATTGATCAACTTTGATTTCTTTGTAAGGTAGAAATATGTTTAGAATTAATTTCCCAGGCAGGAATTGTTTGGAGACTTACCAGTGTCATAGTAGAATAAGCAGGTGAGCAGATTTCAGGGTAAAAGCTATGTTCCAGAGTGCCTGGGAAAGAGCATTAAATTAGAATTCAATTAAATTCCACAAGCAATTATTAGCCCTACCCCATCTCTCCATATATGGAAGGAGTCGGGGTGAAAGAAAAATAATTTAAAGGAGCTTAAATTTTACTGGGGAATATAAGTAGATTTTTTTATATATATATATATATATATATATATATAATCTCCTATATTATATATATATATATATATATATATATATATATATATATACATATACTCACCTATAAATAAATGGCTAAATGAATGGATAGAATAATAATAGATTGTATTTATATAGGGCTTGCTTTCTGTTAGATACTGTGTTTTGCATGTTACAATTATTATCTTATTTGATCCTAACTGCAAGTATGGGAAGCAGGTAGTATTAATATTATTATCATTTTTTACTGATGAGAAAACTCAGACAAAGATTAAATGACTTGCCCAGGATCACACAGCTAGTAACTATCTGAAATTCAATTTAATTTAGTTCTTTCTGACTCCAGATCTGACACTCTATCCGCTCTACCACATATCAATATTGTTTTTGTTGTTTGTTTGTTTGTTTGAATTTTGGAAGCTGTTGTAAAAACTACTGAGGGTACAGTAAAGCCTGGGCTGAACTTTGAAAGGGAACTACAACTTCCAAAGGGTGAAGATTAGCACGAATCAGGTTATGGGAGAAAGTGTTATATGTGGTTAACAACCGTTCAGTTTGACCGGAATGTAAGAATGTGGAAAAGAACAGAATGTGAGTGAATGAAGATGGACTGGAGACAGATTGTGAAAGGCTTTAAAAGTCAAGCTGTGCAGTTTGTATTATATCCTAGAGGCTATAAGGAGCCACTGAAGTGTCTTGTACTGGAATGTGACATGCATACTAAGTCTTGTGCTTCAGGAATATTATTTTGGTAGTTACCTGGAAAATGAACTAAAATGAGGGGAGAATGGAAGCCTGGAGACCTATCAGGAGAGGACTGCAAAAGTATGGATGAGAAGCAAAATTGGAAGACTTTGGTTAAAATCCCAAATCTGCTATTTACTACTTTGATAGTGTTGGGGGAAACAGTTTCTCATTTTCTTTATCTGAAAAAAGAATGAATGATAGTAGATGGTCTCTGAAGTCTCTTCCAGTTAGAAATGTTTTATTTCTAGTTAGATATAGCACCTTGTATGTTAAGCAGTTAAAACCTCAATACAAATGGTCTACTTCATTGTAAACATTGATGTTAAATGAGTATATTAATATTGATGTATATATATGTCCCTACATGTATATATGCACACAAACATATGAATATCTATATTTACATATATAAAATCTAATTTTCTGCTAATTTTTGAAGCAATTCATGCAAATACCACTTTAGTAATAGTAGTAGTAGTAGTATAAGTTATTCTTACAGAGAAAGAGAACAAGACTCATAATCCTATAACTGATCTCAATAATTATATAACTGGGGAATTGGTTTTCTATCTCTCCATTTCCACTTTCCTATTTTACTTCTTAAAATTTTGAAGATTAGACATTTGTGCATTGACATCATACAGTTAAAGCCACAATATTCTTGAGCTATCTTTTATCAAAGGATTGCAGGGGCTTGCTTACATCTAAAAGAAATGCAGTAGACATCTAGAGCTATAATACCTCACAAATAGTCTTTTTTTGAAGCTATATTTTTTGAGGTAAGTTTAATCATACTATTCTATTAAAGTTCCAAGAGGATTATTTCCAAGAGTGCCAACACATTACTACTGAAAAGTGAAAAAATTCAGGAAGGCTACTCTGTGCAATCTTCCCAAGGACAAATAGGAGTGTGGAATAATGACTAGTAAACTTAAATCTATGGAAGCAAAAAGGAGTGCTTTAGAAAAAAAGAGTAAAATGAACTCATGTTTATACAGTATTTTATAATTTGTTTTCCTAATAACTACTCTGTGAAGTAGGTATTGCATTATTTCATACCCATTTTGCAGAGAAGAAAATGGGGACTTTGGGAGACATAACTTAATGATGGGGTTTAAAAAGGTCTGGTTTTGGATTTGCAAGTGTTATTTTTTTTTGCAAGGCAATGGGGTTAAGTGGCTTGCCCAAGGTCACACAGCTAGGTAATTATTAAATGTCTGAGACAGGATTTGAACTCAGGTACTCCTGACTACAGGGCCAGTGCTCTATCCACTGTGCCACCTAGTTGCCCCTACAGGTGTTATTCTTGCCTGCAAGTCTAGAATTAGTTATTAACTGCCCTTACTCATGGTTAATTCTTTGTTAATATTCAGTTATTACTTTGAGTTATAAAATTTAAAGGGGGGAATAATTCAATACAACAAAGTGTCCTTTGTGTTGTACATAACATAGCATTTAAAAAATGAAATATGCCAGCCTTGATGGGGTTTAATATACTAATCAATAAATGAGCAATATATACCAAATAATAAATCTCAGGAGAGAGAGAGAACATTAATGCTTAAGGGAAAGGAAAATATCTGGTTATTTATTTCACAAGGTAATTGTGAGTATTAAATGAAATAATGTGTGTAAAACATGAGTTAAATAAACACATTGCTTATAAGTTTGGGAAGCATCACTCACTCTAACAGGTCTTTTGTCTTTAGGATCAGTGCTCTCTCATCTATCTATCTATCTGTCTATGTACCTATTTATCTGTCTATCCATCTATCTACTGACATACTGTTTGTTTGCTTGTCCATCAATTCATTCATCTCTTTATTCACTTACCTGGAATCTTCCTTTTTATTCAACTATAGATTAATTTTTTTCAGTGAATACAAAAAATAATGTTTTCTTTTCTTCCAACCTCTTCAAAATTAAAAAATCAAAAAAAAATCTCTTTAACAGATATACATAGTCAAGCAAAACAAATTTCCATATCAGTAGTTGCTAAAGAATCAATGTCACAATTTTCTCCTTGAGTCTGTTCCTACTCTCTTAGGTTGGTCACTTGTGTCATCATTAGTTCTCTGAAATGGTGGTTGGTTGTTTCATTGGTCACTTATTTATGGTTTCCCAAGTTGTTTTTTGTTGTTGTTATGTTGTTGCTATTGTATAAGTCATTCTTGTTCTTTCTACTTCAGTAGCTCACACAACTCATGATCTACTTTATAATTTCTTATGGCATAATGATATTCCATTGCATTAATATATTATAACTTATCCAGCCATTCCCCAGTTTTTTAAGACCTACCTAATTTCCATTTCTTTCCTACCAGAAAAAAAGAAGTGATATAAATAATTTCATATGTAGGGGCCATTTTTAAAATTTTTCTCTAATTTGTGCACAAGAAGTAATGGTATTGTTAGGTCAAAAGCTACACACTTTTTAGTAACTTTGGAGGCATAGTTCACATTACTTTGCAAAATGTCCGAATCAATTCACAGCTCCACTAATAGTGCATCAATGTTCCTATTTTTCCTGTACTCTCTAGCATTTGTCTTTTTCCTTTTTTGTCAACTTTTCTAATCTGATAGTTGTGAGACTAAAGTCTCATATATATTTTAATTTGGATTTCTCTAATTAGCAATTTGGAACCTTCTTTTTCCCCTCTTGACTGTTGATGATTTGGGTTTCTTACTTAGAAAACTACCTGCAGGGTAGGTAGGTAGCTCAGTGGATAGAGTACTGGCCCTGGAGTCAGGAGGGCTTGAGTTCAAATCTGGTCTCAGATACTTAATAATTCCTGGCTGTTTGATCTTGGGTAAGTCACTTAACCCCATTACCTTGCAAAAAAAACCCAAAGGAAAACTAAACAAAAATAGAAAACTACCTGTTCATAACCTTTGACCAGTTATCAGTTGGAATATTATTGAGTATATGCCTAGTAATAGACTATATATCTTTCACCTAAGTACCTACTCAGATAAATTCCAAGAGGCTCATCACCAGAACATTAACAACTGTGTAATTAAAAAAACAAATTATCCATGGTAACTCTTGAAGATTTCCTAGTGAGTTGTAAAGTTATTACCATCATTATAGATAGAGGGGAATATACATACTGATATTGATAGAACATTTAAGTTGGAAGAAGTGAAATTATTATACTTTGTGGATCCCCAACACTTTGAATATTATCAGAAATGTTTATTGGTTTATTTTAAACAATCAGAGCACTGAACCTGGAATCAGGGAGATAAGAGTTCAAATCTTGTCTCAGATGTTTACTAGTTCTGTGACCTTGGACAAGTCACTTAATTTCTGTTTGCCTCAGTTTCCTCTTCAAAATGGAGATAATAACAGCACTTACATTATAGGCATATTGTGAGGATCAAATGGAAATATTATTGTTGTTATTGTTTCTATTTTTTCTAAAGGGCTTGGTACCAAGTGAATATTTTTATGATAATTTCATATTAATGAGAAAAGTAAGACTACTTTTTTCCTAATGCAAAAGTATACAACTTAATTAAGATCTCAGGCAACACTGAAATTGCATAGAGCAGTAGTCCCTAGATTTTGGCTAAAGGCAGGTAAAAGAATTGAGGGAATGTAGAAAGTAAGAAGTATGTTTCTTCATGTTTTCTCTATAGTGATATAGATTATCCCCTCTTCTAATTAATTCGAGGTTTAATTTGTATAAATCTTTCTTGAGTTTCCTTCCTCTCTTCTCTATTCCTTTTCAGTGGTGTAGAATTCTTGGTAACCAGGATGTATGATAAAGAAGAATCTGTGGAAGGGAGGAATAGGATAAGATCATAGATCTGGATTTGTAAGGGAACTCAGAGACCTTCTAGTTCAACCATCTCATTTTGAAGATAAGGAAAATGGGCCAATAACACATAGATAGCAAGAATCTGAGGCCAGCTCTGAATTCAGGTCCAATGACTGCTTCTAGCCTGTATTCTTTCCACTTTTCAGGAGCTACCACAAATCATGATAAAATCATTGATTCTGTTTCATGTATCTATGGTCAAAATGGCCCTAATGTACATAACCGACAAGTTACTTGCAAAAACCCTGCTTTCATGCTCTGTGAGGAAGTGTACTGACTTGTGGTTTTATGAGAACACGTCATGGGGGAGGGAAAGTCTAGTTGCTATAAAATGTGAACTGGGGGTTATAGTAGCTTGCTGTGTTAAAGCCTGCAAGGTGGAGATAAAATTGAAGCAGCCACATCCTGTGACTACAAATTGAGCAGGCAAACTTTTATCATAGAGGAATAGTCAAAAGTATTTGTTCCACCCAAATATCCATTTTTAAAAAATTGACCTTTAGCATAGAACTAATAATATGTTAGTGTATGAGTGAATGTCAAGTTTATCATTTTCTTGAATGAAGCTCATGACTGAATAACCCAAGAAATCATTTTCCCTCCTCCAGAAAGTATTTAATGCCTAAAATTTGTCTTTCTAAAAACATGTCTAAATAGGAAGTGTAAATGTTTAGAGATTAAAGCCCTTCCCAATCTGGTTCCAATCTGTCTTTCCAGACTGATTTCACATACTTCCTTCTTAACCCACTTCACATTCTAGCCAACTAACTATCTTTCTGTTCCATGTATACAATATTCCATTTCCTTCCTCCATGCCTTTTTATGGGTGGTACCACATGCCTTAAATATTCTTCATCCAATCTTTGACCTCTTAGCTCTCTTTGATGTTCAAATCTCTCTTACATAAGGCCTTTCCTGTTCCTCTTCTTACTTGCAATATCTTGCCCCCAACCCTCATCTGTACAATTTTTTGGGGGGGGGGATTTATTCTGTACATTCTTTGCCTTCACTTCTTTCCCTCGTTAAAAAGAAAGTAACTTCCTTGAAGGCAGTAACTATAGGAAGCTAGGTGACACAGTGACTAGAGCATTGGACTCAGAATTAGGAAGAACTGAATTCAAATCTGGGATTTGATAATTACCAGTTGTGTGACCTGGCCAAGTCTCTCTCTCTCTCTCTCTCTCTCTCTCTCTCTCTCTCTCTCTCTCTCTCTCTCTCTCTCTCATATTCTCTCTCTCTCTCATTCTCTCTCTCTCTCTCTCTCTCTCTCTCTCTCTCATATTCTCTCTCTCTCATTCTCTCTCTCTCTCTCTCTCTCTCTCTCTCTCTCTCTCTGTCTCAGAATCATTATCTATAAAATGGATCTAAAAATAGTTCATACCTCCTAGGATAGTTGGGTATATAAAATAAGAAAATATCTGTAAAACATTTTATAAGCCTTTCAACTCTGTATAAATGCTAAGTATTATGAACTTTAAATAAGAATTATATCTCCAGTGATTAACCCAGTGTCTAACATTTAAGCTCTTAATCATTCCCCTTTGAATTGGATGAAAAGGAAAATAAGCTTTTGTTAGTGAAATATCCCTTTTTTTCTTGGCAATGTCTTGAAGCATATAGTAGCGTGAGTTCAGTAGAGGCTTTTACAAAAGAGGTAATGCTTAAAGTCCTCTGAAAGTCCTATTTCAGTTAATATTGATTTGTAAAGTCAGTGTGAATGAAGCTAACTATTGTTCCATTAGTAGTTTTATATGCTTTTGTTTAATCCAGAAGTGAGATTTTTGAGAATCAAAATGTAATCCAAGTACTTCTTAGATTCAGTAAAGGATCACTTCCTTTCTCTCCAATCTTATCTGAAGCTTCCCAATTTTTAGGGGAAAAAATTAATTAAAAAATAAACAATTATTTTTGCCCAATTGTGTACATTGTGCAGGAAATTAATGTTGGGTTTTGTTTTGTTTTTTAATCCAAGTGCCTTTGTACTACTGGGATCTAATTGAGTCTGGAAAGAGAAGTTACAAAATATTGTGAGAAAACAAGTTTTGTCTTTTGGGAAATCTCTCCCCAAATGGAAATACCAGAAGTCGTACTGAAAGTCCTTTCTTGCTAAATGTTCAGCCTGTTTTGCAGAGTTTTGGATACTTGAGCTATTCATTTCAAAAGAACTTCTATCTTTTAACTTCTGTTTCCCATGTCTAATTAGCATATAGTTAATTAAATTTGGTGTTACTTTTTGTTTCCTTCCTCCCTCCCTGAGAAATATTTCAATATCATTGCTTTCTATACCAGTGTTAGATAAAGGTCTAACTTTTTAAAGTATAATGTGCTACCTTGATTTAGATCAAATCAACCTCAGCTTACAATATTTTTTTAATAATTTCACAATGGTGTAATGATGAAACTATCAATAACTTCTGACTACATGGTGAACCTATATGATAAAGAACCTTTGGTTTTTGCCATAGAAGAATCATTTGAAGGAGTTAGGGATGCTTAGCTTGGAGAATTGATGATAGTCTTCCTCAAGTATGTAAAAGTTTTCCACCTGGAAGGGGGATTGTTCTTGTTCTGTTTCATCTAAAGGGAAAGAACTAGGAGAAATAGGTGTTGGCAAGTCACTTGATTTCTTTAGGGGTTCAGTTACCTCATCTGTGAAATAGGAGTTGGTGAGCTAGTTGACCCATTCTGAAGCCCATTCTAGTTCTTAATCAATTATATTAGTTAAATGTCAAAGATAAAAATATAAGTTGTGAGGAAATAGATCTTAACAATCTGAACTACACAAAAGGAGAAAGGGTTCCTTTTGGACATAGAGAATTCCTTGCAACAAAGATTGGGTGAAAAGATCTTCTATAGGGCCCTTTTTCAGGTAGAGTATAGTACTTTGTCATTTTTTTTGTCTTTGTCTGACTTCATGACCCCATTTGGGGTTTTCTTGGCAATGACAATGGCGTGGTTCGTCATTTCCTTCTTCAGCTCATTTTATAGATGAAGAACTGAGGCAAATAAGATGAAGTGACTTGTCAGAGTTACAGTTAGTAGAGACCTGAGGTCTGAATTGAATTCAGGAAGATGAAACTCATTGACTCCAGGCTTAACATTTGATCAAATATGCCACCTAACTTTCCCTAGGAATATGTTTTCAAATACATATTACACCAAAGGAGCACTGTTTTTTTTTTTACTCATTACAATTTTGGCAGAATATGGCAGAATGAAATTACCACAAAGAGTAAGTGATTAGCTTTGAGGGGTCACCCACATTTTATTGCATTTATCATGCAAGAATTAGAAAATATAGAACAAGGCTATACATCTTAGCAACATTGTCTAGAAATCTGACAGAGAAATTGAGAAAGTATGACATAGTGGATTAGGATATTGTAGATAAACTTAAAAACCATCTGGGTTCAAAATCATTTCTCGGATCCCTGTTAGCCATGACATTCTCCAGGCTTCATTTATTCACATGTAAGATTAGAAGCTTGGGCCAGATGGTCTTCAAGGTTCTTTCTAATTCTAAATATTTGAACTTTATTCTGCTTGTTTTGTCCACTTAGTCACCTAGGTGACTGGTCATTAGATAATAAAAATAATAATGGAAAGCTCTAGAATCAACTATCATATTACTAAAATAACCCATTTCTATAGAGTTTTAAAATTTATAAAGCACTTTCCTCAGAACCATTTAATGGTATGAACAATAATATATTTTATTCATTTAAATGAGAAAGAAACAGATTCAGGAAGTTTAAGTAACTTGCCCAAGGTTAAACCTAAGTTGGATGGCTTAAAATATAGTGCTCTTTCCATAATAATAATCTTATATTAGGTGGAGAATTATTTGAATTCACAACATAGCATGAAGGAAAGGACCTGGTCTTGAATTCTCTCTGACTATTATTTCTGACTTAACTTCCTTGGGCCTCAGTTTTCTCATCTCTAAAATGAAGAGGCTGTACTACAGAGACTATGAGGTATCTGTCAAACTATGCTTCTATGAAACACTATTTTCAATATTATCTCTTATTAAGACAGGATGATGGAGGAGAGAACACTTTTGACTATGAAATATCAATCTTCACTATGTGATTGGTTTCCTTCATGGGATGTGGTAAATGATATGAAAGCTCTTCTCTAGTCCTTTGACAAACCTAGTTAATGGTTTTCTGCAGTTCCTCTCCCACCCTTTCCTGTCCCTCACTCCTTTGAGTAGGTGGTTAGTACTTAAGGTTGTATAGTCATGAAACAAATCTAAGTGGAACTGGTTTTTAAATGATGAAATATAGTAGTACCAATTATCTTTCCATCATGTGCCAATTTCTGAGAAATGTTGATAATTTTGGACCTCAACTGGAAGACTTTAAAGAGAGTGGCTAAATTCTTGTCTCTTGGTCAACTCTGTGGAAAGATTAGAAAGAAAGTCAATTGAACTAAAACTTAGTTTTGGGGATAGAAGGAATACTTGAAGGGGGCTTCTGACCTTAAGCATTTAGAAACATCCAATTGAATAATGGTCATAGACCTTCTCAATTCTTATCAATATAGAAAAAACCCAAGAGAGCAATGACTCTGGAGCCAGAGGACCTTGGTTCAGATGCTACTTGCAATTTATTTATTTTTCTGGGCTTCTGGTTCTTCTGTAAAATGAAATAGTTTTTCCTGGATAATGTTTAATCTATTTTTGTTTTTCTCCAACTTAAACTATGAGAAATTTTATTTGTTGGGGATAATGAATTAGAAATCTTCTTTTTGGAAAAAGGAAATTTACTAATAGTGAAGTTCCAATTTTGGAAACACAAAACAAATGTGAACATCAGAAAATTGAAATTTAGGGATTTGTACTGGTCTGAATGAATTAGGAGAAATGATATAGTTTTTCCTTCAGTTGTAAACTCAGGCTATTAGGTCAGTGGAGGTAGACTTAATCTCAATTGTTTATAAAACTAATATAATATTTTAAGAAGGAAGAATCTAGCATCAATGACACAAACAGCGTTAGTTTTATTTAATCCATTTTTTAATTATAAAGCATTTACATCTTCCTCTTTCCCCATCTCATGATTGTGTTTTCATAATCGCAAAACTGGTATCACTTTAAAAGATATTTTCACTTAATATATCCTTAGAAACTGATTTACTTAATTGTCACAAAAAAGGTTGGTAGATAAGGATGAATAGCAGGGGCAGGGAACAAAGGATGTTTAAGGTTCTCAGAATCATATGGTCTGATTGTCATGGCAACCCTAGCCAGACTGAAAAATTCAATAAATCTAGGAGCTTTTTAGGGGTGAATTATTTAAATGTTTGAACAAATATAGCAGGCTGATTTTTAAATCTTGGCAGAAAAAAAGGTTCCCTATCCCAGACTTAGATGAAGACTTTCTCTAAGACTTCAGTTGCAGAAAAGGTATTACTTATCTTTGTCGGCAGGAATTCCATCATACAGGGGATCACCTATATCAATATAATGACAAAGACTATTCTATATTTCACCAACTTAATTTTATCCTTTCCATCAATCCAATCCCTTCTGCTTTTATTGAGTTCCTATTATGTATTATGTGATTCAGCGGAGAGTATACTGGCTTTGTAATCTGTAGGACCTGAGTACAAAACTGACCACAGTCACTTATTAGCTATGGGACCCTGTTTGCCTCAGTTTCTTTAACTATAAAATTGGAATAACAATAATAATAATGACTACCAGGTTATTGTGAGATCATATTTATAAAATACTTTTCAAACCCTAAATGCCATTAAAAATATTAGCCATTATGAGGTACCATGCTAGGATTTAGTAAATACTAAGACAAAATCGCAAGAATCCCTACTTTCAAGGGGTTTAGATTCTATTATCAATATATAAAGTATAAATAGATAGGACAATACCATATACACATTAACAAGCACACACTTAAATGAGAATCATATAATAGTATTTTGAGATTTGGGGAGTGCTAACAATTACCTACAGGAAGTGACACCTAAGTTAAGTCTTAAAAGATGCTAAGGAGACTAGCCCAAGGGCATGAGAAAGCCTGTGTAAAATCACAGAGATAATAGGCGAAATGTTATTTCTTCCAACTAGTCTGATTAATGTCTGCCTTTTCTGTCCTTGAAACAAAGATAGTATGGTCAATAGGAAAGTGCATGATTGAATCTGTGGTCAGAGAAACTGGATTTGAACACCATTACTGATATGTACCACTTTTGTGTTAATTGACATTTCTGAGTTTTAGTTTCCTTATCTAAAAATGAAAGCAGGACTAGATGGCCTCTGATCCCAAGATATGATCATGCACACTTATTTGTTTGAAATTCCTCAGAAAGGCAAAGTTAAAACAGTGCAAAGGTTGAGAATTACTGTTCTGAATCTCTCCACAAAGATGTGTTTTCTGTCTTCAATGACAGCTCTCTATATTCCTGGTTTTTAATTTTATTTCATGATAAAAAGATGAATATTAGAAACAATAATCTTTTAGAGGTTTATTCATCTCTGAGCTTTGTTTATTTATTAGTAGGAACTAATAATATAGCAACGATGTGCTGAAAGCTTTAAAATCATGGAATATAATTCAGTAGGAAAGGAAAGGGAATAAGCATTTATTGTCTACTATATGCCAGTTAATTTATTAAGTTTTTTATAAATATTATTTAACTTGATCCTCACATGTGGAGAGTTTCTATGATTTCTGTTTTTTAATAGTTGAGGAAACTGAGGAAGAGAGAAAGTAAGGGACTTGCCCAGAGTCACATAGTTACAAAGCGTCTGAGGCTGGATTGTCCGCTCTCTAGGCCTAGGGCTCTATTCATTATATCACTGAGGTGCTTACTTGGGTGGAAATGAAATTAATGAAAAGAAGTACTAGACAGTAGATATGAGAAGAGAGAGAAAATTTATTTTACCATAGGATTAAAAGAACTCCAAACTATAAAGAATTATTACTCCCTACCTTTTTATGTGACATTCTGAATCTTTCCATCTTCAGTTTCTGAATTTAAATATATAATAAATATGTTATTATTGTTATATATATAGAATACATACCATATATAAGTGTATATATGTGTATAGTTATACATAGATACATATCCATAAGTGTATATCTGTATGTAAATATATACATTCACATATAATTATATATATATATATATATGCATATTCCTTTTTGCTTTCTAACTTTTTTTCCTACTTTCTCCCCTTCAGAACAGTTTTGCTTTATTTAATATGAATTCCATTTTGGCTTTTAGTTTCAAATATATTTAAATTTAAGGAAGAGTTTAATTTTCTTTCAGTGAACAACTTGATGATGGAAATTGTTTGTCTGGAGCCCTTAGATTTTAATGGGAATACTTCCCCATTTTTTCTTTTTTGGACTAGAGATCACTGGATTTTGTTTCTATGTATTATGAATACCTCCCTCACTACTTAGAATAGATAAGATCATTATTGTGTCCATATCACAAAAAAGGGAAAAGATAAGGTACAAAGGGGCTCTTGTATTTGTCCAAGGTCAAACAGTGAAATCATTTTTACGTTACAAACAGAACATCTGGGTCCTGTCTCTCAAGGTCTGGCTCCTACCTATATACCAAACTCATTAAAACTACTAACATCATCCTTCAATAGGTAAAGGTATTCTCTTCATACAATACACCCAGCAGGTGGATTTAACCAAGTGGAAGAGTTCTGTGTTAGACTATGCTCAGTAAACCTGAGTCCTGCCAAGTACACCTGCTCCCCCTCATAGCTTACTGAATTTCATTCTTTTCAGTCCATTAACAGTGTTAAACCAAACCAAAGGAAGTAACTATTTGAATAATACTGGTCTCCAAGTGGTAGTAAAATTTCATTTTATTCCCCTCCAGGTTGTTAAGATCAGCTACCATATCCTTTCTTCTAGTGAAGAAATTTCTAAATATTTTGTTAATTATGGGGTAGATGAGATTAATTCAAAAGAATTAACATCAATTATTGATATTTTGAGATGTTATCCGAATTTTGTCAATTTAAGTTAGATTCTTTTGATGAGGTCTAGAAAAAAGAATTTTTGGCTGTGAATTTGGAGTTCTGAAATTTAGTCCATCAGTAAATAAATCATGATATTGTGAGACTATATGTATTAAGCTGCCTTAATTGGCACAGGTGACATACACATAAAAATTGCAGAAGATACAAAGCTTTAAGTGACAGTCAACACACAATAATAATGGATTTTGTATACAAAATGGTGTTTGTAGACTAGAAAATGGAGCTGAATTCTATAGGATGTCATTTTGATAGGTGATAAATGTAAAGATTTATTTGTATTAAAAAAATCACTTTCGAGAGTAGTTTGGAAAATCTATGGGAATTTAAGTAGATTAAGTTGGTGGAGTTGAGAATTCTTACCATGGAGAAGAGGAAATTCATGGAAGACTTGATAACTGTTCAATTATTTGAAGGGCTTAAAGTGGAAGATTTGTTCTATTTCACCCCATAAACAAGAACTAAGAAATAAATAGAGGTTGCAAAGAGGCAAATTTCTTAACTTTTTAACAATTAGCCCTTTTCCTAAGTGGAATGGGCTATTTGTGGGTTTTAGATGACTTTTCCTTTTGGAGGAGTATTCCAATAAAAGTTGGATTGGCATATTATAGTGAAGATTTCTTTTTTAGTATGGTTTGGACTAAATTACTCCTGAGATCACTTCTGACTCTGAAATTCTATGCTTTTGTGACTTCATATTTTTATCCACCAAGATTCTTTCTGACTAGACTGTGAGTTTCATAAGACCAAGCAGCATGTCTTTTACCTCTGTTTCTCTAATTCTTAGTCATCTACTTTTAATATAATTGGGTATTGTTCATATATATGTGATGATATATAAAATCATTTTCTACATATTTTGTCATTGTTCTGTTTTTTTCAGTCACATCTGATTTTTTGTCACCCCATTTGGGGATTGCTTGACAAAGATACTTGAAAGATTTACCATTTCCCTCTTCAGCTCATTTAAATGAAGAAACTAAGACAAACAGGGTGAAGTGACTTTTCCAAAATTACACAACTAGTATCTTACAGTCAGATTTGAATTTAGGAAGATATTTTCCTGACTCTAAACCCAGAATGCTCTCTATTTATACTAAGTCAATAATTTTAGATAGATGGCCATTTCTAAAGTCAGAAGACCTGGGTTCAAGACCTGATTCAGATACATGCTAAATATGTGATGTCAATCAAGTGCCTGGAATTTGTAGAGTTTGAACTCCTGCAAGTATACCTCAGTAGAACTAAGCAGTAGGTAGTTGGAAATGTGGAACTAATGCTCTGTGGGATCATTATGGGATGGAGAAACATATCACAAGATTACAGAGTTAGAAATAGAAGAAAATTTAGACATCATCTAGTCCAACCATTTCATTTTTCAGATAAGGAAAATAAAGTGTCTCTTCTGAAGTCACAATGGAAGCATTTTAGCAGGGTGAGGATTAAGAATGCAGTATACTCTGTCTTCAAATCAAGGGATCTTAACAGGATATGTATGCATAGGGCTTAGAATTAAATAAATTAGCAGAAGAACTCTAGAACTATGTCTCTTTTTCAAGTACTTAAAACTTAATTTTTGAACCATTTGCAAAGATGACCCTCAATTATTGATCTTTCTGTAAAGTTATGAGTTCCATATCTTTCCCCTTCTCTTCCCCTCTGAAAGTGAGTGGTATGATAGAACTCTATCTTTTAAGGCTCAATCTGATCCAGTTAGATCAAAAATTAGAATGCTGGATTAGGAGTGAAGAAGACCTAGTGTGGGGTGGGGGTGGGGGGCAATGGGGGAGATGATGTGAAAAGGAGTGCAGCCTGGTGGGAAATGAAATGGTAACATGTCTGGGTGCCTTCCTTAAATGGAGATTCTGGGAAGAGTTCTTTACTCAGTCTTTGAATGAGAAGAGCCTAGAGCAGAAGTGGGATTATAAAAACTGATTCAATTTTATGGGATGAAAAGATTATCCCTGGAGCATATTGGGGAAGCTCAAAGAATTAAAAGGTAGTGGAAAATAAAATTAATTTATGCATAATATATAACATATATATGCACATGTACATATGTATAAATATATGCCCATTTATATAAGCACATATATTCTACTTTATTTGCTGTTTTCATTTTTTCTGAGAAGCCATAACAATGAAGGAGAATGATTAAAAGAAGGCACATGACCACAGAGAAATGTCAAAAGACAGACTCTCTTAGAAAAAAAAGCAGAAAAGATTTTTAAATTGAACAAAACTACCCCATAGTTATTATATATTATATATCATATTATATTATGCATATTATTATATTATATCGAATATTATATTATATATAATATTATGTTATATATGTAATATCATATTATTTATTGTACAATTATTTAGTAGAGATTTTTCCAGCTACTTAGACTGCAACCAGATTTAGAGAACTACCTATGCATCAGAAAAGTTAAGCAACAGCCATCATCTAAAAGCTAATAATTGTGGGAGGAAAAATTTTAACCCATTTTATTCTTTCTTACTCCAAATGTAGGTAGGGACAGGTAGGTGGCAAAGTGGATTGAACTCTGGCCTGAAGAAAGAATGACCTAAGTTCAAATTTTGCTTCAGACACATACTCTGTGGCTCTTGGAAAGTCACTTAACACTGTTTGCCTTAGCTTCATCAGCTGAAAAAGGAAAAGGAAAACCATTCCAGCATCTCTGTCAAGAATACCCCAAATGGGATATAGTTCTCTGAACAACAACAATAAATTCTAAATTCAATTTTCAATTAGCTGTTACTTCTAAGATTAAATGGACAGAATTTGTTTCTCCCTTTTTATTTCCTTTTTATATTTCTCTAATATAGGCCATGAGAAATCAGGAACTAATTGAGATCACTGTTCCCATGTTTAAAAAGAGACTGTGAGAATATGGAAATGCAAATTGTGGGAAGTGATTCAAATAGGAAGCAATGTAAATTGAATACTGCTTAACTTCTGTGTTGAAAGAGAAGGCAGATGGGGGTTTGTGAAGCTCTGGGCAAGGAAAGGAGGAAAAAAACCAGATACAACATTAAAAAAAATTATTCCAGAATTGAGCACAGTGTTTAATAAGTGTATGCTTAATGAATGAAAGGTGGATTATGCTTCCACCTTTGATGCTAGTTACAAAGTTTTAACACTTTCAGAAAAGTCATATTTTAAACATATTCAGAGAATGCCTGAAAATTTTTTTAAAGAAATAAACCTTATAAACCTCAGTCATTCCCTAGCTCTGTGACTGGGCAAATTAATTAACTTTTCTAGGCTTCTATTCATTCCTAAATGAAGATATTGAACTGGATGGTATCTAAGATTCTTTTCCAGAACTTATATACATCTATCTAGATTCGTTAGTCCATGTTTTTACTATCATAATCCTTATATATATATATATTATATATATACATACACATATATATATATATGTATATAGTATATATATATACGTATATATATCCATCTTGATTGTTCAATTATCATAATTCCTTTTGTATCTCCTACAGGTTATGGTAATGGGTATGGGGAAGATGAGGAAAGAAAGATCCCTAAACAGTACTTTCCATTCAAATGATCTGCTCATTTAATAACACTAATCCCCAGGTCTGTGAATGGTAGGGACTTTAAGAGCTTCCATGTATTCAAAGTTACTAATTAATGAAAATAAAAAGTAGTACAATGAAACTAACTGACTGAGTCAAGGAACTAACAATGACTCTCTTAACATGGTCATTCTAAGCTATCTGACCAGTACATGCTATAATTCTCAAGAGCATTGATTTATTTTGTCTTAGTTCAGAATTCATCATCTAATAGGAATTTAGTAAATGAATAATGAATAATATTACTCATAAATCTATTCTTTTGGTCACAAGAAGGACCATATGAAAATACGAATTCAAATTCTTCTCTAATATTGAAAAGATAACTGAGAACACATCCCATATTAATGCTCTATACTAAGAATGGTGCATTTTCATTATCTTCTAATATGTTTTTAGGACTAATAATGATCATAGCTTACATTTATCTATACTTTAAGGATGGCAAATCTCTTTCCATATATCTCATTTCATCCCTACAAAGACCCTGTGAGGTAAATGATATTATTAACTCCATTATTCCCATTTCATAAAAGAGGAAACTGAGTTTGAGAGAGGTTGAATGATTCCTACAGGTCATAAAGACAGTCTATGTCTAAAGAGAAATTCAAATTAATAGGAGATTTTAACCTGGGGGACATTATTTAAAAATAGTTTGATCAATACATTTAATATAATTTTTATTTAGTATAATTTGTTTTCTTTCCCATATTTTATATTTATTCTTAGATAAGTACCTAGGTTTAACCAAACTGATGACACAAAGCTGATGACACAAAATATGTTAAGATACTCTTCTATAAAAATACTTAAGGATTGAACTGTCTCAGAGAAATTAATTCTTTACTAACACAGAATGAGGTGAATAGTTGGGAAGACACACTATCGACATGTGAGAAGTTACTAACAATATAAAGCAATTTTCATGAGAGTATTACCAACTATACCCTGAGAATATGTCAAATTGAAAAATAAGTGTATATCATGAGTTTTATTTTGTTTTTATTATGGCCTAGCAGCTGGGTGGTCTGGCAGATAAAGCTCTGGATTTAGAGTCATTTAAATCTGATTTCAGATACTTACCTGTGTGACTCTGGACAAGTCATTTTACCTCTTTTGATCTCAGTTTCTTATTTACAAAATGAAGGGATTGGACTACAAGTTTTCAAGTTTTATTTAAACTCTAAAGCTATAATTCTGTGACTTGAATAATCAAAGAAAATTTCATAGGATATGCGGAATTTAAATTAATGGGTGCCCAGAAAATAAGCATGCTGGGTATATGCTTTCCAACTTGGTAGCACCTACCAAGGCTAATGCTTATATAAAATGGCATAATTTTGTAGGATTCAGGATTATTTCCAGATCATGATGAAGAATCAGAGAATATCTTTACTGGAGATAAATCTAGGACCATAGTTTTCTTAACTAAAGGAGTGAAGGAATGACTTTTTTAGTAATCTGGTGAAACCTATGAAACCTATGAACCTTCTCTTAGAATAATATGCTTAAATTCATAAAATGTATGAAATATAATGAAATAAGTTTTATTTATATACATCCATCTATATTATATATTATATATATAAATTTATAATACATTCTCATCAAAATGAGTAGCTTATATATATATAAAACTATATATGCATAAAAATGAAAAAATATGAATTCCAAGTTAAAAATTTCTGATAAGGAGGTAATTAGAGCTAAATAATAAGATTGCTTAGACAGGGTGAAAATTTTATTGTCTTTGAATTCATTCATAAAGACCATTTTTATTGTGATCATTTTTATTTTGAACACCAATAAGATTATCTGTACAATGCCATGAACAACATAACATATAAATGAATAATAATAGCAATGTTTTAAGTGGTACATATATGCCATGGAGGGTGTGTTCTGTAGGAGTCAATTTTTGACAAATAACTTATACTTGGATAGCATTTCAGAATAGTGTCCTCCTCCATCAAAGGGAAAGGTGGGGGGAGATAATTACAAAAAAAAAAAACAACTAATCCCTGCACAGTAACTACATAAAAGGAACTCTGCTTTGTAAGTTCATAAGCTTGATAGCTATGAATGTGTATTTGGAAATAACTAATTTATAGTGATATTTCCCTAGAACAGAATTTGTTTCTAAGTTTTCTTTGGTTCTGATGGGGCATGTTGCCATTGGTTGTCTGGCAACCTCTTCCTCTATTCACACCTTCCCACCCACTCTAAAAATTCTGCTACTTTTATCTGTTATAGGCAAGTGGACAACCCTACTCCTTAGTATCATAAAGTTACAGATTTTTTTTAGATATGAAAGCATCTTGTCAAATCCTAACAGACATTAATTGTATGGTACAGGGTAAATCATTGTACACTTTGGAACTCAGTTTTCTCATCAGCCAAATGAGGGACGTGTATGGCTTCTAAAGTCTTATTCAGTTCTAAATCTTTTATCCTATGGTGAAGTTGGAAAATAAAATTTGGTTTTCCTTGGAAGAGAGAATATGAAGTTAATATATCATTAGACATTTTAAATCTAATACACTGAAAGTTATATCAGATTCATACATATATGCCTATATACAGATAAAATCTATTTAAGATACTTGAAATATTTAAAACTTTAAATTATATCTTTGTCACAAAAGTATAACTTGGGCTTAAAATTTTGATAACTTCTTAGGATATATAGATAAATAGAATGGGGAGAGTCATGGGAATTCAGCTGGTACAAACCTCTTATTTTACATATAGAAAATGCTGTTCTCAGAGATGGAATAGTTTGTCTAAGGTCATAGTTATTGAAAAGATAAAGACTAGAAGCCAAATTTTTGGAGAATCCAGATATTCAAAAGAATATAGTCACTATGCTGCTTGTTTCCAAAAGAGATATGAATTGTTTATAAGCTCATGCCTGTATTATTCATGAAGCTGAGAGTCAGAGAAGTTAAATCATTGACTCAAGGAAGACAGTAGGTAACAAAAACCAGATTTGAACCAGGTTCTCTGGCTCAAGATTCAGTAATTTTTGGACCATGTTGCCTTTTGTTCAAAAAACAATTTCTGCAAAAAATGAACCATAAAGTCTTTGGAACAAGAACCAAAAAAAAAAAAATAATAGCCCCCAAAACCTAACTCATACTGCACTCAGGCTAATAGTCATTCTTTCCAAACCGCAATTCATTTCCCCACCACCACCACCTTTCACACTAATATTGCTTCTAAAAAGTAAATTTGAGGAGGAAATGAATCCAGTTCAGTGGGAAAAGACTTTTGAACTGTTAGCATGAATTTTGAATGTGTTAGTATGAATAAAATAATAGCACATCTTCCTTTTATAGATTTAAATGAATTAATTGATATTAGTCATTGCTGAAGTTTGGATGGTAAATCACATAAAAAAGATTTGTCCATTTAAGCTCATTTTCTTTGGGACTTTGACAGGGAAGACTGGTTACAGCTATAAATCACACTTCTGGTGATGTACATGGATAAATAAAATCACATAACTCTGACAGTGACAAGTCAAGGATGAATGTAAAATCTGGTAACCATCAGGGCAACCATTAATTCTGAAGCATATTGGAATTAATTTCTTTCCATACTTCTTCAGATCTTATATGCATAAACTTAAAAGTGGATGATTCAGCTTTGTGGCTGTCACATGTCTGTTTATGCTTGTCCTAGGGATCATCAGTATTTTCTATAATCTTGGTTTCTAAAATTGCCCTTTTTTAATTCTCCTCCTCCATCTGTGATTTGACCTTATCAAGAGCAGTAAGGTCCTTTCTTCTCTGGGAGTATCCTAAGGGTTAAAGCTAGAAGGAACCATAAAGATCAATCACTGTGACCCTCCCTTAGTCCATCAATTCTCTTATGACTTTATTTTTGCTTTCCTTAACAGAAATGGGCTATAGAAATACAGTACCTTTAGTGTCACAATAGTTTATTTTATTTTAATTCCTTTATCATTCACTCATTCTTTACTTCTTTGTCTTATTTTTCTCATTTCTAAAAATGGGGGTAGATTATGTAAAGTCAGCAATAAATCTATGATTTTGGGATCCTTCATAGTCACCCATTTCAAAGATACTCTCTATTTAGTTTCTAGAATCCCTTCCTCCTTTGATTTCTTATACATTGCCAAGAACTTACAGTATGTTCAGATAGCCAATATTAATTAAGAGCCTACTATGCAGCAAGTACTATGGTAATTTCTGAGGGAAGAAAGAAAGAAAGACAAAAGACAGATCCTGCTTTCACAGTGTTGGCAGTCTAATGAGGGAGTCTTCTGTATATTCTGTCTGTTCTTTTCCCATACCTGATGCATGTCCATTTTCTTCATATCTGTTTAATTTCTCATCTCCACATTTTTGAATTGATTGTACCTGGGATAGACTTCTCATTACTGTCTCTTAGAATGGCTAGTTTCCTTTGAGATTCAACTGAAGCACCATCTTTGACCTAAGGCTTTTCCTTATTCTCTGGCTAATAGAACCTCCCACCATCATCACTTTGAAAACTAATTTGTGTTGCCCATGTATGTACATGATGTCTACAACTTTTCACCGATAAACTTCTCAAGAGTAAATACTTTTTCACTTTTTATCTTTGTATCTCCAGCATCTAGCCTAGACTCAAGCACATAGTAACATTTGATAAATCCTTATTGATTTGTTAATCAATTGACTCTCCCGGCATAGTCAGCATTAGTGGAAAAGATAATGCAAGTGTGCCGAGTGAAACTATTACAGATTCGTTCATTTAAGCTCAGTTGAACTTACAAGTATTGGTGATTTTACAGTCACATTTAGTATATTTCTATCAAATTCCCAATAGAACTTAACCTCTATTTCTACTTCCCTTAAAACCCTGATTCCACAATAACAGTTGTAATGTCCTTGATAGTGACAAATCAAAATGTCTCTATAGTTCCAGGTAAGAAAGGGAAGAGAAGGGAAGGGATTAAACATTTATACAGTGAATACTATGTATTATTCCACAGGGCTGCCTTTCAGAATTCTGACTGTGGGCATTGCTCTGGAAGCATTGCTATCCCAAAGTAAGAATATAAACAGCAGAATAGATGCAGTGGTAGAAGGAGTTTCTTCACTAGGAATTGTGTTAAGCACATTACAAATAAAATATACTTTGATCCTTACAACAATCCTGTGAGGTAGGAGCTATTATTATCTCCATTTTACTGATGAGGAAACTGAGGAAAATATTTTTTAAAATGACTAGTTCAGGGTCACATAGCTAGTTAGTGTCTGAGACCACGTTTAAATTCAAGTCTTCCTATCTGTAAGCTCAGTGTTCTATCCATTGTACTAGCTACATGTAATTTAAACCATCCAGAAGAGACCTGGAATTTACCCAGTTTCTTTCTTTCAAATCATCTAACTGCAGAAACATCTTTCTCTATACATGCTTCTATTTCACACTTTGTAGAAATTTCTAACTTCTAAAATAAGTTTATATGTCTAGCTTTGACATTCTTCTATAAGTAACAATATGCAACATCAATTTAGCATATAAAAATTTTGACAATATAGACAGAGAAGTGACCTTGGGATGAGGAAAAAATCATTTCTGAACTGAAAAATATTATGAAGCCTTGGGCAAGCCACTTAATCTCTAAGGACTACAAGCAATTTTTAAGAGTAAATAAATGAAACATTTATTAAAGACTTCATATGTGAAAAATTCTAAATGCTAAGGATAAAAATAGAAATGATCCCTACCTTCAAGGAGCTTGCACTCTAATGGGAGAAACAAAACATATGGAAGCTGCAAATCAAATGAAAAGCTCCCATGATCCTTAGACTGTAGGAGTAATACCTCTTTTTTAATTTTCACTGATAAAAATCCTATCAGTTTCTGAATTGAACCAAGGCCTTTTCATGGAAAGAACTTTCTTTTCTGAGTCTTCAGTAACTGTGGTTATAGCACCTGCAAGAGCAGGTGCCAAGTAGCATCTCCACAGGGCTGCCTGTCAGGATCCTGGCTAAGGGCACTTTTCTGGAAGCATTGCTGTTACTATACAATATTATAAATAGCAGAACAGATGCAGTAGTAGATGGAATTTCTTCACTAGAAATTCCCCAAATCAGAGAAATCACAGTTCCATTTTTTTAAAAAAAGAAAGAAAAATATTTACTTTCAATATCAACCCTGTCATATATGTATATTATACCTATATGTTTGTTTTACACACTATATTAACTGCTGTTCATATAAGCAGATATTTATGCTTTTGATTTTAAAAGTAATGAGAGGGCAGCTAGGTGGTGTAGTGGATAAAGTACCAGCCCTGGAGTCAGGAGTACCTGGGTTCAAATAAGGTCTCAGACACTTAATAATTACCTAGCTGTGTGGCCTTGGGCAAGCCACTTAACCCCATTTGCCTTGCAAAAAAAAAAAAGGAATGAGAAACCTAGAGGCATCTAACTAGATGGGAAGAGGCACTAGCCCTGGAGTCAGGGTGTGAGTTCAAATTCGAATTATAATTAGCTGTGTGACCTAGGGCAAGTCACTTAACCCCTTTACCTTGGAAAAAACAAAAAAGTAATGAGAGACAAATTAAAATTGATGATCAGGAAAAGGCATAGAATCATCTCATGTTCAATATTTCTGTGAGCTGCAATTTCTCTTCTTTTGGAAGCATTATAAAGATAGTACAGTAATTGTAATTTTTAAGAGATTTAAATAAAGAAACCAAGTTCCTTTTCCAATTGCCTTTTCTACACATACATCAAGTCCAGATATTTAGGGGAATGCTCAGATGTCACCAGCAAAAAATACTCAAAATTTAATTCACTTTTTCGATCCTTTATTAGAGTAGTTCTCTATAAATGAATTAATGCTATTGGAAGTAGTTTATTGTTTTTCTAATGAATTTCGTGACTATCATGTAAGCAGATTGGACTAGTTTTGTTTCACCAAGAGAAGACAATAGGATAGATCTTATGAAGCAAAAGAGATACTCATCAATATCATCCAGTCTCCTGTTTCTCTCACTGCTAGTGGATGAGAATAGATTGTAGGAGGCCAAGTCAGAAAAGAAGACTTCCTTCTACTGCTAGATGGCATATTGGATAGAGCTTGATTTGGAATCAAGAAAATTTGAATTCAAATCTTTCCTCAGATGCCTATTATCTGTGTTGATTCTGGGAAAGTCACTTAACCTCTTTTAGGTTCAGCCCTGAGCCTAGAGTCAGAAAGATTTGACTTCATATCCAGCCTCAGATACTTACTAGCTGTCTGTCCCTTGGCAAGTTATTAAATCTCTTATTTGTTTCAGTTTTTCCATTATAAAATGGAAATACCAGCATAGTAACATAATAACAGGATTGTTAAGATTAAATGATATATTATTTATAAAGTGCTTATCAAAGTGTCTGTCACATAGTAGATTCCATATAATACCTATTCCCTTCCTGGTTTCCTTCATCTGTCAAGTGGAGATAATAGTAGCACTTACTTCATAGGTTCAATGAGATGAACAAATAAGCTAATATATATATATATATATATATATATATATATATATATATAATGCATTTTGCAAACTATAAATGTTTAGTTCTTATTGTTAGTAACTTGTTTAAGGTCACATTGTCAATATGTATTAGAAAATTTGAACCCAGTTCATCCTGATTCTAAAGCCAGATTTCCATTTATTACAATACTGTCTTTGCCTAATAAATATTTACTTTATAATGAAATCTTTATTGGACTTATCTCCTGCTCCCCTAATTTCTTTGATACTCTGCATTTATCATTTTCTTCATGTAACTCTTTTTAGTTTATTGACAGAGGAAAATAGAAATTTCATAGGAATCACAGACCTCAAAGTCTTATAGTTAAAAATTTCAAGTCAACTTATAGTGTTTTTGTATTAATTATTGAGAGTTGCCCTTGCTCTTATCTCAAAATCATACTTAAAAAAACTCTCTAATTTAAATGAGTAGGAAACAACTTGCTAATTTTTCCAGATGAAAAATATACCTTCTATTTCAAGTACTTATCTACTTGGCAAAGTAGGGATAAGGTCCCTGTTGTTTTGGGAAAAAAAAAGTTTTTTTATTGTAGGCAGTAGAGGCTACACTTTAATTCAAATCTTCTGGATTCCATTCCAGCTCTATCCACTATACCATGAAGCAGTAGAAGGCACCTAACCTCTTAGAGTCTATATTCAAAAAAATAAAAAGTAATGAATTTGTTCCATCTTTCATCTAGGATGACCTATGATGTATACATTGTCCATTTGAGTTCATTTCTTAATTCTATTTTTATATTATTTAAACTTATTTATGTGTATGTGTATTTACGTGATATGTAAATATATGAATGCATATAAGTATTTTCTCTGTACCTCTGTTAGTCTTTCTGTCTGCCTCTCAACACTATTTTTCTATAAAGAATGTGATCCTCTGCAACTTCAAATGCTTATGACAGTTTCTTCTGGACTTAGCCATTTGCTGAGCTTTTTAAAAGTTCAGACTTTGTGGGTTCCTAATTCAATTTCCAGGTATTTATGCTCTTAAGGGCATTTTATGAATCTGGTCATCCCTAGGCCAGTATTATCTAAAACTTGTAAAAGGGACAGACTATTAGAGAATTTCTTTTCTTCAAGCAGCTACTGCTCCAAAGTATGAATCCACAAACAAATTAAAATGAGAATAAGTCATATTGGGGTGCATTCAACTTTTGAAGAATTGTGAATTCAGTTGAATCAATTTAAATTTTATCCAACAAATATTTATTGAGTAAAGTACTAATTTTATACCCAGAAGTATGCTTCAATGTATGGAGGCAGAAGGGGTATAACAAGAGAAATTAATAAGACCTCAATTAAGCTCCAGTTCTTCATATATCATGAGCCTTGTTCTCAAGTACTGTGTGATTTGTGTGTTTGGACACCACCTGGATCTCATGAAAATACAGGATGACTTGAGTGTGAGCACTCCATCACCAAGCAGATAACAATATCTCTATAAATTAGCAATAGTGTAATAAAAAGAAAAGTGTGGGGCTTGAAGTCACAAAACGGTTTAGAGTTCTAAGATCTTTCAGGGATCATCTAATCTAATCTTTTCATTTTAAAAATCAGAAACCTGAGACTTAAACAGAGAGTTAAAGTTTCTAGTATTAGAAATGGGATTTTGACACTACATATAGAGACTTTTCTCTTATGTCATGTCACCTTTCCACAGATCTGGTTATGAATTATCCATGACAATTTCTGTGGAACTGTGGCCATACTCTCATTTATGAGTCTGAAAATGGAGATAATAATATCTAAACAAGATCGTATTCTCATTTATGGGACAGCTGGAGTCAGGACCTGGGGTCAGGAAGACTCATCTTCATGAGTTCAAATCTGGACTCAGATAATTCCTAGCTGGGTGACAGTGGGCAAAATTATTCGCCATTTTTGCCTTAGTTTCCTCATCTGTAAAATGAACTGAAGAAGGAAATTGCAAATCATTTTATTGTCTCTGTCAAAAAAAAGACCTCAAATGGGTTCCAGAGAGTCTGAAAGTATTTAATAGAAACAGCTCTCATTTTTTATATATGAAAATGTAGATAAATAATAATTGTACTAACCATATCTAAAGATTGTGAAGAATAAAACATTTTATGTCATTACTTACTGAACTAGTATCAATTATGGTTTGTTCATTTTGATTTTTGTTTAATTTTGGAAATTGGGTCTTCCTAATTCACTTAAGCTGGTAATTTAGCAGACACCCATAGGCAGATTCCACTGCTGATAAGAATGGGAGTTTGGCTTTTCTTCATTTCTGACATGGTCACCTTGATCCTGAGACACCACCATATTGGTATTGCTGAACTTTTTGTGGTCCTGATCCACAGAGCCCAACTGCATCAGAAAGTCGAACTTCAGATATCCACTAGCCTCAGCTGGCTAACTGAGATTGTAAACATTTATCACCATGCCCAGCACCAACTATTATTAGATATTTTTAAGATAAGAGTAATACCTTAGTAAATGATCTTTCCAAACTGTCATCACCTAAAAACAAAAATGGCCTACTTCTTTGTGATGAGCCTCTCTAAGTTTAGCTAAAATTGGCTTCCAGCCTTAGATGCAATCATCCTTGGACCCAAAATTAAATTTTTTTACAGCAGTATGATGGCAATCATAATTTATGTTCTGCTAGACTGGGTATTGAGAACCTAGGATAGTTTAATGAAGTTTTTAATGGGGGCAGTATATAAGCTCTCTTGATATAGCTAACAAAAAACAAACATAAGAGTAAGAAAAGAATGAATGAACAAGTAAGTAAATACATAAACTGAATGTTTCTTAGCTTTTAAAAAAACATTATGCAAAGTGTACAACCCTTATATTATGTATGTATTTCAAAATACACCTCAACCATTGTATGCCATGTAAACACACTTCAGACAGACTAATACAAATAATGCTCTGTATAGAAAAAAAAAAATTTAAAAAGAGGCCAGCTCTCTTCTTCTTTCCAGATGGCTGTATGGATCTTTGCAATTGTTTTTTATATCTTTTTTAAGAAGCAGATGCCAGATGTCTATCAGTCCCTGGTAGGGTAATACTTTTATAGGGTCTTAGAAGGGAAACTGGGTCACAAAAGCTCATTGGAGGTAACACAGTTTAGATCTGTGCCCAGAGAGATGAAGCCTAGTATTCAGAAAGCAAAGTTACTGCCTAAGCTTTCATTCCACTTGGAACAAGAAACCAGGGAATCATATGTGAAAGTTCTGTAGAAAAACAAGTGGTTTTCCAGGGTTTGATTTAATTTTGCTTTTATTCTCATTCAGATGCCTCTGTTGTTGATAAGAATTTTCAAAGCCCTCCCAGAGCTATGAGGAAGTACACTGGTAGCATAATAAAACACTGTTCTGAACCTTACAGGAATAAAAAGATAGCACAATGAGCAGTGTAACCTGGGAATTTGCTTAAATTTGCTTAGATTCTCCCCCCACCCCCTTTTTTTTAACTCTGACATGAGCTGCATAGTCATAGAAGAGATACTAAACACTCATTCATGCAGCCAGAAGGCCCATTTAAATTCTTACCTAATTCAGAGTCCCATTAGACTGAGAATACCTACATCAGTAATAAAAAAGAAAAAGTGCTGATTCTTTACTATCTCCCTCTCTCTGAACATAGATAGCTTTTTATAGCAGAAGGAGCAAGAGTCATTATCTAAATAGCTTTTGTTGCTATTGTTCCAGCTAGATATAGATGCACTATGCAGGTAGGCTCTCAGACTTTCCAGTATGATTTGTGTTGTTACATCTTAAATATTCATCTTCCAAAATGTATGGAAACCCTCTTGTAATTAGTGTTCCAATCTCCACCAAAGTCTTACTCCAATATTCCTCAGTGCTATAGGGGCTAACCTTGGATTTTCAATGATTATATCAAGAAATGAAAACTACCAAGTCTTACCAAGCAGTAAAGGTTCAGCTGAACCTAGAGCAAAAGCAGTTGGTGGGGGTGGCTCAAGGGATAGTTATATGGCTATCAGAGGGGAGAGTCAGTCCCAGCTGAAATGGGAAGGAATATGGGCTTTGGGAGAAGAACGAGAAGGACCACAGAGGAGAAGGGTCTCCCTTTTCTAACAATGTTTGTGTCCTGGAAAATAAGTCCTATTTACTCCATGCCAAGTATAAATTTCATATTTAAGTCATTCAAGGGCCAGTCTAGTCAAGTTTGGGGAGGCTCATCATGAGTTTGGCATAAACTTATGATTATTTTGGTTCTGACAACTCACAAGCTTCATTTACCAAGGTGCGGAGAATTGAGATGTTTTTTGAGGACAGTAGAAATACACACTGACAAAATCACAGAGCTCAATAATATTTTTTAAAAATTTTGTTTATTTAAAGCAATGGGGTTAAATGACTTGCCCAAGGTCACACAGATAGGTAATCGTTAAGTGTATGAGGTTGAATTTGAATTCAGGTCCATCTGACTGCAGGTCTGGTGCTCTATCCACTGTACAACATAGCTGTCCCAAATATATGAGAATTCTAATGAAAATACTTATAAAATTTACATTGGTAAATTCATATGTCATTTATAATTGTTCCATCCGCAACTGTGTTTTTGGAGAAAAGATAATCATTTCTCAAATCTCCAAATTTTGAACTGCAAAGGAATTTGGGCATCCCTGCTTCAATCCCCTTTATTTATTTTCTATGTAAGGCACTGAAACCTAGGGAAGGCTTCAAGATCATTCTGGTTATACAAAAAAAAGGCCCTAACTCTAGTCCAACTCTAACTCAGCCCATGGCTACAGAACCTACATCAAGTTGGCTTCTTTAAACATCAACAAACATGTATTTACCAAGTGCACCAAATATGTGCAATCTCTGTGTTAAATTTGGGTGACACAGAGAAAGGCCAAAACAAGGTTCCCACCCTGCAGGAGCTTCTATTCTAATTGGGGAAATATTAGTTGGATACAAAAAGCCACAATGTATTGTAGAAGATGCAAAGGCACATAAGGCATGATCCTTTGCAAAGAAGGAGCTCAAAATTTATTTGAGCTGATAAAAGCTATAGTCATAAAACAGATAATGGTATTAGTATTTATGCAATAACCTATGCATATCATACATGAATGTTGTGGGAATTCAAGATGGGAAGATTTCTCTGAATTGAGAAGGAAGTTATCATGGGGGTGTAAAATCTGAGATCGACCTTTGAAGGGTGAATAGGATTCATGTTAGGGACAAGGGAAAAGAGGACATTCTAGGACAGATGAATGGTTAGGGCAAAGATTTGGAGAGAGGAAAGCATAAAATATGTTGTATTATAGAAGAAAGGAGGGAAGTGTGGTGAAAGCATTAAAGCAACAAATAAAATCTTAAAGTATTCTGAGGACAGATTATTTGAGGGTCTTCCTTTAATACCAGGTAATGTAGTTTGGATTGTATTCTCTAGGAATACAATGAAAATATTTGAACATATCATTAATATGCTCAAAGTGATGCTCAAAGAAAACCTTTTTTCATGTGACAGGGCAGATTATAGGAAGTAAATAGTAAGCTATTGGTATTGAGTATCTGAATTAGGGTAGTCTTGATGGAAATGGAATAGAAAGGAAAGGACAAATGTGTAATATTTCATGAGAAAAATAATAAAATTTGAATAAATAGAACTGAAGAGAGTATAAGACATAGGGTGACTGAGTTATTCTGATGACTATTTATTATTCAGTGTTGGGTTTTATTTATTTTTACCCATTTTATATGGCTTTAAATCAGTGAAACTGAATCAAAATTTTTTTATTAAAATGTTCATTTCCCCAAGAAGTCTACTATTTTTCCAATTTTTGCCAACTGCTTTGTTCTTAAAATATATCTAAATATTCTAAATATATCAGAACATTTATCAGGGAACATTATTATTTTCCCTTTTTATTTAATATGTTAGGCAACATTAATTTTATTTATATTAGCAATACTATATATCTTTGCAACAAAAATTCTAGTGATCTGAAAATTCCAGTTTTCTCAAAATATTTTCCTTTTCATTGATATTAAACTGTGATTGCCTCAGATCCCAGTGAAAAAAATCAAATGGAGGCAATTGGTGGTAGCCCTAAGAGAAAAAGTTAATGTGGGGAAACCTGTGGTCTTACGCAGTAGAGATGAAGTGCATTGGTCTGCTTCTGTGGGTGAAACTCTGTGAAAAACACACCTTCATGGCTTTTCATTTTCGACTTCTGTGAAAGCTTAATATTCAAGTCTAAGGAGCTAACTAGACCTTAGACCCCAATCTCCTCCCTAATTTAGAGAAAATTTGTCTTTCCTAATTTATTTTATGAGTGGGAAACTTTTATGTGGTACCATTTCACCTAATCCACTGATTAATATAATATTTGAAAGAATAACTCACTACATGAATTCTTATCGTTGTTTTGGTCATGGATATTAGTTTGGTGAAGCTTTTTTGTGATTAAAAACTCCATTGGCACACTGGTGAAACCTAGGCATCCATTCTCAGAATATTTAAGTGTATGAAAAAATATTCATAGGATTATTAAATTATATTTGTTTTTTCTTTTAAATTTTCTCTTTAACTTATTAAATAAAACAAGTATTTCTGTAACATAATACAATAAAAAGATGATTGCAGATGAACCTGCAAATCTATTCTGCACAGCGTGCTATTCCTTTCAAATATACTACAAAATGATTGTGCAAATTTCTTTATTTTTCTTTCCTCTCCTACTAGAGATGACTACAATTAGACCCAAAAAGGTTTATATATGTAAAATTATTCTATACATATGTCTA
Organism: Macrotis lagotis; assembly: GCF_037893015.1. NCBI lineage: Eukaryota > Metazoa > Chordata > Mammalia > Peramelemorphia > Peramelidae > Macrotis > Macrotis lagotis. Next base: position 96,943,328 of record NC_133659.1, read on the forward strand.
TTGATCAGTTCTTTCTCTATATGCAAATAGAATTTTTCTTCATATGCCCTTTGTAGTCCCATAGTTTTTATTTTATTGTTATTACTGTATAGAATGTTCTCTTGTTTCTGCTCACTTCACTCTTCATTCTTTCATGCAAATCCTTGCATGTTTTTTTACATCACTGAGCTCATTGTTTCTTACAGCATAGTATTATTTCATCACAATCATATACCACCACTTGTTCAGTCATTCCCCAATTGATTGTCATCCTTGCAATTTCCAGTTCTTTGTCACCATAAAGAGAGCTCTATGAATATTTTAGAACATGTAGGTTCTTTTCCTTTTCCCCTAACTAACTTCAGAAATACACCAAGTACCAATATTACTAGATTAATGATTCTTTGGACATAATTCCAAAAACTGGTTGGATGATTTCACAATTCCACCAACAATAAATGTGTCTCAATTTTTCCACATTTTCCTTCTATCATTTTGGTCTGTATATTTGTTTATAATGTTCACAGACCCCAGATTAAAAACCCTTGTTTTATAGGGATAAAATATATGAATTTATGAATATATGCTACATATAGTTTATATGTGCATATATAAACAAATGTACAAAGCAGGTATTGTTATTAATTCTAATATATATGCATGATCTCAAAGCAAAGAGTTTAGTGTACATTAGAATTATGGTATTACTTTTTTGATAAGAGCATTTCATTTTCAGAGATTTATTATTGATAATTGCTTTCCTGCTTGAAGAAATGTCAAAAATTTCAAATTAAAATGCTTTCCCTAAAAGAAATTTTTATGATTGTGGAAATTAAATAACCTGTTTTGTGAAAAGTCAAAATAATTTTTCATTTTAGAAACAAACTAAGGAAGATTGTAAAAAAAATTAGACAAATATTAGTTTCTTTGTGTCTTTGTGTGTGTGTGTGTGTGTGTGTGTGTGTGTGTGTGTGTATGTGTGTGTATGTGTGGTGTGGGACATGGTTAAAACTGAGTGCTGGCATAATTGAAAAGCTTAGGTTGCTGTAGAGAAGTTGTGGTTTTAGCACTAAGATAGGACTGATTATACTGATGCTATGGCAGCCCAGTTGCGCCATTTGGAAGAACTTATGTGCTTAACCACACAAGCTGCACCCCTTCCTTTTCTAAAGGAACTCAGAATAAGAAAAAAAAAACATAACAAAACAGAAGTGCACAGCCCAGAAGAAACCACAAAACCAGTAAAGACTTCTGAACTGTGTGCACACACAGTTGGCCTGAGAAGAATCAATTAAAAACTTCATGCTGTTATAAGTCTATGCTTGTCCCTTTGTGCTGAGTGACTGTAAGCACTCTTGAAAATGAATCGAGTTCAACTGCATCTAGAATTTGAGTAGGAGGATATCAGGCAAAATCTGTAGGTCAGTTTGTGCACGACATTTCCTTCATTTTCAGTTGTGAAGGTCTTGACCTCTCTCTTCACTGGAGCAAGTCCAGTCACAGAAAGTCTCATTGTGAGATATGGAAGCAGTTTCTACTAACATGAAATCAACACAAACCTGTAGTTTCAAAACTGTCTCTTACTTTGTAATTCTCTTCCTTAAATTCTGAAGATAGAGAACAATTTTATGGTTAAGTTGTAATGGAAGTAGCTCTTTCTAGAGATGATTCACAAAGGTTTGACAGGACACCACATTTTTTACGCTAGTCCTCTATAACCAGTTATTTGACTCTGTGGTCCTTCAGTCATGTCTGACTCTTTGTGATCTCAGTTGGGGTTTTTGTGGCAAAGATACTGGAGTGGTTTGCCATTTTCTTATCCAGCTCATTTTACAGATGAGGAAACCAAAAGGATTAAGTGACTTTCCCAGGGTCACCCAGCTACTAAGTATTTAAGGACAGATTTAAACTCAGGTCTTTCTGACTTCAGACTCAGCTTTCAGTCCACTGTATACCCAGCCACCATAGGTAGTCAGCTATCATTGATTAAATGCCCAAGGGACACAAAGAAAGATAACAAAAATGTCCCTGTTCTTAAAGAATTTGCAATCTAAAAGGGAGACAATATGTAAATAACTATAGAAAAGCAAGGTAACCCAAGATCTTTGGAAGGCAGCCTAAAAAGGGAGGTACTAAGATTAAAGAGGAAAGGTTGTTTTTGCCACCCCAACTGATTCATATATGGTCACTGGACCTAGATGATTCCAGAGGAGAAAATGAGGCTGGTGACTTTGCATAGCCTTCCCTCACGCAAATCCAATTCACAAGGCATGTCATGACATTACCTTTCCAATATCATTGAAAGTTCTACAAGCTCCCTCTGCAAGTAGCCAGAAAGCTGATTTCCCTAACTATAGTGGAAAAAGATTGAATTTTTCAAACATATTTTGATTGTTTTCCTTCAATGTACTTAGTTTCAGGCCAAATCCTTATCCAATGTCTCATCTGACATGGATGTGACCCTGAGTTTTAAAAAACTTTGCTAGTAGAGGATAGTTGTAGTGTGATATAATGGGTGAACTGGATTAGGAATCAGAAGACCTGTATTCAAATCTTATCAGAGATGCTTACTGGCTGTGTGACCTCTCTGAGCCTCAGTTTTCTCACCAGCAAAATGTGGTTAGTAATGACACAACCTTAAAAGATTGCTGTGAAAATCAAATGATATAATGTAGGTAAAAAAGCTCTATAAACATAACTACTAATACTACCACAAGCAATTAGGATTATTACATTCTGGAATCTCTTATCAAGATGTGGATTACTGATATACTATATATTTTCTGCTCTCTGATAATAAACCTAACAAATTTACAGAGATCCCTCACCAGGTTGTAGGTGGATTGATCTTTTTTGGCTCTTGCATCAAATGAATTTTCTTACCATCTAGATAGGAATTGTAATCATTACTGGGGAAGAAACTGTTGCATCACCAAAACCATGGCCCCTTGACATTCAAAGTTACTAATTCTGCAAGCATACTATCTGGTCATTGATGAAAAAGAATGGACAACTTCTTATAGTTCCTAATAGTTTGTATTTATTTTAAATTTTCTATAATACTCTCAAGCTTCCACCTTCTTTATAAAAATGTTCTGTAATTTCCACATTTTGTCTGTTAATCATGATAAATACCTTGAAGTCATATACCTGAATGGTATTTAACATGGCTTGATAACATGATATTCTATTGACTGAACCACACCCTTCCCCAGGGGAATCATTGAATCAGAAGCTAAGAATTTCATAATGAAGTGAAACTTTAAAGATCTTTTTATCCAAAACTTCCATTTTGCAGATAAAGAAACTGAGTCCTAGAGGGATGAAGTGAAATATTAAGACTACACAATGACAGAATTGAGGTTATGACTTAAGTCTCTCAATTTATTTACTAGAAGATGGGGGGTTTGGCTAGATCTATCCACAATCCTATGATCCTGGATGCCTACCAAAATTCCTTGATTCAGCAATTTATTGAACACTTTACTGAACTCCACTGAAGTACCTCTTATATTATCAGGAGTTGGATGTATTCCTAGCTCTTAAAGCTTATGTCAGTTCAACATAAACTCTTGCTAGACCTACCAAATTTGAATGTCTTCTGGTATAGATCCAGTTAATGAATTGTGGCTTTGTGGCCTGAAGACCAATCTAGCTAGGTCAAGATAAATCTATTATTAGTAGACTCCTTCAGTAAGTCATGATTTTGGATTTTGTTTGATATAGAAATTCAATAAAAAAGGGTTGAGAGACCCTGTGGCATAATTACTGGTATCCTAGATCTAATCAGTCAGGCCTCAATTCCTAAACCTCTGCTCTGGCACTAGTTATATGATGATAGGCAGTTACATGTCTCTGAGTTTTAGCTCCTTCATTTGCAAAACAGAGGAGGTGATATTGTACTGTCTACCTCATAGGTTTATTTTGGTCTCAAATAAAATCTATGTAATTTATTTTACAAATGATAAAGCATTGCCTAAATGTTAGTCATGGGGTGTGATGTGTTTTGGTAGAAGTAGAACTGATGCACAGAATCATAGATTTTTTGTTACGAAATTTTTTTGCTATCCTTATTTGTACTGCCACTACTCTGAAGAGCTTCTGGACAAAGGCTTTGCTTTTTGTTGATTATGAGAACAAGTAGCCAATATAGCCATTGGATTTTTTCCCCTCTTGGGGACAATGGATGGGGGCCCAAATGGCCTAAATTTTCAAGTTCTAGGACTGCTACCAAATAGCTTAGTGATATTGAACAAGTTATAGAACCTATCTGATTATCTGTTTCCTCAGTCATTAAATAAGCATGTTTTGGTCAAATTGGGAAGATTAATAAAAAAGCCCAAGTCTACTTGTATCTTTTATTGCTCTTCATAGCACCTGGAACATAGCAGATATTCACTAAGTATTTCTTAATTGCTTTGATCCAATAGTCTTGCTGCTTTACATATTTGCTATTATCAGCATCAAAATCCTTGTTTGAACGTTTGGGTTTCAGATCTAATAGATAAGCAAAAGAGGAAAGAATTAGTATGGAAAAAAAATTTGCTACCCAAGTATAAGTGGTTCTTTGCCTGAAATCTCCTTTAAATGTTATTTACAGAGTCAAGTTTCTGTTCTGCTTCTCTGGAATGTGTCTGGGTTTGTTTGTTTTAAATTTGTGTTGATACCTTTGCTTTTTTACATTACCTACTTTTCCTATTATAGCCCTCTTCAGCCCTCCCATAGTGTTATACCTATTCACAAAAAAAGAAGAAAAAAGAAAAAATTCAGTTTAGTAAAACTAATACATGTATTTATCAAATCTAACATTATGTAATCTTTAACACCCACAGTTCCTCTACCTCTGAAAAATAAAGAATAAGATACTTTCTCATATCTCTTTGGGGTTACGCTTGATCATTATCAATTCTCAGCAACTGAAATGCTTAAGGTTAAGTTAGTAGTTCTCAAAATGTGTCAGTGGACCACTTGGAGGATCCTAAGACCCTTCCAAAAGATCCACAAAATCAAAACTAATTTCATAAAATGTTTTAATTTCTAATATGGTAAACAGAAGATATAATTCATATTAAAAAAAGTTCTTTGGGAAACTTTGATATTATTAAAAAGTGTTAAAAGGCCCTGAAACAAAAAAAAATATAGGGAATGGACATTTAAGGAATGGCAACAAAATTTCAAATTGATTTCAGAAGAGTCAGCATATATGCCAAGGACAGCATTCATTCTACTTTTCTTCATTTTATATTTTATCTAATTTTCATTTCTAGTCAGAATAAAATACTTAAATCCCTTAGAAGTGTTATTCATTCCCTTTAAAAAAATAAAACTATATCTGTCTTTTGAGATAGCTTTCATTCAAACTGATTCTAGTGATATTCTTGCTAAAATCTCTGATCAAGGACTTAGGGGTGTGACTTCAAGGGTAACTTTGATATGTGATCATTTAAACATTTTAAGTTGTAAAAGAAACATATTGGGAAAGGTAAATTCAGTAACAATACATGTGTTGGAATAACATGACTTTGAAGATCAAATGTTCTGTGATCTACATTTTCATCTTTTTAATGTAACTATTCCATTCCTTTGGTGTCTCACAACAGGATTATAATGGGAAGTAGCTCGCTGACAGGATGTGTTGGAGTTTTTTGGAGTTATGGTGCCATCTATTGAGTTCTTAGTAAATATCATCTTTTTTTAAATAAAGAAAACAACACAGGACTTTTATATGCTAAGATAACAGTGAAGTTGTGGATCCACCTTTACTAGGAAATGTAGTATGGCAATGAACACATAATACCCTGCTTTAGCTAACTATTATGATTTAATAATCTATTTGAATTGTCACAATAAATACATAAACGTACAAACTCATAGAAATACCAGAAATTTAAATGATCAAATCATAATTAGAAATTGGTCAGTGATCATGCTTTGCATTGACCATCTATTTATCAACAAACTATATATCAACAATTAAAATTATTTGAAAATAAGGTATCAATTTAAAAATATTTTGGGACAGAAATAGTAACTATTATTATATATAAGCAAAAGTTTCTTGACTCATTGTTATAAAGAATTTTACAGACATTATAACTCAAAACACATTTATTAAAATAGTTCTATGAATTTCTTGTCATTTTTATCAGAGAACAAAAAAAATGCCCTGGTTCTATTACTGCTTCAATTCATAACATCATGGGGTTCAATAATTACTTTTCCATGTTATCAATCAACTATCAAACATTTATTATGTACCTAGACAAGTGTTTCAGCTCCTGCCTTCAAGGAGCTTATATTATAATGTGGGAAAAATACACCTATATAAGTCTATGTAAAACACAACATAACCTGTTGAAAGGAGAAAGGCACAAACAACTCAGGGGAGAAAGGAAAGACTTCACATACAAGGTGGAGTTTGATCAAAGTCTTGAAAGAATCCAGGGATTCCATGTGCTCTATTGGTATCTTTGTGATGTTAAAGAAAATTGAGGAAGACCTTTGGAATATTAGATGACTCTCCAATGACAAACCAATGGAAAGACATGGGCACCAGGACCACAGGATGGTTGGGTTTTATTTTGTATTATTAGCAGGAGTAGGCACGTTGATGAGATCATAGAAGGATTTAGATATTTGAAAGGATAATAGCAAATAATAGAAGTTCTTAAACTGATAAACATAAGCTAATTTACTTCTCTTTCCAATATCTAGCCATAGTATCAATAGCACAAATTTTGTGCAATTGTTAGAAGAGTCTCATAAGTATAACATCATCTAATACTTAAGATATGAAACTGATGTTCTTTTTCCCCACATTTCTGTCCCTAAAAACCTAGCATAGTGTCTAATAGACTATTATTAGACACTTGATTGATTAAAGGCTCTTTTTAAAAGAACTGGTAGAGAAAAAATTAAACTCAACAATGGAAATTTGTTTTTGTACTGGTTGACATATCACATACCTTGCCTTCTGGAATAAGAATGACAGTCTGTGCAGTGGTTAGAGAGAGCCTGGTCTTAGAGACAGGAAGACCTGGTTATAAGTACTACCTTTCACATTTACTAACTGTATGCACATAGACAAATCACTTAAATTTCCAGTGATCTAGACAGTTCTTTACTAATGCAGAAAATAAGATGCAGAAAAGAAACCAATCTGCTTGTTAGAGAGAGTTTCCTTATCTAGAAATTCCCTGCATCAATGAAATCACAGGACAAGTCTTTTTGTCTATTAGCATATGCAAAGGGAGAGGAATTAAAGAAATGATCCTGCTCACAAAAGATAAAAGAAAACAAAAATGACACAGAGCATTTGTATCTAAAAGGTTCATGGTGGAGAAAGAAGTGGGACTTGTCCATTGTTTATTTCTATTTTTACATTCATTCTCCAACTCATTTTGCATGTAAAAGAATTTAAGGAAGAGGGAGGAAAATATGAACATGTATGAAGTCTAGCAGTTGGGAATGTGCCAATAATGAATAATCACAATTTTCTCAGAAGAATTAGTTCTTCAGGCAATCTATGTTCTACAGATAATCAACTGCCAATCTCTAAATAGATTTCTCTATGCAAGCGTCTTCTACACATCACTATTATTTGCAGAGCAGTTTGACAGTTTTTTTCAAATTAGAAAATCCCCATTTTCTTCTAATCCATTGGTGAAACAGTGTCTCATTGAAGATTCTATGCTCCCAGTTTCATCCCTTTATACCTTGTAAAATTTCCTAAATGCCTTGACTTCCTGAGTTACATCTTTTCTTTTTTTCTCTTTTGTTTTTTCACTTTGGAATATTGAAATAAAAGGAAATTTTATGGATCTCTGAATGCATATGATGTCAATTGTCATATTGATGAGAAGCCTTATAGAGACCCTTGAAGTAAATCAGTGTCCTCACTGTGCCAGAAACCAGAAATATGGATATCTCTTATCATATCCCAATATTATACTTAAAGCATACCTAAATGGTTGTGCTTAGGTCTGGAGCTTTGTTTTATAAAGCTATAGGCTTTGACCTCAAAACATTTGAGGGGGGGATGATTTTTTTTAAAGTAAAGAACAGCATCTAAGCAAAAGCAATGAGCAGAGGGAAAAGACAGCTCCTGAGACAGAGTGAATGCTTACAAGAGATAAATATTGAATGTGAGGAGGTTGGTTACTTGACATCAATAAGCATGGCACCAACAGAACTGCAAAGAAGAAAAAGAAAATGTTATTTCAGAAGACATTGAATCATGGGGTGTTTTTTTTTTTGAAAGAATAGGCAAAGACAGTTCTAATAGATGCTTACTCTACTTTTTAATTTTAAATTTATTTAAGACAATGGGGTTAAGAGACTTGTCCAAGGTCACACAACTAACCAATTATTAAGTATCTGAGGTTGGATTTGAGCTAAGGTCCTCCTGACTCTATGGTCAGTACTTTATCCATTGTATCACATAGATATCCCCTACTCTACTTTTTTGAAACAACAAAGACTGCTTCCTATACAGTATAGCTGAGACAGATAGAAACAAGGTGATAAATCCCATTTTGCTGTTGATTTTATCAGGATAGGTTTGATTACCAAAAGAGAGGTGATTTATTGAAGTGTAAATGCTAATCAAATTCTGTACCATAAATGAAGTTCTTTCAATTAGCAAACTTTGAATTGGTCTGAAAGTCCATTTGGGGACCCAAACTAGTTTAAATAGCCTCATTACTTGATGTGTCCTTTGAACTATAATTTTTAATAATCATTTTCATTTTTAATTTATAGAATAAAGGAAGCATTTCCATAATATATGATAACGATTTTTGCACATGAAACTGCAAATCTATTATGTGCAACTTGTTATACTTTTTAAACAGATAATAAAGTTGTCATGTAAATTTATTTTTTCTTTTTTATCCTTTTTTTCTTCCTCTTCCCCCCCATGAAATGATACCCCAATGGTAGACATGACTACCAGTAGGCACAAATAGGTACATATATGCACACATAGAGACAAATATATACATCTATACTATATATATGCACATATAATAATTCTATACATACTTCTAGTTATCATTCTCTGGATGCAGATAGCATCTTTCATCATATATCTTCATAAGAACCACAATTTCAATCCGAGAACCAATTATCAAATAATTTTCTTTTTTACCAGTAACATGTTAGGATAATCTAAATGTGAGAGCTGAGAGTAAAACATATTCCAAAGTGAACTTCATTTGACTGATATAATTTTACCACCTATTATTAAATAAAAATTGAGAAATTATCTCCCCTATGCCCATGCTCTTCTCAGTCACTAAAAAAATATCAGATGTTCAAACTAGAAGCTTCATGGATTTGATTTAGGATATTAATGAATTGAAAAATAAATATTACACAAAATTAAAGCAATCTTTCCTATTTTTTATTAAGACAGTGGATTTTTGCAGGAGAATACCTTTAATAATGATGATGTTGATGATGATGATGATGATGAATAGCTAACATTTATTTGCACGTATTCTGTGGCACATACTGTGTTGAGATTTTCACAACAATCCTGGAAAGGAAATACTTTTATTCGCCCCATTTTACAGATAGGGAAACTGAGAAAACAGTTATTTAGTCAATAAGTATTTAGAAAGCATCTACTATGTGCCAGGGATACAAAGAAAGGCAAAAGAGTCCCTGTCCTCAAAGAGTACAAAGTTTTAAGGTGAAGAAAACAAACTCCAAATTGCACAAATAATTATATAGAAAATAATTAACAGGGGGAGAGTACTAGCATTGAGAAGGACTTGGAAAATCTTCCTGTAGAAGTTATTTTGGGGTTCAAAAATGTCATATACTAGTGAACCACCTTTTAGTAGTAAGCCTCTGCAAATTCAACCAGGATTTTCCTTAGATGATATTCTTATTACCCATCACAATCCAATTTATGATACCTTTCCAGTTTTGTAAAGCCTTCTAGGATTTACACTCTGTAGCCATGACCAAAAATGAAGAGCCTCCTCAACATCATAATAAGTCATTTTTGTAAGATATGAGTGAAGAACTATTTATCCTTAAGCCATAACACTTTCCAGACCTAGATTGATGTGCTAGTTTTCAAAAATTGATATTTATATTGGTCATGGAAAATTATTTCTATTATAGTCTAAGATGGAATCATGAAAGACATCATAAAGGAAGTGACATTTGAGTTGGTGGGAAAATTTTAAACGGCTAAGATAGAAAAGGACAGAAAGCATTCAGTGAAGACATTTCTCCAGAATTTTGAAATGAATGATTAAGAAAGAGAACCAAAAATGAAGAAGAACTGACTTTGGGAAAATAAACATATTAAATAGTTATGTAGTTGTTGTATAGAAAACTTTAACACAACAATACAATAATTTTGGAAGAGAATGTGCCTGAAGAATTTTGTGTTACTAGTAGGGAATTGATGCCTATAAAGAAAACATGGTTTAAGTGACTGAATACTGCTAGGAAGATTTACTGAAAATCTGTACATTTACTGTAAATACTGTAAAACAAATACTTTAATGATGCTTATTGTATGGAATAAATACAGAATGATCTTTGAATCTCTATAGCCTCTTCACTAATTAATCTTTTAATCAACTGATAGTATTTAGCAAGTTTCTACTATGTGCTAGGCATTATGTTAGTTACTGGAGATATAAAGACAAAAAAAATGAAATGGTACCTGTGTTCAAAGAGTTTCCATTTTATTAGGAAAAATAATAAATATACACATTCAAGTAAATGCGACCTAGGCAGTTTTAATTGCCTTATGACTTTTGGGACATTCTCCTTGAATGGTAGAAGATAATTTGTAAAGGTATAAGATAATTTAGGGTTGGGAGTCTTGAGAAAGCTTGATGTTTGATCTTAGTTTATAGGGACTTAAAGATTCTAAGACTTTGAGGTGAAGGAAACTCCCATTCTAATCATGGTGTTCTCCAGCCTGTGCAAAGGCCATTGTAAAGTTGTGTTCCAATACCAGTAAGGGGGAAGTCTATGAAGGACTTTAAATGCTAATCAAAGGATAAGTACTTAATTTTAGAGATAACTGGGAGTTTCTTAAGTATGATCAGAACTGTGATTTGGGAATTTAACTTCTCAAAACTGTGTGGAAGTTAGATAATGACAGATTGATAATCCCTATTTAGAAGTTGTTCCTCAGACCTCTGTAGGAAAACAAATGACCATTTCCAGGCCACATGAAGGTTTTATATAGATGAATCTTAATTTTTTTTTACAAAAATTGCTATAAAGGCCATCTGAAATTGGTTGTACCAATTATACCAATTTATCAGTTAAATGATATTTAGTTATATTTAGTATAACTATCACTTAAATGATATTTAGAAATAGATGAGACTTCAGATAGGATCTAGTCCAGAGATTTTTAATTTTTTTTTAGTCTCATGGATCTCTTTGATAGTCTGATAGAATCTTTCTCAGAATGCTTTTAAATGCATTAAATAAAATACCGAAGATTACAAAAGATACCAGTTTTATTAACAATATAATTCCAGTGATATTAGCTAGAACTACTGAAAGTAAAACAAAAAGCAAGAACCCAAACCTCAAGTTAAGATTCTCTAGCTTTATAGAGGAGCAAACTAAAAGCTACACAGATTATAGGATTAAACATTTAGAACCAAAGGAAATCTCTGAGGTCAACTGGTCCATCTCATTCATTTTTTTTAGAAGAGGAAACTGAAAATGAAAGAGACTATGTAAGTTATATCAGAATCAAGTTTTGAACTCAGTCTTTTGATGCCATACCTTCTTTTCACTGAATCAAATGGCTTGATAAAGTTATGCAATTTTCACCTTCTCACCACAAAAAAACCCTAAAACCCAACTTTCTAATTTATGTTTTGTCTTGTTTATGATATAGGCAAGGAACACAGATTAAAAAATGAACACTTTTGAAAATTAAAATGTAATTTAGACACAATGTAATATTTAATATAGGTGATTTTAATAGAAGGAATGGAATTCAACTAGATCAGCAAGTGAAAACCTGAAAAGTCTTGCTTGTCTGGTGATGTCTAAGAGATTATAAGAACTCTATGTACTTTTATGTTGATTTATTGTCTCTCTCTTTTGCAGGACAAGACCAAGAAGTTACAAGTGGTAAGAGCTGATATTTTTATATTCTTCTATTATTTGTTTTACCTATTTGTAAAGATTGTATATTTATTATTCATGCATGTATCTAAGATTACCTGTCATACTCAAAATGATAGTTTTCTTCATTATAAAATACAAACATAAGAGTTCACTGTATATAAGTGGTATTCCAAATGTAAGTTTTTGTGAATTGTTTATTTTATACTTTTCATTTCTTATTTTCCCAATTTTATTTTAGACACTTCTTTCCCTTCCTATTCCTAGGTCAATTTCTCTCCTTCATTTTTTATCTCTTTTTTCCTTCTTCAATTCAAATCCTTTTACCCTATTCTGCTAACTCTCTCAGCTTCTTGCCACAAATAATAAATTTTCTCAATTTTTGATTTTGCTTACAAGTCAATGTGAAAGAGTTACCAACCTGAAGGAACTAAAACAGTCTTAAGGAATTACCTCTCAATATTGAAGGAATTGGTACCATTTATAGGATAAGATTGTCATGTGATACCAATGAAAATATAAAGTATTGCGTAAACATAAAACACTCTAGGGATGTGCAGTATTTATTGGTTCTGTAATTAATTGCTCTCATTTTTTTTGAGACAAGTCAAGATAAAAACAGTCCTGAATACTCTATCCTGCTATTATTCCCCAATATCCATTATTTTCTGAACTATTGTGCAGGTCAATAAAATAACTTCCTCTTAATAAAATACAATGATTAAAATATGAGCTCATTCCTATTAAACTCACTTTGGTACAACTCCGGTGGCTAGAAAAGTAATATGGATGGTCTGTGTTTTATTTTTTTTGCCACAAAATTTTGACCTCTTAAATAAGTTTTCTCTAGTTTGAAAACTTTGCATGTAAGTTAGAGCTTATTATTACAAATTCAAAGAAGTATTACTTTTTCATAAGAAGCAAATTATGCAATTCATATTGAAAAAGAATACAGAAAGAAATTATAGGATAATTATCATTAGTTGAAAAAAATGAAAGTTAGAGGTTCATATATGTTTGATAATGTTTTATGGTTTATATTATAGAGACTAATTGCAATGTATCCACCAAAAGACATCTTTGGGGTCAACTGTCAGACAAAGAAGACCAGGCTGCATATGTTACCTATGGGGAATTAAAAAAAAAAAGTATTAGTTGTTTGAATTCAAAGATTCTTTTCAAAATAAGCATTTGTTTGGATGAATTAAATTGTTTTTAGCAATTTGCTTATATGAGTTGCTAAAACTTCTCTCCATTCTTTTCTTTAAGTCTTCCTATCCCTCTCTCCAGTGCTTTGTTAACTCTAACCACCATTCCTCTTTCCACCACTGGAACCTCTTGTCTTTGCCAATTATTTTTTTAAAGCCAATTACTAATTTTACTGGATCATTTGTTATCTCTTTATTTTGGATAGATGATGATTGTGTATATAAATGGTGCATGAACAGATAACTGCCTTTTATTTTGTTTATAACCCATTACTTAGCCTTTTAGAAAAGAAAATAATCAAAGGTTGGGGTTTAATTCCATTGTATTCCCATGATATTGTGTTTATCATAATATTTTTTGCTTTTTTTCTATCTACCATCACATAGCAGGTCTGACTGAGGCTGCAAAGCCTTTTACTTCATTTCTAACTGGCCCACCACCTACCCGCTCCACTGCATTCTTACCCGCAAGCATCTCTGAAAGAGAAAATGGTGCCACAGTAACCATTCCTCCTCTTAACTCTCATATAACTTCAGCTGGTGTACCCTCGGATTCTGGCAATAATTTCAGAAATTTCACTACTGATGTGACAGGTTGGCTTTTAAGAGAATGTCATTTATTAAAAATTATAATTAGGTAATACTTATTATATTACATATTTAAATCTAAAGTTTGAAAGAAAATTTTTCTTTGAATGAATTCTAGAATTTTCTAAACAGAGGATCATACATAAACATGTAAGGAAGAAAGAAAATTAACTTAGTCAAACCTTGTCAAAGTTATGGAGGGAAAGATGTGTTTTTCATTTCTCTTTTCTCAACTTTTATTTTACATATAGGGAGCCTTTTGTGTACTACCTCTTAACCAATATCCTTATACTGGCCTTTGGTTATTACAAATTCCACCTTTCCACACCCCAAATAGACAGTCTCCCTAGAAGGTAATCTGGATTAACTACTGTTTGGTAAAATAGACACTTAGATAAACTGGAGAGTGGTGTTAAGGGGAAGCAAATCTAGGATATATCAGATCAGGACAAATACAAAAAGAGGCACCATCTCTTCACTGCAATGGAGAAATTGAAATATCATGAGTAATTTGCTGTTGGGAACTCATATCCTTATCATCATATATGACTTGAATAATATTGAAGAGGACCAAGATTTTTCTGTGGAAAATGCTCCATTGTCCTCATCCCTAAAATGAATAGGTTGCTCTCAATGATCTCTGTGGTTCCTTTTAATTCCATATCCTAATGGTTTTCCAAGCTTATACTATCTCCTGGCTCCACCTTAGCCTCCCACTCACTGACCAAGTCAAGCCTAAAGACACAACCTCTGTCTAATGGCAAAATTTCTTTGGTTTCAATTTCTGGTTAAAATAATGAAGGAAACCCATTCCTTGAGGATTCATAGAGCATTCTGGGCCCTGGGAATGGATCTAATATAATATACATTTCATCACAATTGCAAAATCTATCTAAGAACTTGACATAAAGAAAGTATTTTTACCTTTCCTGTCATATCCAATAGTCAGACTTATTTTATCACCAAAAAGTCACATATCTGGGATATTTCTCTGGAAGGTAAAATTATGTTCAAAGTAATTTTCCATGAAGTTACTTCCTTCCACCAGGAGCCAGCACTGGAGAGGATGTTCTATGTTGGCCTTAAAGGAGTCATATTGACAAAATCCTGGGGAAAGACCCCATTAGAAGGAAGTTTCTGAGTTTTCTGAATCAGATGTGGAGGACAGTTTTACATGAAAGACCCTGCCTAGGTTAGAGCAGTGACCTGCTTTGCTTCTGGGTCTCTTGCAGGGACAGGATCACAGAGCCAGGGACCTAAATTTAGAGGTATCAGTAAGAAAGAATTCTTTAGGAAGTGTAAAAAGGGAGAAACAGGGGGTATGGGGTGTTTTTTTTTAATCTGCCAGGACCATCTACCTATGTAGATGAGGCTTCTTTCACAGCATAGAGTATCTTTAGAAAACTCCACTTTATAATTTCTTAGCATTTGAGGAACTGACCCAAAGTCAGGGATAAACTAATGTAACAATCTCACTTTCTTACCTCAGGTGTTCCAACAACTACCAGCGCTCACCTTACCACCCATGCAGCCTCTCACATTCTCTCCGATGGATCCGTCAATCAAACACTCAGCAGCACTCTTGCTGTCATTCCCGCACTCACTGATAATTCAACGAATAATTCAACAGGTTTGCCCAGTTCCTTTGTAGGTGGCAAACTGTATCCACATTTGACCTTCTACCTGCTCAGAATTTACAAAGCAATTTAGATGTTTTATTGCTTTCTTAGTTTATTAGTCTTACTTTTTAGGATTGTAACAATGTAGAAAGACTAAATTACCATATCTACAATTTTCCAAATTGAGGTTTTTGAGAATCCAATAATGATGAATGGAAAAACTTTATAGCTGTTGACAAGGATAGCAGTTTTATGATGTATACTATGCTTTCTTCATATTTTAAGACAGTATTGATAAAAGGATCTCTCATTGCCCTTAATGAAGATCAATGTATTCTCAGTCCATTAGCCCAGCACCTATACTCTCATCCCTTTTTCCTTTGAATCTCAGCTCTACTCTAACTAAATACAATATAAATGCTCAATAAACATTTACTGATTGTTTAATGACATTAGATGGCATTATTTCTGTTGGTGATACATCTGGCACAGAGAAAAAAGTATTGGTTTTGTGATTTGAGGGCTTTGCATTCAAAAATCTGCCTGTGATATTTGACCTTAGGCAAGTCATTTAACATGCCTGGAACTTATACTGGAAAAATAAACGGAACTGAACTCTTCTATGACTTTTGAGGAACTTTCCAGCACTAGACCTATAATTCCATTAGTCTAAGATTTATTGAATCATAGTGAAAATAAGGTTATGGGGCTTTCCCTAGAGCATAAAAATTTAAAAGACACTGATACCAGGTAGAAATAAATGAACTCATCAACCAATTAATAAGAATAATTCATATAAATGTACAATAATCAGTGGTAAAGGCACTTCAGAGCAACTTCTTTCCATTCCTATCCTAACATGATCTCTATGTAACAACCTTTCCAATAGTGATCTTACGGTTTCTCAGATCCTTACTCTTCACACAAACCAGAATTTATGATCTCTCTTCCTATTATCCCACAACTGAATTTGACTTTAAAAACTGATTTGAAAGGACTATTTTTGTGGCATGCTCTGGAATATGTTTGTAGTACTTTCCCTAAGAACCAATGATGGTATTTATTCTTCCATTTATTCTCACTGTCTGGAGCAAGTATAGCTTGAAGTCAGTGTTTTACATATATTCTAAGGTCTGAAAATGAGAGAATGCATGGAAACAAAGTAATTTTACCACTCAGATTCTTTATAGATACAGTTATAATGTTGACTTTGGATTTCAAATCATTGCTTTTCTGTGACTCGAAGAAATAATGGTTGCTAATTCCTTCTTTACTATAGATATTAAAGCAGAAATGCTTATACCTACAACCTTACCTGCAGACTCAAATTTTCCATCAGTAACAGATTTCAGACCAACACACAACAGCTCTGCTGTCCTTCCTTCACTCACTCCTGCCATCACTCATGGTTCAGGTTTGCTTCTTCTCACAATTAAACCCCCAAATAGTAGGATGGGTAAACCTTACAAGGGTAAGCCTAGAAAATGGTTTTCTTTATTTCCAAGAAACATAATTTGTCACACAAAATTATACAAATTTGAGAAGCTTGAAAGTATTTTAGCATTAAAAGAAACTTCCCTCCCACTTGTTACTGAACTTTCTTCTTGGTTTTGAATATTCATTATGAAAATCTGATTTTAGTGGGAAAAATGATTGTGGCAAACAGACTCAGGGAATTAATTCTGAATGCTAACCAAATTGTGCATCTTAACTAAAAATGGCACTATACGCAATATCTATTTTTACTGGGATGAAACTAACTTTGTAGAGGTAGCATGATATAGTAAAGTATTGACCTTGAGAATGAGGAAATCCTCAGCTCAAATCCTGCTTTTGGCAATGAATATATTTGGGTGACCCTCGACAAATCACTGAACTTTCATGTCTTTTTAGTGAACTTCTTAGAATAGACCTACTTCTTAGAAAGAGCCTCTGCTGGTGACATATATTGCATTTAAAGAAAATAAATTAGAAGTAATTGAATTTGTCAGAAGCTCTATGTTTACTTTCTGAAATTTCAAGTATAATTTCAAGTCAATTCCATTTACTGTGAAAAGTGTTTTAATGGACAATGTTTTAGACTTTTCCCTTTCCATTTCTAAATAGTAAGCTTATTGGTTAATGATCAATTTTGCTGTTCCTTTCTTTGCAGAAGTTCCTGGTTCTCCTACCCCAACCTACCCCTCAAGCAGCCCTAGCATGATTCCTCCAAGAACAGGTGATAAACTTATACCCAATCATTGCAATCATATTTCCTTCTGCATGGAAATCTGCTCATTCAGAAGAGACATAAATTTACTCCACTTTTTTTTCCTGAACATAATTGAAAATTTTATTTTCAACCTTTGAGGAATAGCAATAGTGAAAAGAATAAAGATATTTGGGGTTCTATAGTCAAATTATCTAGTAAAGTTTTTTCCTATGTGAGTCATTGGAACAATTTACATTTATATGTTTAAAAAATGGCTTGAGTAAACCATATGATAAGTCCAAAAGAATGACAAAATAAGCCCAAAGTTGTTACTTTTTTCCTACAGTGACTTTAGATGCTAGCAAGGAAAGAGATCATTGCATAAATTAGAATAGCTTCATGATAGATATATAACTGACACCTGTTTCATTTTTACAAGGCATGGAAATTTAGAAAAAAAAGGAAGCATCCAGCATAAAATTCATGGTTATCAGAATATCTCACTATGATGGTAGATTCCTCATCCCCTTTGAATCCCAAGTTTCTGAATTTCGACAAGGAATATTGACAAGAATGTCATAGACCTCAAGATGCTCCCCATCTTGCAGTAGTCAATTCTTTCAAAATTTCTGAAGTTTTAGTTAAAAAATTAATAACACATCCTGGTTCTGTCCCATAAGCAAATAATGCAAAAGGCAATTTATAATCAGTACTAGCATCTAGAAGTTATACTATGTTTTCAGTGAAACAGGTTTAAACTCTGGGATCCTTTTCTTAATTCCTCTCTGTATGGCCAAGTGGAACCCACAGAGACTGGCTACATATCCCCTCAGGGTTCTAGGGTATCTTTGAGGCATTGGGAGCCCCTTTAATGGTGTATAAAATAGCTCATGAGACCCTGCCAGTGTGCTTTCTTCCCATGATTATTAGTTGTTATAAATTTAGAAATGGATATTATACTAAGGTATTATAGTAAGAACAACTGATACAAAACATTTCCCCATAGGTCTATAGCTCTTGGCTCCCAATGTAAATATAGTCACTGGTTTTGAGAATATTGACTAGAGAAAAGTCTGAAACTCTTCCAAGGGTGGGGGAAAAAGGAAGCCTAGACCAAAAATGAGTCATTTTTCTCTCCTTCACAAGGGATTCATTCTCAAGGGTTTAACTGAAATGCTACTTGCTATAAAAACCTTAGGTTCTGAATTAGATCATTGTTTAAACTAAAACTAAAGAGTATGAACAAGTTCCTCACCTCTATCAACAGACTTCTTGTCAATGTCTCTCCAGTTAATTCACTTAGTATAGAGTTACTGATTTGACTGATTTATAGAAATGTTCTCATATCTGATAACTTCATGTCTTACCACTTTATTCAAGAAGGTTGGTGCAATAGTCTAGACTAACCTCATATCTTACACTTATGTAAGTATCAATCCTGCCCAAATAGTACTTGTGCTGCTAGGAATTTTAACATCTGTTTTGGTCTCAAAAGGGCTTTATATAAATTTAATTTTGAGGGGCGAAACATGAAATATATAGCAATGCTACTGTAAATCAGTTAATTCCATTAATCAATCACTCATATTTGGTTGGAAAAAAAGAAAAGATTTGGAAAACCAAATCATTGATATTAATAAAATTTTTTGTTAATGATGTAAAGACCATTGAAATTGAGAATAGCAGACTTAGATTTTGGTCCTGGCTCTAGCATTTACCAGTTGTGTGACCCACTTTATTTGTCTAGACCTCAGTGTTCTCACGTAAAGATGAGAAGATTGAATGAGATTATAGAACTATAGTCTTTAGGAACTGAATGGAAATTAGAGAACAGTGCTATAAACTCCATCCTTATCCAGCAGCCTGAAGTCCAGAGAACTTTCATGACCTGTACAAGGTCATACAAGTGCTAAGTGACAGAGCTGAGATCTGCAATCAGGTTTTCTGATTCAAAATCTTACACTTTGAAAGATCCTTTATCATTATTTATTATAATCTTTTCTAAATTTGCAAAAGAGAACTGGACTTGACAAGACATAACAATTCCAGTGAAGCCATTGAGAATTCAGTACAATAACTCATTTTATTTTTTTCTCTTCTAGCAAAACCTGATGAATGTGGTAAGTTTAATCTTGTATTTGATATGTATCTTGATTAATCTTCATTCCTGTTTGAGAGGAAACAGCATCTCTTCTTTCTAAGACTAAATGTTTTACCTATATCTTTAACCCTATCTTAGATTATTCCGTTTTTTTTTTTCAGTCTGTTATTACATCTCTTTCAGGTCTTATACTCTTTCCCTTTCCACCAACTTTTCCTCTCTTTGAACAGGTGTTTTGATCTCATTTATCAATTTTTCAAAAAAATGGGTTCCTTACTTGTTTCCCCATAAAGAAATATCTATTTTTACCACCGTTTCCTCACTAATAAATCCTTATAAAATATGTTAATATTATTTCCTACCTAATCTACCTGCATTAAAATAAATAAATAAATGAAAATTTCTCTTTTCAGTTGAAATGAGTTTAAAAGGATTTGAATTCAATCTGTGGCTCTATAATTGACCTGCTTATGTTTGGACAAGTAACAACTTCTCTAGTTTTAACTTTTTTTCTATAAACTCCCTCCCAGTTTTGTCTTTTTTATTTATTTGTTTTTCCATCAAATTAAATGCGCTATATATCTATTCTCTTTCTCTTCCCAGTAAATGCTCACTTGTAATATAAAAAAGAGAGAAAATAATAGGTCCACAAAATGACCAAAACTTTAGTTGTGTCTGGGAGTACAAGGAAAATTCCCTACTCTCAGATCCCCACCTAGAAGGAAAGGGAGGGAAAAGTTTTCTTCAATTCTACCCTAGGGCCAAATTTGGACTTTATAATCACAAATCATTCTTTCTTTCCTTCCTTTCTTTCTTTTTCCTTCCACTCTTCTATCTTCTTTCTTGCCCCCCATCATTTTGTATATTGTTCTGCTTGCTTTACCTTCTATCATTTCATAATAGTCTTCCCATGCTTAACCTTTATCAACAAGTCACTCAAGTTCTTCAGACTCCTCTTTAAAATGAATATAATACTACCTATGTTTCCCACTTCATAGTTTTCTTGATTATCAAATGGATAATATATATGAAACATTATATATACATACATATGAAACATTAATATTATACACTGAATAATCCCCAATACCCCCTTATAGTTCTGGTCATGGACCTACTCACATATTAGGATACTAGTCTCATCTCTGATAAGCTCTCTCAGTTAAAGAATCCTTCTAAGACATCTATATATTCTAAGACATCTATATTATTCTATGATAGTCCAAAGCATATCTAGAATATTGTTTTCAGTTCTCAGTTTCACATTTTAGAAGAGGTAGACATAGATATCATCTGAATGAGGGTAAACAAACTTTGAATTCAAGCTGTTTGTGGATATGATGAAGAAATTCATAATATTTAGCAAGAAGAAAATGGTCATGAGGGTTCCAGTAGCTATCTATAAGTCCTTAAGAGGCTGTCACATTAATGAGAATAGATTTATTATTTATGACCCCAGAATGTGGAACTAAGAGAAATGGGTAGAATTTGTAAAAAGTCGTGCTGGGTTCTATGCGAAGACAATTCCTAAAATTAGGAATGTCCAAAAGTTGATTAGAGAAATGGAAATTTCTCACAACTAACAGATTAACTAAAATGACAAAAAAGAAAAATTTCTATTGATGGAGGGAATATGGGAAAATTTGGATGTGAATGCATTTTTGGAGGAGTTACGAATGGATCTAACCATTCTGGAGAACAATTTGTAATTATGCTCAAAGGACAATAAAACTGTGTATATCCTTTGATCTAGCAATATCATTCCTAGGTCTGAATCACTAAAAAGAACATAATAAAGGCAATAAGAACCACATGTATAAAAATATTTACATCAGCTCTTTTTTATAGTGGCAAAGAATTGGAAATTGAGGAGTTGCTTATCAATTGGGCAATGACTGAACAAATTATATAGTATGTGAATGTGGAGTACTACTCTATAAGAAATCATGAGTGGGTGGACTTCAGAAAAACCTAGAAAGACTCTGATGCTGAGTGAAGTGAACGGAACCAGGAGAAAATTTTACATATAAACAAGAACATTGTATGATGATGAATTATAAAAGACTTTGTTCCTCTCAGGCAGTTCAGTGATCAAGAACAATTGGTGGAAAATGTCATCCACATCCAGAGAAACAACTATGCAAACTAAAGCATTCTATTTTCACTCTAACTTGCTTTATTTTTTTCATTTTTTCCTCTTTAGTTCTGTTTCTTCTTTCACAATATGACTAATATGTAAATAGGTTAAATATGATTTTGTCTGTATAATCAATATCAGATTAATTGCTGTCATGGGAAGGAGGGAGGGAAGAGAGAGAAGTAGAAAAATTAGAACTTAAAAGCTTACAAAAATATAAGGATTGGAAACTATCTTTTCATGTTATTGAAAAATAAAATAAAATAATATTAAAAAAGAAAAGGAATTTCCAAAAGTAGCTTGGACATTTTACGGTCTTAAGTTTCCTGTCCCTTGTGACCTTTCAAGCAACAGCTTACCGTTTCGTAACTTGTAGTTTAATAGTAGAGAATTCTTCTTAGGGGTGATTATATCCCTTCTTACTCTAAAATTATGTGATTCTATGATATAAATGAAAGTTTTTACTTTCACATTTTATTGATCTTTGCCCACACAGCCTAGGAAACCACCAGTTTCAAAGAATATCTAAATATCTATCAAATTTGTATACCTTGTTATTTCTACACACTATGCTTGGGATGTTATTTGAAAGCAAATGTCAGCAGATACCACTATTGATAAGTCTCTTCACTGGAATCTAAATTTTAATAAAGGAAAAAAATCTAGGAGATGGCTAGAGGGAGAGTGTTTGAAATTAAGCAAGTAGGAAAACAATAATCATTTTTGAGCACCAGTTGCCTGTAAAACACTGCTATATACTGGGGATACAGAAAAACAAAATGAAATAACCCTTTCCCTAAAGGCATGCAATTGTAAATTATTATTATTGTCATAACAAAAATATGATCAGATTCCTCTTTATAGAAGCTTTTAATTTTCAATTTTATTATATGTGTCTGCATATGTAAGTACAGTCCTATATTTTCTAAACTATCTGAATTGCAAACCATTTGACCTTCGTTTATTGTATTCAATGCTTATTATATTGTGCTTGTGGTCGACACATCATCTTCATCATCATGATATTAGTAGTTGAGCAGATGAGTATACTGGTACCAATATTACACTTGTAAATGCACTGGCCATAATACATGAAATATTTTTATGGGAAATATTGTGTGATAAAATTGTCCATTCTGCAACACTCAAATATTGATAACCAGTTACCAGCCAGTGATTTAACTTAATCGTCATAAAGTAGTTGCATTATTTAAATGCATACTATTTCAATTGGGTTTCAAAACCAATGACCATATTTTAAATAATTAGTCCTTGGAATAATGAAAATTCAAATATATGTGATGACTTCAGGAAATTCATTATTCCCATTATTTGGGTCCTAACTGTTCTATTTCACAATATTAGTCACTGAATACCCCTTGCAGTTCCAGTAATGGAGCTGCTCACATATTAAGATGCTAGTTTCATCTCTGATGAAGTTAATACTTACTGTTGAAGGATCCTTCTAAGACATCTATTATCTCATAGTATCCATTCTTTAGGGGTCCATCAAAAGCCCCATTCTTCTTGAATTCACCCCCTTATACAAGTCAGGGTGAACCTAACAAGTACCTCTCTGGTCTAGGCAGGAGTGCGTCCTCTCATGACAAAGTTATGATTGCTAGTAACTTGACTGACCAGAAATTCAATTCCTTACATTATGCTCCAATCAAAAAAAGGACCTTATTCTGGCATGTCCACTCCTCTTGGTATGCAGTACTTAGAATGCTTCCTTAAAGTTCCCATTTCTTTTCTGATCCCCCATACATGAAGCACAGATTCTATATTTGGGCAGGGTGACCAAAACTCCTGATGCTTCCACCCCCATCTCAATCTAGGGATGGGCATTTTCCACTCAAGGCAATGTTTCACTCTTCCAACAGATGAATGAGTACTCCAAGTGTTCCTAAATTATTCATCTTTACACTAGGACTAGAAGTTGGTCAGTAGAAACATTGACTTTTTTTTGGTAACATTGTCATTTTTATTATTTTGGGATGGCCTCACCATGAGTACTGCTATATATTTTTTCATCATTCTTCATATCTTTAAGGAGCATGCTTGTAACTGAACCTCTAAAAGTTTTTTGTATGTTTTGATAGGTTGATCCCTAGTTACTTTAAATATTTTGTCATTATTTGCATGTGCAACTTATATCAAATTTCTTGCTGCCTTGGGGAGGGAGGGGTTAAGGGAGAGAAGGAGAAAAATTTGGAAATCAAAATCCCACAAAAATGAATATTGAAAACTATCTCTACATGTAACTGGAAAAAAATATCATTGTGTGAAAAAAGAAAGGTAAATCCCATTCCAAATAACTAAATGAAACGTCAAATAGGTGAAATAATTAAATGAACATTTTCATCCTATCACCTCTTTAATTTTTTAAAACATTTCATTTTTGATTTTTAAATTTAATTTAATCTATTTTTAATTGTATTTTAAAAATATTTATGTTGTTTCCCCCCATTATTGTATAAACAAATTTTAAGGTTTATTTTTTTAAATTTTGAGTCCTTTTCTTCTTCACTCCCCTCCTGAGATAATAAGTGATTTGATATAGGATACATTCATTCAAAAAATTTATGGGCAGCTAGGTGGTGCAGTGGATAAAACACTGGTCTTGGAGACAGGAGGAGGGGAGTTTGGACCTAACCTTAGACATTTGATACTTGCTAACTGTGTAACCTTGGGCAAATCTCTTAACTCTGATTGCCTCACATCAAGGGTCATCTCTAGTCATCTTCATATTTGGCCAAGTTGGTGACTTAACACAGTACCCCCTCATTCAAATGCAATTCAACTGTTAGTCATGGCATTACCTCCCCTGATGTCATGGTCTTCTTTGAGAACAAAGGGCAAAAACATCATTTATATATTATTCATGATGTAAAACATAGATCAAGAAACAATCGGGGGCGATGAGGTAGCATAGTGGATAAAGCACTGGCCCTGGAGTCAGGAGTACCTGAGTTCAAATCCAGCTGCAAACACTCAATACCTAGCTGCGTGGTCTTGGGCAAGCCACTTAACCTCATTGCCTTGCCAAAAAAAAAAAAGACTAATAAAAAAATAAAAAAGGAAATAACCACCACCAAAAATATAGTGAAAAATAGTAAGGTTCAGTCGACATTCAAAATCTAGGAGATAGGGCAGCTAGGTGGCACAGTGGATAAAAGCACCAGCCCTGGAGTCAGGAGTACCTGGGTTCAAACCCGATCTCAGACACTTAATAATTACCTAGCTGTGTGGCCTTGGGCAAGCCACTTAACCCCATTTGCCTCGCAAAAACCTTAAAAAAAATCTAGGAGGTAGCTAGAGGGAGAGTGTTTGAGATCAAGCAAGTAGGAGAACAATAAGCAATTTTTGAGCAACAGCTGCATGTAAAACACTCCGCTATATACTGGAGATACAGAAAAACAAAATGAAATAACTCTTTCCTAGTTCTTTCTCTGAAGAGGGATAATATTTTTCATAATGACTCTTATAATTGTCTTGGATTATTATATTGCTGAGAATAGTTAAGTCATTCACAGTGGATCATCATATAATATCGATGTTACTGTGTACAAAATTCTCTTGGTTCTACTCATTTCTTTACATCAGTTCATGTAGGTCTTTCAAGGTTTTTATGAAATTATCTTGCTTATAATTTCTTATAGCACAGTAATTCTTTATAATCATATACCACAACTTGGTCAGCCATTCTCTCGTGGGACATGAGGATATCACCTCAATTTCCAATTCTTTATCACCACAAAACAAATTCTGCTATAAATATTTTTCTACAAATAGGTCTTTCCTTCGAGCTTTTAAAAAAAAAATCTTTGGGCTATAGACCTAGTAGTGGTTTTTAACTTCTTTATGATTAAAAAAATAAACTGTATCAACCTTTGCATCTTGGTCCTCTGTTATTCTTAAATTCTGCTCTTTCTGTTATTCACTTAAGTAGCCATTAGCTACCTTTCTTAGATCCTTCCATCCCTATTGTATTAGGGTTATGTGTTTATCAATTCATAGGAACTAATAAAAGAACATTGAGAGACAATGTTGTCCTTAAGCAGTCTATGATCTCCATAGGAGGATAAGAATTTATCAGTCTAGAGTATATTGGTAAAATAATAATATGATCATTTAAATATGTTGAGTCTGAAATTAAACATAAATTCTTTTTCTCCTTTCAGGTACAACCAAAAATATCATTATAAAGTATACATATATGCATACATATGCAATAAAAACATTCAATGCAAATCTGAGTGATTTTGAAAATGATATCAAATGTGACTTTTCAAATCGTTCAACTGAGTGTTACACAAACCTAACAGAATGCTCTTTGAAGAATATAACATTGAAAACATGTCCCATCACATTATATGTGCCTCCAGGTAACTATACATTTTAATTATGTATATTACTTTGTTTAATTCTCCTACTCCACAAAGCATATTTACTGTTATTCACCTTTTTTTTCTATCACCCAATTCAAAACCATCCTAGATTTCTGTTCCATTTCTCCCTTCACCCAACACATTTATGAAAAAGCTGACTCCTACTTTCAGAGGCATATGTCATTTTACTGATTTTACTAATTCCTGTGTTTGCAAGTCTCACAAAGTTGTTTGCCTAAGAACTTTCTGAATAGTATTTCAAGAATCTGCAAATTACATCAGTCAGGGTTCTCCTTCCACAGATGCAAATTTAATCACTCTTAGTACACAATTTTCATTATAAATTGCAGTTAAACAAATAAATAAATTTTAAAATCTCAGTCTATATTTTTTCTGTTGACGAGTATCTCTGAATTTAGATAGTCTCTTCCTCAAGCCAAAGTCAGACATTCTGTTTCTAGGCATACCTAATAGCCTAAGTCTTGCTAAGGTTTTAGAATTTAGGAGTCTCCACACATAATTTTAACAACTCATGGGGTGGCTAGGTGGAGTAGTGGATAAAGCACTGGACCTGGAGTCAGGAGTACCTGGGTTCAAATCCGGTCTCAGATACTTAATAATTACCTAGCTGTGTGGCCTTGCGCAAGCCACAACCCCATTTGCCTTGCAAAAAACCTAAAAAAAAAAAAAAAGAATTCATAGTCAACTCCCTATTAGAATTAAGTATTAAAGAAGGATTTTGGTAGAGGAAGGGCCCTTGTTTGTAGCAAAACACCCAAATGAGCTAACAAAATCTGACTATATTGAACATAAATGATGATTTTTCTTTTTTTTTTTTTGCTAGTCCTACAAGTGGCAAACAAAAATGCTCTTTTTAATACAAATTTGAATTAATGGTTTCTTTTTTATATTTTCAGGTTGTTTCTTTCATTGACAAAAAATTGAACAAGATTAAGTATACACATAGACTATAATATTTTATGTAATTACTTATAAACTATTGAATGCATTTATGACTAACTATAGAACTTGGCAAATAGTTTCAAAATATTTCAGTAGTGACAGGGAAAATTAGACCCTAATTGATCTAATATTTGTAGTATGGCTTCTAATTCACATCACAGCCATACTTTAAGTATTGTAAGTTTGCATAAGGAACATTAAAATGATAAAATGTCAATAATATAACATTTCTTATTCTATATCTCAACAGATCTGGAACGTTTTAAGTTAGAAGACGTAACAGGAGGAGATAAAGCAAATACTTCTATTACTTTACTATGGAATATTGATAAACAAAATTTTAATTGCACAGGCAATTTATCCTACCACTTTGAATGTAAGAACCCATTATTTCTGGGTAATTTTTCCCCTTAGATTTTCTGTGGGTCATAAAATATGCTTATATATTTGATTGGGTTCTGGATTCATCGCTTTGTATGCCATTATAGACTTCATTACATTTAATAAGACTTTTTACAAAACCACCAAAAATTCATTTAAAAAGCACTTGAAAATGAATGATTCACTAGAATTTGTAGAGCCTCTAATTGATGAATATTACTGTATAGGGGAAATGGTGTAAAAAACAAGGTGGTCTAGTAAAGAAAACAGCTTACTTGCTGTTTGACTCTGGGCAAGTCACTGAACTAACCTCTGTCTGCCACAATTTTCTCAGTTTTAAAATGCAATTGATGACATCACCTATATCTTAAGATTGTCATGAGATTCAGATAGTATATGTAAAGTACTTTCCAAGTCCTACGATGCTTCAAAAATTATTATTATTATTATTATCCTAGAATAAATTAGAAAATGTACATATCATTATTAAAGAGATCTGTGCCTTGTCATAATGAAACATCTAGAAAAGATCAAAAAATGATTTGTGTCTTATAGCCTTGACTATTGATGCAGTTTATATGTAGTATAATATAATAATTTTATTTCCTTTTAACTGCTTGATATTTTGAAGCCTTTGAGATCCCATAGTTTCACATTTGATGCACAATACAGTTCGATCATGGTGGAGTTGTAGCTTATTGCTACTGGTTAATCAACTTGCATCATGTTTCTTATAAATATTTATAAAGTAGAAATGAACTACTACTTTAAAATAAGATAAATAGAAAACTGCTATCAGAAACATATTTCTTAGCATCTCTAATATCCAAATATATGCCATAATGCCCCATTTCTGCCCCCCTGTTTTACCACAAATTAAGAAATTTGAGAAATCTGTAGAATTAGTGAAAGCGCACATGTGATAAACAGCGCCCAGGCCAGCTATTGCTGGAAGGCTAGAGGATAGGCCAGTAATCTGCAGTCTGAGTCCTAGTCTGATCAGAAAACCAGACCTAAGGAACAATGGGGGACTGGGAACTGGAGTAAAAGGCACAAAAGGAAAAGTGGAGCCAGCAAACTGGGTTCCTGTCAAGACTGAGGCCATATCAGAGGAATGAGAATCCAGATGTGACTAAGTCTTTCAAAAATCAGTCAATAGGGTCAAAGAGCTACAGCAAAACAATAGTATTTTAAGGAATTCTTCAAAAATCACAGCAGAGAAGAAGCCTGAAGGCTCAAGGATTACTGGGAATCCAACTATTTTCCAGGTCATTTCATCCACATAGGAAGATGAGAGAATTTAATTAGTACTGATAAAAAACAAATCAATCATTAGTTTCATACTGGATCATTTTCTTTTTCTATCTAGTGTCCTAGGTTCATAGAACCAATGGCAAATATGAATAAGGAATAAGTAACATATTGGTTTTATCTAGCAAACATGATAATTATTTCTTCCAGGTAAACACCAGAATGGTAAAAAATACCATAGCTGTGATTCAGAAAGCAGTAAGAATAAAGTACAATTCACTCACTTGAGCCCTCAAAAACTTTATATTTTCAATGCTTCTGTCATTTACGAGAACCAAATTATTAAATATGAAGTAATGAATATTACAACAGATTTTGGAGGTAAGTGTAGTATATACATTTCTTAACAAAATATTTTTTTCTCTTTTCTTTCTATTGTCAGTAAATGATGATATAAGTATGAAAAGATAGAATTAGAGGGGTAAATTTCAGCAGGGTACTCTTTACTATGTTACCTCAGTTCTTTGAATCTTTTTCCTTATTTGTAAAATGACAACAAAAATGCTTGCCTTACCTCTTTGGCATAGTTGTTGTTAGGATCAAATGGCATAAAAAAGGAAAATTATTTTTTCTTTTAATGATATCTATTTTACTGGATAGAAAGCTGGCCTCAGAGTCAGAAAGATCTGGGTTCAAGTTTTATACCTCATATATAATAATTTTGTGACTGGGGGAAATCACTTAATCTTTCAGCAGCCCAAACAATTCTTTAAGAATGTAAAGACTTCTCTCTTTTGGTAGAAGGAATTCTTCATCAAGATCTCCTTATATTGATAAAAGCATTGATTCAGAAAAAATAAAAATTGTTTCTTATTTTTCCAAAGAGAGTTCCTCTGTGAAAGAATCTACAGACAGAAGCAAAAGGGAATCATTACAAGTTAGATATGGGTTGTGAACTACACTGATAGAGGAAAATGCCTCACGTGTGAGATCCCAGATCCATTTAATGTTCAAATGTTACTATTCTTGTTTTTTTTGAGGGCCTTTTGATTCCTCCATTAACAGCACCATCATACTCATAATTATCATCATCATCATCATCCTCACCATCTTGACTCTTCTCATATCTTTGATGGGATTCAAATAGAAATGTCCCCAGGACAAGTCACTGTCCTGTTACTATGCTCATATATTTAATGTTATACAGACTTTTATTGAAAAAGAAGATTTTTAAGCAACACCTTGCTTTTTGTAAATGTAAGAAAAGAAATAGAATGCAAGTTCCTTTTTCACTAAAAGTAGCCCCAGAACAAATCTCATTTCAAACAGGACAACAAGAATGACATTTATGCCATCTTGTTTCCATATGATTTTGATTTTTTTAGCTTTAAGAATGAGAATAATAGTCATTATTCTTAATTATTAGATATCAGGTAGTCAGCAACTCTTTAAAAATTTTTAAATGTAATTGGAAATCAACTACCTTGCTAATTTCAAAGGATAACTTAAGAGAATCAAGAAAAGCTGAATTTAAGGCCTGTTTCTCATATACAAGTTCTCTATATGATTGTGTACAAGTCATCTACCTTTGCACTGCTTCAGCTGTTTTCTAAGATGAGAAGTCACAAATGGACCATATATGTGTCTGTGTGTGTGTGTGTGTGTGTGTGTGTGTGTGTGTGTGATGAGAACTCAAATGCATCACTACAGGGGGTCGTTCACATCACGAGTTCCCCATATAGATAAGTCATAAATCTGCCCTCAACTCTTCAGTTCTGACCCAGAATAAGTAATATCTTTCTAGTTCTGTGTCAGATGACAGAAATTTCTGCTATTTTTGTGGAAGATGAAAATGAAACAGGGAAAATATAAAGAGCTTTGATGTAACTGAATTTCAGACACCTGCTAAAACTAAATCTTTTCATTTACTTGTGAAAGAAATATACATGAATATTGGTATCCAGAAAATAGCTTTAGGGTGAAAATATTATTAGATTCAATAAATTAATCATTAATATTTAGAATTTTAATTTAAGTGAAAGATTATATCCCTTGATCCCCAGTGTTAGTATAGTGGGCAAAATGAACCACTGACAATGATCTGAATGGAACTTCTTAAAAATATAGAAAGTCCCCTTATTATATCCATTTTCTGATTTGATATGCCATTTACTGATGACTTTGATTAAAGTTCTATGCCTATGCAGAAATTTCATACTTTTGTACATTTCACTAAAAAGATAATTTCTATAGTTGGTCTAGCTTTTTTTAATGTTTTCATGCTGTAATAATAATATTTGGTAGAAATGCCAGTAAAATTTGAAATAATGTAGTCATTTATTGCTCATGTGTCAAATATTGCTTGAATTTTTGTCATTTTTTAAACTAAGGATTTTAAAGGTTTACTGGGTTTGCTCCCTCCCCAGGAATGAGAACTCAATAAGAGTATTCATAAAGACATTTTCACATCTATAAAAGTAGAACGAGTAGTAACCTCATTCTCCATTATTTCACTGGATAAACAGATGTTTTGCCACTCTAAATGTCAATGGAAAGTGTCCTTATTACCAAATCCAAATTGAAATTCCTTTGAAATCCAGGAATACTGGGAAGAGCAAGACAGCAACACATGCAGAAAGAATAGGGTCTCACAACCAACTCAAACATAAAGAGAAATCTCTAGATCTCATTAAGTATTGTTCAATTCAATTTAATTCCACAAGCATTTGTTAATTGCTACTAGCAGTTACAGTTTTAGATACTGGTAATATAAGAACGAAACCCAATATCCATCAATGAGAAGTATGTGGAGAAATATGTACATAGAAAAACATAGATTAAATACATTATATATATATATATATATATAAATATATATATATACACAAATTAATTTTCCGAGAAAAACACTAAAAATTGAGGGAAATCAGGAAAGACCTTATGAGGGAAATAGCATATGAGTTGGAATCGAAGGAAGCTAAGGATTCTACAAAATGTAGAATAAATTCTTTCAATTGTTTTCCAATTAAATGGTATCAAGAACTAAGCCAGACATAGAATTATGAAATTGTCTATTAATTGATGAATTCATATATGTTTAAAATTTCAAAAATACTTTCTACATTAATTTTTCATATCATTTATTTCCCATTCCTTTAATAGTTCCTGCAGAACCTACCAATTTGACAGTTAAATCAGATGAAAATAAGATAAACATTTCTTGGAGTAAGCCTTCAAGTTTTTTCCATGGCTTCAACATCAGTACATGGATCTCTACAGGTAATTTATAACAAGTTTAATTTCAGGCCAATCTATGAACTTCCTGAGAATCATGAATGAATCAATTACCATAGTGACATCTACTCAACTCTGACTTACAAAGAAGTCTACAAATAAAGGGATGTTAAGTGGTGGGCTTGCAAAGAATGACAAAACATTGCTCTTATTCTCATTCTTTTAAAGGTCATTCTTTAAAAAGTTATTCTATTTTTTTAATTAACAGACACTGATTTTCTCTTCTTTCCTCCCTTCTTTGGGAAGAGATGGGAAAAGAAATGCTGTATATATATATATATATATATATATATATATATATATATATATATATAGAGAGAGAGAGAGAGAGAGAGAGAGAGAGAGAGAGAGATGAAAGGTAGATATGATTGACACTGAATATAAAGAGGATTTTATAAAGGCAGATGAGAAAGGTAGGAAGAGGCCAAATGATGAATAAACAGAGAAGTTTAGATTTAAGCTTATAGGCAATAATATTAATACTAGCTAGCACTTTGATAGTGAGGCAAAGGATGAGTTTTGTTTCAGTTTTTGAATTTACAATTCCAATGGGATATCAAATTCTAAGTATCTAGTAGACAGGATCCATGTTGTGAGAACAGAGGTTAGAAGGTAATCATGGACTGAATATAAATGTGTGTTATGTTTTGTGTGTGTGTGTGTGTGTGTGTGTGTGTGTGTGTGAGTGTAATCTGTATAGATATTGACGTTAAAACCTGAGAGTCATTGGGATCATCCTGTGAGAAAATATAAATAAAAAAAGAGAAGAGGGCTCAAGAGAGTCTTGCAAGACACCACAGTTATTAAGCAATTGACATTCCATTACTGAAGACTAGGAGTATAGAGAGAAAACAAAAAGTACGGAATGAAGAGAATAGCAGATAAGTCAAGAAAGATGAGGACTGAGAATAGGTCTTTGGATTTGGCAAGTAAGAGATCATTGGTAACTTTGCAGAGGGTAGTTGATTAGGAGAGATAAATTTCATGAACTTCAGAAGATAGAAAGAGGATGCATTGAATGTAGACCAATTTTTTTAAGAAATTTAAAAGAGAGAAGAGATTAAGATTGAAGGGTAGCATGAATAAAAGGATTGTGTAGTTTTTTTTTTTTTTAAAGAATAGAAAGATTTGATTTTTATTACCTGGCAGCAGAGAAAGATGTGCCAGCAAATAGAAAAAGAATGAAAATTAGTGAGAGGGAGGGTATAATAAGCAGGACAACAGCCCAGCAATATTAGAGTCAGAAAATGATGATAATCAAAGTTCTTATTTTCAGGAAGTCACAGTATCTTCTAACAGCCAGTCTAAGAAAATTCTGGGTTCAGTTTCAGGTACTTGGTAGATGTGTAAACCTGGGACCTGACCCTCAGTTTTCATATATATATATATATATATATATATATATATATATATATATATATATATATATATATATATAAAAATATTAGCAATGACTTTCATAATGCTTTTTTTTGCAAAATATTTTTATATAATTCATTTTGACGAAGATCCTGAGATTAAGCAAAATTAAATGGTTTTCCTATGTTCATACAGTCTATAAGTGTCAAAAGTAGGTTTCAAATACAGATCTACCCTAAATCCAGTTATAGGATTACGGAAAAATATTTGTTAGAAAGTGTTTAACATAGTGCTTGGCACATAGCAGGTGCTATATAAATGGTCTTATTTTCTTTCCCTCTTCTCCTCCATTGCTTTTATATTGGAAATTTTTGAACTTTTATGTGAGCACGAGTTATGGACTCTTTTGGCAGTTGATGAAGTCTATGGCCCCTTTCTTAGAATAATGGTTTTAAGTGCATGAAATGAAATGCATAGTATTACTGAGGAAACCAAATTACATTTAAATAGAATAATTACAGTATTTAACAACAATAAGAAAAAATTAAGAAACTTTGTTTCAGATCATATTTTACTTTGAAGGATAAGTGGAAAGGAAAATAATGTGAATTTTAGGTCTGAGAACCAGCATAAACTAAAACATTTGAGAATCTATTTCAGAACATCTTCATATGTTGTTAGTAAAGTTATAAATTTAAATGAATGTTGTAGAGAAACAAGTTGCACCTAGTTCTCAATCAAGTATTGCCTTGATTCATTGAATGTTATTGAGGATTCCATTTAAATATGCATAACTGTTGAGATACTTCCCAAATGATCTGTAAGTTTAAATTTTGTTTTTGTATTTTTATAGATTCATATTTTTTATTTGAATGGGGCTAGAATCTGCAAAAGAATTATACAGGAAAAAGAGTTGAAAGTGTTATGATGGGGAGATATCAGTTTAATTCCAGATAGAGTATATGGGGGCAGCAAGAAAGTAGGAGTTAAAAAGACAGTAGGAGAAAGAAAGTGTTCCAGGATGTTGAGAGTTTAGCCATGAGGAAGCACTTTTCTAGTCTAATATACTAGGAGACAAAATTAGGGGTTTTTGAGAAGACCTAAGTAATATAGGGTCAGGAGCCCAGACCAACTATCTGGTCAACTAGAAGGTTAGAAAAGAGCCAATGTAAACAGCCAACGTTCTAAATAAAAAGAAAGGGACATCAGCATCCAGAAGTCCTATACAGGAGCCTGGGGAGATTTTAATTCTACTTTGAAGGATAAGAGGCAAGGGAAGGGGGTGTCAGTTTCAGGTTTGAGAAACAACATGAACTAAACCATGGACGAAGGATGTGATCATACTTGGGGAAATAATGTTCACATTTGTAAATTTTCTTCATGTATTTAATAAAATTGAATTAATGCTTTAGAAACGAAATTGCATTGACCTCTCAATTCCATGTTAAATTTGAAAGTTTGTATATTCTTTAGAACTACATTTAAACACATGTAATTGTCAAGATACCTTCTGACTTATTTTTCATTTTTAAAATGTGGCTATTTTTTAAAGGACGTTGTGATATGAAGACAGATGATTTTTCATATACTTTATTAGAAGAGGAAATTAAAAAAGATGAATCAAGTTTTGGAAAGACTTTTAATGAATCTGAATTCGAGCCTTATACACAATACTGTGTATCAGTAGAAGCCTACACTAAAGGAAAAATACAACGGAAGGGATCTGCTGCAACTAAATCCTTTAGGACACCTGAAGGAAGTAAGTAATATTTGTTTTCTTGCTTTAGCAATGACATAATTAGAAGTTTTGAATGTTTTATCTATAATACCACCTCTAATTATTGGGTGTTGGTTAATCTAAGTTACATTTGTATAGCTTGTTCCTCACAATTTCCTATTACCTGAAAAAAAAATATCAGTAAAATTACTGATATCTGTAAAGAGTAACTCTTGTCTCAATATTTACAAGCTACTGAATGCTCTTTACCTCAACATACACAAGGAACAAATCAAGAAAAAATTTGACTAATCTAGAGGAAGGCAGTACCCAAGAGGTAGATACATCTCCCCTGTTATTTAAGTTCGGGAGAAATATCTTGTTTATAGCCTGTTTTAACGTGAAATGCAGTATGGATTGAGGTACTGATTTCAAAATTCTACATTCTGGACCTAAATTTGTCCTGTTCTTTGCATGCTCAGAGATACTGCTTTGTGTAGATTTCCCCTGTTGGAGAACACATTCAAGTATCTTTATTTTTTACCTTTTCATATTAACTATATTATAATAGTAATTAAAAACAGTGGCTTTATAAAATGGTTGGAATGTAATAGACTTATTAAGAATCAAGGGATCTGGGGCAGCTACGTGGAGCAGTGGATAGAGCACCAGCCCTGGAGTCAGGAGTACCTGAGGTCAAATCCACAGACACTTAATAATTACCTAGCTGTGCCGCCTTGGGCAAACCACTTAACCCCATTGCCTAGCAAAAACCTAAAAACAAAATAAAAAAAAAGAATCAAGGGATCTAACATTATAAGACAAACTTAGTCATCATATCACTGCAAAATTTCCAAAAAGATGCCTTTCATCTCTTTTTCTGAAAAACACTCCAGATTCATTCTCACTCTTCAGACCACTATGAAGGTAGAGAAGTCTGCAGCTTGAAACATAAAACAAAGGGAAAATTGTCCTTTTGACAAGATAACTGATGCATTTTTATTACTACTATTACCTCAAGTTAATGTGAATAATGGGGAAGTTATAACTGCTTTTTTAATTTAATATTTTCCCAGTCACATGTAAAAATAATTGTTATATTTGTTTTTAAAACATTGAGTTCCAAATTCTCTTCCTTCCTTTTTTAAAAAGAATCTTACATCTTCTATGAAGTTATTATAAGATATCAAGACTCTTATACAGAAGTGATTAATGTGTATATTAATTTAAATTTATCTGTGTATTAATTTTACTTTTAGTTTGACTCTTTTTAAAGGCTTATCTAATTTATTTATTTTTTCTCTTTTTATTGATATTTTATTTTTCCAAATAAATTTTATGAAAATTTTTTCAACATTCTTCCATATGCATATATATATATGTATATATATACATATATATATATATAATTTTTAAGTTACAAAATTTCCTTCCACCCTCCCTTCCCACACCCACCCCCCCAGCAGTGAATAGTCAGGTTAACATTGTACATGCATATTTTTGATGAACATGTTTACAGATTTGTCATTTTCAATATGAGGAATTAGGATTAAGGGGAAAAAATATATAAGAGATAAATTTTATAAAATATTCATCAGATTCTGAAGGTTTATTTTTGTTTGTTTTGATTTTCTTTCTTTGTATGGGGATAACATTGTCTATTGCTGGTCCAATATAGTTGTCCTATCTCTGAACTGCTGAGAGGAGCTGCTTCCATTTAGGTTGATCATTTCACAATGTTGTTAATATGTACATGGTTCTCTTGGTTCTGCTCCCTTCGCTCAGCATCAGATCCTGTAACTCATTCCATGCATCTCTAGAGTTTCATCATTTATGGTTTCTTATAAAAATAATGATATTTCATCATATTCATGTACCCTAACTTGTTTATCTCTTCCCCAATTGCTGGGCATTTCCTCAGTTTCCAATTCTTTGCTACTACAAAAAGAGTTACTATGAATATTTTGGGACAGGTGGGACTTTTCCTATTTTTTGTGATTTCTTCTGGATATAGGCTTAATATTGGAATTGTTGGATCAAAGAGTATGAACAATTTTATTGCTCTTTGGGCATAGTTCCATATTGCTCTCCAGAATGGTTGGATCAGTTCACAACTCCACTAGCAATGTATTAATTTTCAAATCCTCCCACAACCTCTCCAACATTGATTATTTTCCATTTTTTCTCATCTTAGCCAATCTGATAAGTGTGAGGTGATATCTCATAGTTATTTTAATTAGTTTGACCTTCAGTTTCAATGATTTTGACTACATAAAGAGATCCTCCCTTAACTGAGAGATTTAAAAGCCCCACCCACCATTGAGAAGTCTCACAATTCAATATGGGTTGGACATCTGTAAGAAAAATATTTCCATAATAATCAAATTGTAAAAGAAAGTATGGATAAAAATAAAAACCTTAAGAAAAATAAGAAAGTTTAAAAAAGTATGCTTCAATTTGTTTTCAGATACCATGAGTCCATCAGAGTTGTCTTGGATCATTGTTTTGCTGAGAATATTCAAATCATTCATAGATTATTGTCTTACAATACTGCATACTTTGTACACAGAATGATTGAATTAGTTCACAATTCCACCAACAGTGCATTAAAGTCTCATTTTCCCTACATCTCCTCCGACATTTTTCATTTTTCCTTTCTGTCCTATTAGCCAATCTAAGAGATATAAGGCAGCACCTCAGAATTATTTAAATTTGCATTTCTCCAAATATTAGAGCATTTTTTCATATGGCTATAGAGATATTTGCTTACTTCATCTGAAAATCTTTTGATATCTTTTAATAATTTATCAATTGAGCTCTTATTTTTATAAATTTGACTCAATTCTCTAAATGTTTGAGAAAGAGGCCTTTACCAAATAAATTTTCCTCCCTGTTTATTCTTTTCTTTCTCTCCTTTCATCCTGTATCTCCTCAAAAGTGTTTTACTCTTGACTAGCTCCTCCCCTAATCTGCCCTCCCTTCTATCATCCACCTCTTTTCTTATCCCTTTCTCCTCTATATTTTTCTTTAGGGTAAGATAAATTTATATGCCTGAGTGTGTATGTTATTTCCTCTTCGAGCTAATTCTGTTGAGTATAAGGTGTATTCACTTCCCTCATGTACCCCCTCATCCCCTCCACGGTAAAAGTTTTGTCTTGTCTCTATTAATTGGGATAATTTCCTCCATTCTACAACTCCCATCCCTTTCTCTCAGTGCTTCTTTCACCCCTTAATTTTATTTTTAGATATATTCCCTTTATAATCAACTCACACCTGTGTCCTCTATTTATAAATCTTTCTTCTATCTTAATACAGAGAAAGTTCTTATGAGTTAACAAGTTTCATCTTCTCATGAAGGAATATAACCAGTTTAAATTGAGTCCCTTATGCTCTCCCTTTCCTATTTACCTTTTTATTCATCTCAAGTGACTTTTATTTGAAGATCAAATTTTCTGTTCAGTTCCTGATATTTTCATCAGGAAAGTTTGAAATTGCCTTATTTCTGTGAATATCCATCTTTTCTCTTGAAAGAGTATAATCAGTTTTGCTGGCTAGTTGATTCTTGGTTGTAACACAAGTTCGTTTTGCCTTTCAGAATGTCATTTTCCAAACAGTGATCTCCCTTGTATTATTCTGATCATGGTTCCATGATATTTGAATTGTTTCTTTCTGGCTGCTTACAATATTTTCTCCTTGAACTGAAAGTTCTGGAATTTGTTTTGTAACACTCCTGGGAGTTTTCATTTTGGGATCAGTAGGTGATCAGTAGATTCTTTCCATTTCTATTTTACCCCCTGGTTCTAGAATATCAGGGCAATTTTCAGTGACAATTTCCTGAAAGATAATGTCTAAGTTCTTTTTCTTTCTTTCTTTCTTTCTTTCTTTCTTTCTTTCTTTCTTTCTTTCTTTCTTTCTTTCTTTCTTTCTTTCTTTCTTTCTTTCTTTCTTTCTTTCCTTCCTTCCTTCCTTCCTTCCTTCCTTCCTTCCTTCCTTCCTTCCTTCCTTCCTTCCTTTTTTGATCATGGTTTTCAAGTAGTCCAATAATTTTTAAATGATCTCTCTTGAATATATTTTCCAAGTTGGTTGTTTTTCTAATGAGATAGTTCACACTGTCTTTTCTCTTCTTATTTAATTTTGTTTTATTTTTTTCTTGATTTCTCATAGTCATTAGCTTCCACTTGCTCAATTCTAATTCTTAAGGAATTATTTTCTTCAGTGAGGTTTTGTGCCTCCTTATCCATTTGGTCAGCTCTTTTTTTTAAATAGATTTTTTGTACCTCTTCTGCAATTTGGCCCAGTCTGTTTTTACAGGTATTATTTTCTTCTAATTTTTTGTATGCATCTCCTTTACCAAATTATTGACTTGTTTTTCATGATTTGTCTTGCATTCTTCTTATTTTTCTTCTAAATTTTTCCTCTTCCTATCTTACTTGATTTTCATAATCCTTTTGAACTTGTCCAGGCCCTGACTTGTTGAAGGTTTTGAATGTAGGGCTTTGACTTCATTATCTTCTTCTGAGTGTGCTTTGATCTTCCTTGTCACCATAGTAACATTCCAGGATTGAATTATTTTTTCATCCTTTTTGCTTATTTCCCCAGCCTATTTCTTGATTTTTAACTCTGTCAAAGTAAAGCTCTGCTTCCAGGGTGAAGGGTACTCTGTCCTAAGTTTCAGGGATTTTGTGCAACCATTTTCGGAGCTACTTCTAGGGACCTATAAGTTTTTTTTTTTTTTTAGTTCAGAAAGAACAGCAGTAATTTCTGGTTTTGAATATGATAAAGCCATTCTACTTTTATGTTACAATGAGATTGTTAAATGAAGTTTTAAATCAAATACTTCTGAACTCAATAAAAGTATTTTTCATTTTATAAATACACTTTTGAGATAGGATTCTGGAAGGAAATCATTCTATAGTAAAACAAATTTTTTTCTCTTGCAGTGTTTCTTGCAAATGTTTACCCTTTTTGTTCTATTATCCCTAAATTTCCTTCAATAAGAGATAAAATTCACATTTTATTTTTTTAAAATTAGTATATTAGTATCACCATGTTAAAATATTATTTAAATTGTTTTTATCGTTTTTGTCCCCAAAAGATCATTGTTTGGTATTGGAAAAAAATTAACTATTTTTAATAGATACCATATAATAGTGAATAGAATATAGAATATTGAATTTGGAGTTAGGAAGACCAGTATTTAATTATTCTGTTGAGATCTATTAGCCAGTTTATTGACAGTTTATTGACATGTAAGCCTCCTGTAAAAAGGAGATAATTTTTATAGTAGCTATTTCACAAGGGTGTAATGAAGTTCAATTGAGTTAAGATATGTAAAGTGCTTTGTAGAAATAATTTTCAAAAATCATTTAATTGTTAATTATAATTTTATTATTGACACAGAGAAATATGTATGATTATTATATACAAGTAACATTGTTTTATCATAATCTTAACATCTTTAAAAAATAGAAAATCACCAAATATCAATTTGTCCTTTCCCCTCTACTATATAATAACAATAATGAATATAATAAAAAGCATATTCATATCTGTTGCCTCATGTTACACAGATAATTGGTTTTATAACTACCATTAGTCATTCTCTTCAGGAACTAAAATGATATTCTTAATGATCAAGGGTGCTAGAAATCTATATTGCTAAATTAATCAACATTATTTTATATAACATAAACCTTGCAACTCAAAAATTTCAATATTTTTTCAGGTCAGATATTAAATTTCACATCTTTTATTTTTAGTTTTCTTAGCATATGACCAAACAATATGAATAAAATTTAAGGATGAAATTGGAAAAAAGGACAACAGAGACCACTGTTAAGATGAATATGACTAATTTTTTCACTATCATAAATGGTAACCAAGTCATTACATTGACACTTTAATATCACAGCCCCCAATTTATTAACTGAGGAGATAAATGACACTAAAGAAAATGGAGAGAGTTGCAGTACCACACCAGATAAATTGAGAGAAAAATCTGTGCAAGTGGTGATTTGAGTTTGAATATGTTTAGAGATTGAATTTCAAATAATATGAAGGATAGGAAGATGTAAAATGGTAGAAAAAATTTCTGACACAATTACTAAGTAAATGAAAGATTGCTTGGAAAATGGTTACTATTGATTGAGCCACTTACTTTCTCATTTATTAAATAAAACCTCTGAGAGTATTTTACCAAATAAAAAGAACAACCCTGATGAAATCATGACATGGCACAAGAAAGATTTTCACAAATAACATTTTTTGGCAGACTATATCTTTATAGGCATTCATTAGCTGACAATACATATAATTTTAAGATTTTCAGAATGTTTTACATATTTTATCTTGTATGGACCTGAGAACAAATCAGAAAGGTAGGCACTATGGGTATTATTACTAAAATTTGACAAAAAAAGCAATCAGCAACAAAAACCCAACAACCAAAAGAGGAAAGCATAATGAAGTCAATTACTGATGACAAATTACCTAATGAGTATTGATAACATGTTTGGGAGTTTTAAGTACAATGCTATATATCTAGTTTGCCCAATTAAAAAAAAGTTCATGGTATGCAAAATCCCAATATGTCAGTTATTTACAATAATTTTAAAATATTTGATTCCATAGAACAAAGATAGATATTAAAAAATAGCTTTCTTATGAAAGTGTGTTTCAGGTTCACATGTTAAGATTATATAGAATTTCTTGATAGATACAATAACAGGAAATTTTGTTTAGTAATCTTTTATTAACATCAAATAAAGCATAATATAAAGGAATATTCTTGCCAAAGGTGTTTGTCAGAGTTCAAATGGAAGAAGGATTCCCTATACACACACGTAGAAGACATCTAGATGCTTTTGTTTACAGATGCTATTGCATTGAATGCATCAATCCAAAAGGTATTACAGAGCTGTGAAAGGAGATTGCTTATCACCCACACTATACCAAGCAGTAGGATTAGCAGCCAATAGAAAGTTAGTACAGTAACATATGTATGCATATATTAATAGATATACATATTTATGTACACATACACATATGACTTTATAGTACAAAAATGAAAACACATGCATTTATGTGTAAATGAAAACCTGTACTAGTTTCTTGTGGGGAAATGCCTATAAAATAACAAATCTTTATTTTCTATGTTCATTACTATCCAGGACTAAATAGTTAACCATTATTAGATTGAATATCTTGTATATAACTTAAAAGATTATTGATATATTTTACTTGACTTTTGAATAATGAAAACTGAAAAGATGTCATTCTTTCTTCAAACAGAACCAAGTAAGGTTAATGGTATGAAGGTCAAGCTTATAGGTGATAATGGTATGCTAGTTACATGCATGAAGCCAGACAAACAGAATGGTCCCAATTTGACCTACCATTTGATTGTGACATCTGAGTATACTAATAAAAGCTATGAAAATACAACTTGCTACTTTGAACTGAAGAATCTTCCATTCATGACCATACATATATTTAGGGTAAGATACATTTTTAATTCTTGAAAATCTGAAATCTTTGGTTCATTATTCTGGACTTTGAGAGAAATTTAATTCATATTTATTGCTTTGTTGATCCAAATTTCAAATTTATCTGAGTCTCATGTTCAAAGCATGGCATGCTTTTATATGAATTTTACTTTAATTTAGAAATTCTTAGCTTCTCAATTTTGGAAGACTCCTTGCCAAGTTTGAAAAAGGTCAAAGGTTTCTCTATGTATTATATTAACTATTCTAGAAGTTCAGTTTATAAGGGTATGTTTGTTTGTTTGTTCTATATGTCAATAGACATATCTCTGCTCTGTGACCACAGATTATACTTTTAAGCATTTTGTTAAGGTTTGCTATTTTTCACAAGGGTATTGCAATGAGATAGGATGAATGACTTAGTATGGACTCTTCAC
This sequence comes from Macrotis lagotis, assembly GCF_037893015.1. Classification (NCBI taxonomy): domain Eukaryota; kingdom Metazoa; phylum Chordata; class Mammalia; order Peramelemorphia; family Peramelidae; genus Macrotis; species Macrotis lagotis. Next base: position 96,986,548 of record NC_133659.1, read on the forward strand.
CTTTACTGGGGGAAAAAACAAGCAAAGTAAAATTTAAACTAAAAACACATACCTTGTTTACTATAAATCAGCAGTATATATTTGTTTTATGAAATATTATTCCAAATGCATTTTCCTTTCAGGGTATCAACTATTTACATGGTATAAAAAGAAATGGAACTGGCAAATAGCCAATAATCATTATTGTAGATCTTGTTTTCCTGACTGAATAGCTATTTCCCTACTCTTTAATAGAATGCATCAGTGTGTCTCTTTAGCCTTGATGCCAACCCTGCTCTTTTACAATGATTTTTGACATCTCTTCAGATGAAGAGTTTTCAGGATTCTAACCCCAAAATCTGTCTCCATTCCTTTATTTTTATTTTTTGTGGGTTTAGTGTTATGAGTATTTTTCACTGGTAGCTTTGATTAAGGGTGGCCAAAATTTAGCTTTGATCATTAAATACAGAGGACCAAAGATGGATCCTAACTTTTGCTAATAATAAACCACTATAATGGGAGTGATTAGACTCCATGACTATGCTTAGAACGGAAGGAGTTCCTATTCATGCTATTTAAGGTGGAAACATTTTTACTCATGTTTTTGATCAACTGTCAATCTATAGCTTGTTACCAATTCATATATCATTAGCTGACACTAGTTGACTTGCTACTTGCTAAATAGAAAATAGTTACCCAAAGTGAGTAAGAGTCTAGGCTGATGAATCATTTGATAGTTTTAAGGAAGATTACTGTAAACATTTTTGTTCAGAACCACCATCCCTATAAGCTCCTCATTCACTTGAATACACACACACACATCTACATGCACACATATTTATATGTATATATATATATACATTTGTATACATACATATATTAATGTTTACTTAAAATTTATTAGCAGTATAATGTAAAAACATTGTAAGATCTTTATTCCTTATGCATAATTTAACTCATACTTAGCCCTATGAGGAAGTTAAAGGCCATCAAATCCAAATTTATTTTACATATGAAGAAAATTATGACCCAGAGTGAATGGAGGGGAGGGAAAGGCATAGAAAGGAGTAGAGCTCTATCCCACAGTTTTTGGCTTTTTAGATTATTTTCTTTAGGGAAAAATAGTACTTTGGCATAACATTTATTTGATGATGCCCAGAGAATTAAATATTGTCTTATTTTAAAAGTATAATCTAAATGAAAATCACTTTTAATTTTTACATTATGAGGTACATATTTATAATATTAAAATTAAAAATTTTGTTTGCATATATGTTTATTGTTTGATATCCAGCTCTATGCTAACAATTCGAAACATTATGGAGAAGCAGATTCTCAAGAAGGAAAAACAAGCTGTAAGTCATATTTTTATATGTATTTTTCATATACATCTATATAATTATGTATATAATATAAAACTATTAAATGTAGTTAACTAGTACTGTTGTTGATAATATTGTATTGTTAAAAATGGACATTTGCCAGCAGGTAGCACTGCTGTAGAGTCAGGAGGATCTGAGTTCAAATTTAATTTCAGACATTTTCTTTCTATGTGACCTGGGTCAAATTGTTTAACTCCATTGCTTCACAAAAAAACCAAACAAACAAGCAAAAAAATTAACATTTGTATATTTTTAAACAATTGCATGACATTTATAACTTCTCAAATTGCATTTTTAAAAATTGAACTTTCTTCACTATGACACATCTGTGGTGTGTATATTGAGTAAAGTATAGGAAAAATGCCCACTCGCAATCAAAAGTGAAGGGATGTTTTTTGGTAAAAAGAAAGTATGCATTAGAGATTACAGAAGCAGGCTTTTCATGGTGGGGATTTTGAGACAGCTTGTTTGGGCAAGATGGCCTTTGTTATCCCTTCTAAATTGAAGATTCTGTGAAATAATAGGCAAAACAATATAAATCTTTGTCCCTCTTAATGTCTCTCCAAGTGATCTAGATTAAATTCCCTCTCAGATTTAGTGGATAGTTTTCATGATTTGTTTTGGCAAAGGAAAGAAAAATCTATCCATAACAGTCAACATAATGATATTTCCTCTTTAAATTTATTTAGGATAATCCTGGGACAGCAGAATTAACTGAGCCAACTGCTGTCTGCTGCAGTTAAGTGAGGGTAATGATAGCACCTACCTCCCAGGGTTGTTATAAGAATCAAATGATATAATATTTGTAAAATGTTTTAGAAACTTTGAGACACTTTATGAATGTTATTGTTATTATTTTAAATAGTAAATTGAAGATTTTTTTAAATTCATCTCAAGGGAATCCTCAAAATCAAAATGAATAGAAAGAAATTATTAATCCTAACAGAAATTAAAATAGAAAACAAAAAATAATGTGATGCAATTTGTATGTATAGTGTAAAGATATGATATATATATATATATGTATATATATATATATATATGTATAAACATTCCTATGGTATTTCTTAGTTCTCTTTCCCAAAATAACATCACCTATGTACATGAAATATCTGCTGAACTGAATTAAGAATCGAAGTTATTAGTAAGAGGAAGAAAAATATTGTATGATAAAGAGGGGACTACCCACAGATTCAGAAAGATCTAGGTGTAAGGAAAATCTCTTAGTCTCTGTGAACAAGTCAGTGTTCTAAGACTATCAGTTTTAGAGAAGATGACAACCATTATAGTAGAGAGTTTCCCCTTCCAGGACTTCCTCTCTATCAATGCAATTATAGTCCCTATCTCCATGTGTTGAATTTATGTATATTTTATACTGTGATATTCAGAAGCATCCCTGTAAAGGGACTAAAGATATTAGGACATCAGAAGACTGATTGGATATGGAAAAATGTCTGAAGTCTCTTAAATTACACCATTTAAAAGGCCATCTATTTCTTCTATGCAAAAGGTCAGGCCCAGGTATATATTACTTCCTAACTGATGGGATAATAATAAGGTTATAGATCCCTTCTAACCCTATAATTCTAGAATTATTTTTAAAAAAGATGTAAGATAGGTGAGAGGCCTTGAAGCATTATAGATATATACTATTTTTTTAGAAATGGATTAGGAGTATAATTAGTAAATTATAGTTTGTCAAAGAAAAGAAAAATCTATCCATAACAGTATATTGGATGATATTTCCTCTTTAAACTTATCTAGGATTATCCTGGGACAACAGAAATAGCTGATTAGTAAAAGTAATCCCAGTCATATTTTACTGGATTGCATTCTCTTTGAAGGCAGGGATTGTGCCATGTTTTTGTAAGCCTAGTATGGAGTACAGTACCTTGTACTTCATAGCTATTGAATGAATTTTATCTGGAATTAATATTACAAAAATGTTTTATGTATGCTTTGATTTGGACACATAGACATTGTTTATATATAAATTACATGAACTCAGGTGTTTGTGCTACTTTAGTCTTATTGATGATTTTTATTTTAGGTTTTAGGTTGCTTCACTTGGTACAAGGTTAAATATATGAACCGTATAGGAAATGTTAGTTTTCTTAAAATGATACTTTAAGGATAATTCACAGAAATATTTGATTAAGTTTTTCTAACTTCCTTTACTATTTTTACTTTATAGATAACTCCCATGCATTGATCATGTTTCTGATATTTTTGATTATTGTGACATCAATAGCCTTGCTAATTGTTCTTTATAAAATCTATGATCTGCACAAAAAAAGATCAAGGTAAGCCATTTCTTTTCAAATGAGAAAATTACAGTTAGGCTTGTTAACCAAAAAGTCATGACTCCATAAGACATGTGATAGGTTCATAAGTGACCTATCAGCCAGTTCGGACCTGGGCCAATCAAGAGACTTGAAGTTAGGGGTATTTGAGTAGAATTAAATATTTTAACATGCCACTATATGTATATATATATATATATGTATATGTATATGTATATGTATATACATATACATATACATATATATATACATATATATATATATTTATATATGTATATGGGAAAAATAATTTGGGTTGACTAGAACCTTACCAATTGCAAAGTCACAAGATAATAATGATGCCTAGTATTATGCTATAATTTATGTTTCTTATTTTTACAGTAGTCCAGATGAACAGATAGGACTTGTTCAAAGAGGTAAGTTCTTAAAGTTTTTTGCTGGTACAATTGACACATGCAACTTTAATATGGTCTCTAAGGTGCTGTAGAAATTTTTGATAAGAATTTAATCTACCCTTTCACTCATTAAAAAATTAGGCTAGGTGGCTAGGTGGCGCAGTGGATAAAGCACCGGCCCTGGAGTCAGGAGTACCTGGGTTCAAGTCCGGTCTCCGACACTTAATAATTATCTGTGTGGCCGTGGGCAAGCCACTTAATCCCATTTGCCTTGCAAAAAAAAAAAAAAAAAACCTAAAAAAAATTAGGCCTTGAAAGATAGGCAATATTAAAACTGGCCATGTATGAGGAAGAAAGGGAGAGTTTTCCAAAACCAGGCAAGAGCAGAAAGAAAGGCACCTAGAAGAAAAGAGGAAGAAAAAGAGAATTGTGCAGCATGCCTAGACAGAGCATAAAATAAGGAATTGAGTGAAATAAAACTGAAAAGAAGGAAAATAAAATTGGAAAGGAAGGTTGAAGTCAGGCACTAAAGGTCTAGGAATGCCTGGAAATAAGATTTGCAATTTCTTCAAAGTGCAACAGAAATCCACCCAAGATTTTTAAGCAGAGCAGAGACATGATTAGGCCTGCATAATAGGGAGCTTAGAGTGATGGGGTATGTTTCCTTTTTCAGGAACAAAACAAATTTTCCTCCTATGTAGAACTTTCTTCAACTTTCTAAATTAGTTCATTATAGAATAAGTGATAGATTTCAAGAACTATAGTTAGAAAATAGAAAACTGTATGTTCAAAATGGAGCTATTTCCCAACATGGAATATCAAGAGCTGCTAAACTAAAATAGTTTTACCCACTCAGTCTTTGGAAGGGCTTTTACTCAAGCAGTCCCATACAGTCTGGTGTTTCATGTACATATAGAAGTAGTACTTTTCCTTTGGGTTTCTCAGAGCTACAGTTTTGTCTTATGAGTTTGATATTTCTAAAGATTGGAACCTGGAAACATCTAGAAAGCTAGTAATCACAAAATTTTAAAATTTCTTAGTGACAGTATCTTTATCTTATTCATTTTGTAGCTCCTAGCCCAGAGCCTGATGTATATACTGGACAATAAATATTGAATTAATCAATGATAGCTGAGCCTTTCCCACTGGAGCTTTCTCCAATTAATTTTGCTGCTTTTTGCTCACTTAATACTTTAATTCATGTAAAATATGAGATAGAGCAAGTCTCTCATTCATTCAGTTTATCAGTCTTTCAATCAGTCAATAAACTCTCAGTCAACAAAAATGAGTCTCTCAGTAAATAAAGATATGATAAGTGTCTAGACATTGTGATAAGAAGTAGAGATACAAATATGTTAAAAAGGTTGGTCCCTGGTCTTGAGTTTACAGTCTTGTGGGGGAAACAATATACAAAAAGAAGCTGAAAAACCTGAGCTCGTGGGTGGGGAGTGTTGGATTAGAAGGAAACAAATGAGGAAAGTACCCAATGTAGGGGAATATTGGAAAAGATAGAGAATTCCCAGATTCCCAAAGAAGTACTTCCAGGTGAAAACTTGATTCAGCACTTCTCTCCTCAGATTGAAATTTTAGGTCATACCTCCATACTCCAATCAGAAGGTCAGAAGGAAGTGATAAGGTAGGGGCTCAAGGCTGATGGGATCTTCCAGGCTTTTCCAAGTGTTTTCAAATGAAAAAAAGTAATACTTTCTATTTTCTACCCATTACTCAGTAAAATAGCATATATTTAAACATGACCAATGAGAAAATTTGATTTGCTTGACCACACATATTCATTTTAAGGGATATTTTCTTTCTTTTTTTTTAAAGTAGAATATATGAGATTGAAATAAAATAAATTTCTGTTAATTTTTCAAAAACTTATTCCATGCTGGATACTGTCCTAAATGCTGGGGATACAAAGAAAAACAAAAATAGTTCCTGCCCTAAAGAGTGAGACTGAGGCAGTTTAGGTGGGTTGAATGCTGAGCCTGATATCAAAAGGACCTAAGTTCAACATCAGCCTCAGATTTCTTTTTATTCTTTATTTTCATCTACATGCACATGAATATTTTTATGTTACAAAATTTCCTTCTGCCCTCCCTTCCCACCCAGCCCCTCCTTTAAGCAAGAAAGAAACATTCAGGTTAGTGTTGTACATACATATTTTGATAAACACGTTTACAGATTAGTTATTTTTGGTACGAGGAATTAGGATTAAGGGAAAGACATACATAAGAGAAAATTTGTATAAAGTGTTCATCAGATTCTGAAGGGGGTTGTTTTTTTGTGTGTGTTTTGTTTCGTTTGTCTTCCTCTGGATGAGGATAACATAATCCTTAGATGGTCTAATACAGTTGTCCTAGCTCTCTGGACTGCTGAGAGCAGCGGCTTCCATCAAGGTTGTTCATCTCACAATATTGTTGTTGATGTGCACATTGTTCACTTGGTTCAGCAGTGGATTCTTACTAGTTGTGTGATCCTAGGCAAGTCATTATACCTTTGTCTGCTTTAGTTTCCTCAACTGTAAAATGGGATTAGAAATAGTGTTTACTTCTCAGGGTCATTGTGAGTATTAAAGGAGAGAATAAATGTATAGAATTTAGGCACACTTGTCTGCTCTATCACAGGTATTTTTAGGAAATGCTTATTTCCTTCCTAATTTCAAATGGGGGAGACAAATCAAATGGGGCAGACACAAGCTATATAGAGAATAGATAGATGGTAATCAGAGAAAGAAAGAAAGTGGGTTGAAGCAGGTTATCAGGATCTATCCTTGTGGGACTAAGGAGCTTCTCTTTTATCCTAAATGAACAGAGATATTATTACTGTTCCATTCTAACCACATTTGGTTTTTTTGTTAATTAGGATACTAGACAGATTCATCACTTCCTTCTCATTTTATAGATGAATAAATTGAGGCAAATAGGGTTAAGTGACTTTCCCAGGGTCATATCTATGGTTGGAAGTGGACTCAGATCTTCCAGTCTCCACAGTGCTTGCTGCCTATTAAAAAAGTCACAGGAACTGTTTCATGACTGAGCAACCAAAGTCCCCCTTTTCCTATAAATGTCCTAAAGCACTTATAGAGGCATGAAAATAAGTGAACAGTGATATTCGGGAGAATAAGAACGGACACAAGATCTTTGCACTTAGTTTCAGTGTTTTTATTCATTAGTTGATTTGCTTCATTCCATAATCAGTGTCTTTAATAAAATGCTGAAAGATACCCTAGAAAGATACTCAGAGAAGGAAGGAAAGTAGGTTGTAGTTAGGCTGCCAGGGTCTATACATGATGGACTAAAGAATTTCTATTTTGTCCTAAATGAACAGAGACACATAAAATAACTGAATTTTTCAAAAAAATTTATTTAAAGATGATGAAAGACAGATAATGAATGTGGAGCCAATCCCTGCAGAGTTGTTACTGGAGACATATAAGAGGAAGATTGCTGATGAAGGAAGACTTTTTCTGGCTGAATTTCAGGTATGTATCTTTTTAAAATGCAATCAAAATAATCTATATATCAATAATTCAGCATTAAAAATATTAAATCACACTTGCCTTGACATTTGATATTATGTGATGAATTGTACTTGGTTGTTTTAGAAACTCCATATTGCACAGTCAGTAAATCAGTAAGTACTATTTATTGTGTACCCACTGTGTAGGCACTGGACAAAGGCTGAGGATAACAAAGAAAGAGAAAAGACAGTACCTGTTTTCCAGGATCTCAGTCTAATGGGAGAGACAATTTGCAAACAGCTATGTAGGAAAAAGATAACTATATTATGGGTTGAATATAATTAATAGAGAGAAAATACTAGCCATGGAGGGGACTTAAATAATCAAATAAATTTTTTTCCTTAATTTTTTCCTCATATTTTAAAAACTTCATTTTTAATTTATGGAATAAAACAAACATTTCCAAATAATAAAAAAGATGATAGAACTTGAAATTGTAAATCTATTATGCACAATTTTGCTATTCCTTATAAATATATAATAAAGTTATCATGTATATAATTTTTTCTTTTTTTCCCCGTTTCTACCATTCTCCCCCACCCTAGAGATGGCTAGCATTAGACTACATACACAATACATATATATATATATATATATATATATATATATATGAATTTTGTTAAAATATTACATACATATTTTTATTTATCATCTTTAAAAATGAAGTATGAAATGAAATTATAAATTCATTTTTCAATCCTTTTCTTCATCAACTTTCACTCACTCCTAAGGTGATTCCATAAGGGGGAAACTTTAGCATTTTAAACAAGTTACTTATTGGTTAAATTTTTTATAATCAGATTTATTGGGAAACTACTCATTCAGACAGGAGGGTAATTGTCACCGATAGAAGTTATTTTGTATACATTATGAGATGAAGGAACATTTTGTCTTTCAGAGCATTCCAAGAATATTTAGCAAGTTTTCAAGCAAAGAAGCACGCAAACCCTTTAACCAGAACAAAAATCGTTATGTTGACATCCTTCCCTGTAAGTATTTGTGGGTAGTAGTTGATTTTCTGTTCAGTCAAAACTTATTATGCTAACTTAGCTTGAGAGGCAATATAATGTAATAATTATAGGCCTAGTCTTGGAGTAAGTCACACCTGAATTCAGGTCTTGCTTTTCTTATATATTGAGTGTGTGATCCTGGACAGACAAATCATTTAATCACTTAGCACCCCAGGAAACTTTCTAAGATTCTATTTTCTAAGTTCAATGGCTTCTATAAGTTATTGCCCATTCATTTGAGTGGACAGAGATTTCCACATTAATAAAATCATGTATATCAGAAAAACAAAACAAACAAAAAACCTATGTATGCCACGTGGTGGTTCATAATTTCATGACTGCTTTTCTTTTCTTTTTCTTTTATTCCATGATTAGATGATCATAATCGTGTTGAACTATCTGAGATAAATGGAGATGCTGGATCAGACTATATAAATGCCAGTTATGTGGATGTAAGTTAAAACAACAGTCCAGTTTCTTAATTTCTCTTGTTATTTCAGAGAATTACAATAAATGCCATCCATTTTCATTTTACTTGTCATCAGAGAATTAATTTAATATAGTTATGATAGTTCTAATTATAGCCCAGAAAACGTTATGCATTTTAAATTCTACTACCTTAGAAATGCCTAGAATTACTAATGTAGAAATTAGATGTAGTGGAAATCTACATGCAGCTATAAGAATTTTTATAGGAGTATGTAGAGTGAGCATCCACATTATTAAAAAATGTTTGCCTTCAAGTATTTCTGAAAAGCAATGAAGTTATCATAGATGCAGGCTCTGTCTTCGAGGATTTGAAGCTATATAGAAGGACAATTAGCTATATTTTATATATATATATATGTATATATATATATACATATATATATATATATATATATAATACACGTGTAAACAATGCAGAGGTCAGCCATTTTATTTGTGGAGGTTAATGTGAAATTCATACTTGAGAAGATTGAAGAAAGTAGCATGGCATATCATACCTATCTACATCAGGTAGAAAGAAATGATCTGTGGATAGGAGATCTCTTTTAGGAATGAGTGATAGGAAGAAAAAAATTATTCTAGGTAGTATAAAAATCCAAATAAGTAGCCCTTCAAATAATACATTTCTTTGGCATCAGCAAAAAAAAGGAAATGGATTTTGACACCTGAATATTTTGGGAAGAAGGAAGCTTTGCTCAGTAGTAAATACACACACAACAAATATTTGTCTAATTAATAAATAAAGGAACTCATGATGCCTGATAATTAGGAGTTTATACTTAATAATCTAGGAAATTATTAAATATCTGTAAAATAAAAGGTTGGATGAGATGAACTCTAAGGCCACTTCCAGTTCTAATTCTTTGATTGTACTCTGGGGAGTAAAGGAAAGAAATTGGTAAATTTCCTATAAGATCTCATGTAGACCATTCTTGTGTCTTAAAAGTGAAGGACTGAGATGAGTCAGAGTTCATGCTTAGATTTTATTGTTGAAAATGTTGAATTTGATGACAAGAAAGAAAATTTGTGGAATTTGATAAATTTTACATTCCGGGTAATGTGAAAGGGAAATCAGGTTAAAACATGAATCTAGTAGCTAACTAATAAGCTGTAAAGAAATTCAGAAATTCTCATAGTGAGATAAAACATGTTACTTCAAGACTGTGACATTGAAAGAAATGAGAAGATCGAAACAGATCTGGAGAATTCAACTAGTTCAGGAACATATTTGTTTTGGAGTCTGGGATAGTTTTATAAGCTGGAGAGAGAGAGATGATATCTTGAATCATCTTTAAGTTCTGATTTTCATGATGGACATAAAATCAAAATACATCTTTGGTACAAATGTCATTTTCAGATTAAGCTGCTTGGTCATTTCAAATGCAAATTAAGTTTCTTGGTCAAAAAAAATTTCTCTAACTTGACAATATCCCAAAATTTCATAATGTAGATTTGGAATATTCAAGGTGATCTTCTCTCATGTCTACTATAATTCCAAGGAGAAATGCTCATTAAATTGTACCAGATAGAATGCTGGAATTGAGTTTAAATCCTGCCTTTGATACATACTACCAGATATTGCTTGATTATTCTAGGTCTCAATTTCCTCATCTGAAAATTGACAATTATGATCTGTAGGATCTATGTGCTATAGTTGTTAGCCAGTTCAAATGAGATGTAAAGTATTTTGCCAACATGAAAGTTATATAAAGTGTTCTAAAAATGCCACTTATTAATAGTATTGTTATTGTTGTCATTGCTGTTGAAATCTAATCAATAGAATATACTTGTGTGTGTGTGTGTGTGTTTTAAACAGGGTTTCAAAGAACCAAGGAAATATATTGCTGCCCAAGGTAATAGCATCATTTTTCAATGTTTTTCTTTTTTTCATTTTTACACATTAAAATTTTTTTGGAGATTAGTCAACAAGTGTCCATCAAATATCTCTTATGTGCCAGGCACTCTGCTAGAGACAAAAATATTCCTGCCTCCAAGGAGTTTACATTCTAATAGGAAGATGTACCATTAAAAGGAAGTGGAAAACAAGCAACAGTGTTTTTATCTAGATATTCACTAAAATTGTGAGTGGAGTCACAGGGTAGTAGATTAACATTTCCTTTCTTGTAGCAATGATAATATTGATCTGGTTACTGTGACCAGAGTAACGTTCAAGAGACAGAAAGTTAGTGACTCTGGGGAAGAGACCATGTTGGCACTGACTAGGCTTTGATCTACTGGGAGATGACTAGAAGGACCGTCTGTTATTGGCTAGTTAGAGTGAACTGAGGTGAGTTTTAACTCACTTAATTGCCAATCCGAATGGCTCATTCCCAGGGTAGAGCTCCAAAATATCTTTTGAAGTCAGAGCACATATTATTTTCTATACCAACCTTTTATGATCTCCCACCTCTAAAATTAGGGTGTGCTTAGGTATTTAGGGTTACCAAAAAGTACAATTGATAGAGTGCCAGGACTGGAGTCAGGAAAAATCCTCTTTCTGAATTCCAATCTGTACTCAGATACTTAATTGTTATGGATCCTGGACAAGTCACCTAATCTGGATTGCTACAATTTCCTCATCTATAAAATAAACTAGAGAAGTAAATGACAAATCACTCCAGTATCTTTCCTAGAAAATCCCAAATGGAATAACGAAGAATCAGACACTGTTGAACAGCAATAACAAAATTCATGATTTTAGGTTTTAAAGCAATATGCCTTAAGATAAAGAACTGCCTTGGAAACCAAGAAGACACTTATTTAAGTTCCATTTGTGTCACATTCTGTGCAAATAACTAATATTTCAGTGTCCTTGGTAAATATTAAACACTGAATTGCAGCGAAAATGTCAACCTGCTTTTTTAATGAGTTTACTCACCTGTGAGTTCTTAATAACAATAAAATGACAAGTTAAGTCCCTATTTAAATCCCTATTATTTTTATATTCTTAGAAATATAGATGATCCTCAGTGGTGCATGAACTTGTTGAGGATAGGGACTTTTCTATTGCTATGGTTCTTTGCCCTCATCTAGTATAATATTCGGTAACTAATAGGCACTCAGCTAACTAAGGGGGATGGTCTCCAGTGGCCCAGGCTGGAGGGTTTCTGTTCCTGAAATGGAACAGAGGAACAGTGGTAGGGTAGATGACAAGATACTGTATAAGCCTTTGATGTTTTGATGGATAACTTAGTGATACAATTTTTTGAGTCTTGGGGAGCCAAGAAGATCTAACCAAAAATATTACCTCAAAAACCCTCTGAGTGATCCTGGCCAAGTCATTTAACCTCTGTCTTAGTTCTTTTTTGTAAAATGATGATGATATGATATGATATGATATATGATATGATAACCTTCCACCTAAGATTATTGTGAGAATCAAATTAGATACCATATGTGCTTTAAAACACAATTCTCAACACTATCATCATCATTGTCATCAACCTTGTCATTATCAAAATCATCAAAATCATCATCATCATCACTGTCATCATCATTACCAATTGGGATGAGAAAGCCTCATCAGTCAATGTTTCTTTATCTTCTAGGTCCCAGAGAAGAAACTGTTGGTGATTTTTGGAGGATGATCTGGGAACAGAAAGCAACTGTTATTGTTATGGTGACTCGCTGTGAAGAAGGAAACCGGGTGAGAGTTTCATAATTATGGGATCTGGGAGTTTCTGAGGGAAAAGATCAAGTGGGGAAGACAACAACCAAGATGCAGCAGGGTGGCAGAATAGATATGAGTACACTGGTCCTAGAGACAGGAAAACCTGAGTCTGAATCCTACTTTTTTAGGCTGACTTTTGCCCTGATTGTGTCCCCGAGTAAGCTCCTGATACTATCTGTACCTTTGTTTCCTTTTCTTTAAAATGAGGATATATTATTTGTAGTATCTACTCCAGAGAGACAATGTTACATAATCAATAGAATGAGACCTTCAAACCCAAGAAGAACTGAGTTCAAGTTCCATACTTGATACTAAGTGACTGTAGGTCCTTGGTGAAGTGATTAATGTCTCGGTGTTCTAGGTAATTCTTTAACAACATATTAGAGAAAAAGCATCAACAAGCACTGGTAGAAAGAGTTTCTTCCTCTGGAAGGACATTTTGAAAATTACAACTAGGATTAATAGTATACTTCTGTAATTCTAGCTACCAAAGAGTCTGCAGCTGATGGGAATCTCTGGAGCTGGGAGTTCTGATTTTACCATGGGCTTGGGTGTTCACTCTAAGTGTAGCATTAATATGGTGAGTCTCCAAATTCAGGAGACCACAAAGTTATTAAAGAGTAATGAACTAGTCCAGATCAGAAATGTGGTAGGAGGTCCAAGTTCCCATATCATTAAGAGTGAGATAAGACCCATGAGAAGTCCCAGCTTTTTTTTTTTTTAGATTTTTTTTTCTGCAAAGCAAATGGGGTTAAGTGGCTTGCCCAAAGCTACACGGCTAGTTAATTATTAAGTGTCAGAGGCTGGATTTAAACTCAGGTACTCCTGATTCCAGGGCCAGTGTTCTATCCACTGCAACACCTAGCCGCCCCTCAGCTTTGACAATATACAGAGACCTAGGCTTAAAGACAAAATAAATAAAAAATTGGATAAATGGAGAAATAAACAAACACTTAACTCTATAAATGAATTCATGAATGAGCATATAGGTGAATGAATATATAACTGAATGAGTGAATGAATGAATGGTTGGATGAGTATATAAATAAATGGAGAGAAGGGATTATGGATAGATGTATATATAAATGAATAAATAAATGGATGGAGGAATATATTGAATGAGCAGATGGAGGAATATATAAATGAATGAATGAATGAATGAATGAATGAATGTAAGTTTCAGAGGAGAGTTATATTAGAATAAGAGGTTTCCTTATCAGAAGTTCCCTATATCAATTAGTTCATAAGCATGAAACATCAGTTATACAGACATGAAAGTGAAATAGTCCCTGCTTTCAAGGATCTTACTTTCCTTTGGAGAATCAACACTTATTTATATAAGTAGAAACATAATACATACAAATTGAAAAAAAATAATTTGGATTGGAAAGGTACTAGCATCTGTAAATTATACTGAAAGTTTTCATAAAAAGATAGCATTTGAATACATTTTGAAGGAGACCAGTACTTCTAAGAGAAAATAGTAAAATCATAGGTCTGGTCTAGTATACAGACATGTATGTACATATGTGGCATGGTAAAACTTTAAAATCAGGGAAAAAAATCCGGATTCAAGTTCTGCTTCTGACTCACTCACATCTCACTGATTTTAGCATGATGCTTTAGAAAATTATGTAACCATATAATATAGACTTGATTTCAGAATTAAGGGAGGTTCCTTACCCTTAAATAAATTCTTTATGGATGCCTGGAATTATTCCATCAGTGATTTATCCATTCATGCTAATAAACACTTCTTTTTCTCCCTTTGGTTTTATTCTAATATGAACACTCCTGTGAAAAATCATCCTTTTATTGAATAGTTAGGGATAGAAAGGAATGGGAGTGACAATAAGCAGTAAGCCTTGGAGAGGGAAGTGAGGTTCCAGTGATTTGTTTAATCAAATTCTGTAGTAGAATGACCCTCAAAGACCACAGTTTTGTGCATAGATGCTTCTTTAAGGGTATATAAATAGTTAATATGATTTAAATTATATAGGAATAAAAATCAATTCATTTCAACATATTTTACTAACCTGTTTTAACCTCTTTTGTTTATTATGAAATAGAATCTGTCTCAAGGAATAATGTTCTTTTTGGGGAGTGGAAGGGCAGTAGGGAATTCAATAAGCATAAAACACAGGAATACAGAATGAAATCAAAGTAATTTCAAGAGGTAGGTAGAACTTTTTGAAGTCCTTCACTCTTGAAGAAGACCTTGATATCAGGGAAATGATGCCATGACTGGCACATGAATTAGATTTGAGTGAGGGAGTGTTGTGCAAAGTCAACAGACTCATTTTCTCCACTGAAGGTATCTGGGTCCAGTGGCCAGATATGGATCATGACAACTGGCGATGGCCCTGGAAGTGTGGTAATCATAGTGTAATGACTTGTCTAGGGTCACACAACTAATAAGCGACAAGTATCTGAAGTTAGATTTACTCTCAGATTTCCTCACTCCAGGGCCAGTGCTCTATCCATTGGACCTCCTAAGATGGGAAGCCTCCTGTTGGAGCTGGCACAAAGTTGGAGTCTCCGAAGGATAGGGCAGAGATGAGGAAGAGGTACTTTCCTGATATAGAAAATTTAAGGATGGCCAAAAGGATATTAAAGTTGAAAAAGAGCTTGTAGACCAAGATTGTGAGCAGGAGAGTAATGTGAAATGGTGCTGCATGGATGGTGTAGTGAAAATTCAAGCTAGATTTTTTTAATCTCAGGACCTGAGTTCAAATTCCTAGTTCTGCTACTTCATGTGATCCAGAACAAGTCCTCTCTAGTAACTTGTTGGTTCATGTGTAAGGTGAAACAATTAGGATAGAAGATTTATCTCTTACTTCCCTTACAGAGATAAATCTATGATTCTACCTAAGAGAAGAGAGTTAAATATATGTTGGACAGTTTTAGAAGCCAGGTTGAAGATTTTGTATTTTATTCTAGAATCAATAGGGAGGTACTGAAGATATATGAGTGATCAGTGAGTGGGTTGTAATTAGATATTAGATTTAGGAATATCATTTTTAAAAGTTGCCACAACTAGATGGCACAGTGGATAGAGCACTGCCATTGGAGTCAAGAGGATGAGAGTTAGAATGCAGCCTCAGATATTTACTAGCTGTGTGACCTTGGACAAGTCTCTTAACTATGATTGCCTCACATCCAGGGCAATCTCTCGGCATCCTGATTCATATCTGTTCACTGAATCCCGATGACTCTGGAGGAGAATGTATGACTGATGATTTAGCACAGCACCCCCTTATCAGATCCAATTCATGTTCTTGTTGTGGCATCACCTCCCTGATGTCATGATCTTCTTCAGGAAGGAAGAACAAACATTATTATTTTAAAGGTTGGTTAACTGGAAAAGAAAATTATTAAGAAAAAGTATATTTATTTGGTGACTTTCATTTTTATAGAACAAATGTGCGGAATACTGGCCAACAATTGAAGAGGGCACTCAAATTTATGGAGATGTAATTGTAAAAGTTAATGAACACAAAATATGTCCAGATTACATTGTACAGAAACTGAATGTTACAAATGTAAGTTAATTTCTGTTGTATAATATTTGTCAATCATTTGGGGGAAAAATGTTGCTGAGTATCAATTATGAACAATGGAAATATAATATTTGGTTTTGGTGGGACTATATTTTCCAGCTTTTATAATCAATGTTGGGTTGATCCATCTTGTTAATGAAGTTTCTCAAGATGGCAGAGTCATATTGAATCACTGATCAAAGAAGTACCTGTCAATGGAATTTATGAATATTTATATATGTGTATATATATATATATATATATACATATATTTTTGAGAGAGAGTTCAGATGTTCAAAAGAGAAAAAAAAATCTATCATTTATACCCTCGGGGATTCAACATTCATTTGGGAGGAAAACTGAAACAATTATCAAAGAAACCATGTAAATATATAATTTATGTTCTAATTTATGTTCAAC
The DNA here is from genome assembly GCF_037893015.1 of Macrotis lagotis. Taxonomy (NCBI): domain Eukaryota; kingdom Metazoa; phylum Chordata; class Mammalia; order Peramelemorphia; family Peramelidae; genus Macrotis; species Macrotis lagotis. The sequence continues at coordinate 97,003,258 of NC_133659.1, forward strand.
AGTACAAAATGATCAAAGTTCAAGGAAGATGTGTTTGATGGGAGGGGCAATTAGAGGTTTGTCTCCAGGTGACAAACTTAGAAGACAATGGCAGCATTTATAGTCCTTTTATTTTTAGGATAAAAAAAACAACTGACCTGAGCAACTAATTAGCAAGAATAATTAATTTAACTAGAAAATCAATAAAACTTCTCTTTCCTTCTCTAACAAGTGACATCCAAATGAATTCTAAGGCTCAGTTCATCTCCTCTCCTACTCAGTTTCCTCAGTAGTCTTTGAGTGAGCTAGGTATTTATTACATGCCTCTGATTCCTCTCACTCCCAATGAATTTAGGAGATATTTTATGCCAATTAGTCTCAGTGCAAAATTTTCTAAGCCTGATTTTTCGGGAAAGGGAGAGATAGATTAAGTATGGAAAAGTAGTCAACACTCATTTATTAAATATTTATTACATGCCAAGAAGAGGTTAGGCTCTGGATACACAAAGAAAAATACAAAAATAGCTCCTGCTTTCAAGGAGAATACATCCTGCTGGAAGGCAGGTAATGATGACAAGTTAAATGCAGCAGCTGAAAATTTAACAGAAGTTTTATTTGTAGAAATACTTTCTATTACCTAAAATTACTTTCTGTGATATTCAGAGAATATTCGTCCCCAAAAGAAGTTCTATGTTTATTTCTTTTAAGACTTTCATTTCTTTATTTCATTGTGAACAAAAGCCAATAGATCATAAGGAAATGAATGCTTAGGACTTTTCTAAAGGCTTTTGTTGGTTAAATTTCATTTATATAGTGACCCACAAACTAAGTCACCCAATAAATAACTATTAAGATGCAAGGTCATTATTATTATCATCATCATCATTTTTAGGATATTTTAGTATGCATTGGGATGTTTTAGTGGATACCATGTACTAAGAAGCAATGACAATTATTTTTTTTATATTTGCCTCTTTTTTCTCCTGTCCTCTTCTCTCTCCTTTCCTCTCTTCTCTCTCTCTGTCTCTCCTATACACAAATATTCTATCAAACAAAATACATCCAAAAATGTATTTCTACTCATACTGCTGTGAAATTGAAACCTTTCCTGCATTCACTATTATGAGAAATCCAAACAAAACTGAGGAGTATTCAGAGATTTGCTGTGTCTCAACCCTATATCATTACATCTCAAGTGGGTGTTTTCAAATGTTCTCATTAATCTAGGGGGCAACTTAGCTCTTAGGGAGTAATAGTTGCATGTTTGGAGAAATATGATTCTTCTTATATGCTAAATAGGCCCATTCACTGGCCTACTAAGCCATATTTAGAGAAATGATGAATATGATGACATTTAATAAAATTTGTATCTTTTCTTTGGCATGTCAGTATGAAAATTCTTTAGGCTTTGTAACTCCGTTTTATAACTATGTTCTAGTAAATGCCTATTTCTCTTATATGTGTTTCATTAACAAATCACTAGCTGGAAATCATTATGTCTAAAAAATTAATTTATGCATCCTTTTATATCCTATTATTAAAGTTTCATATTTTATGGAGATTTAAATATCTCTATCTCCTCATCTTTGTCTATCAATAATTATATCTATAACTTTATAACTATATTCCTTTCTTCTCTCCAGTATTTACATAGATAAAATTTTCTTTGAGAAAAATGGTCTCATTAAAATATCTTATCTTAATTAGAAAAGAGAGAAAACAACTGTAAGAGATGTGACACACATTCAGTTCACCAGCTGGCCTGACCATGGAGTCCCAGATGATCCTCACCTGCTCCTCAAGTTACGTCGAAGAGTCAATGCCTTCAGTAACTTTTTCAGTGGTCCCATTGTTGTGCATTGCAGGTAAGTGATCCCAGAATGGTCATCATTTAGAGGTCAACATCTTAAAACATAGTCAGGGCTTTCTCCTTTTAAAATGTCCATATGAGGAAGAAAATCAATAATGAGATTATTTTATTCTTTCATATGCTATAAACTCCAATTCATTTAACATCACTCTTATGTCATTGTTTTCTCCTGGAAGTTTTCATGTTTTCCTAATTTTTTCAGTGCTGGTGTTGGCCGCACTGGTACCTACATTGGAATTGATGCTATGTTGGAAGGACTAGAGGCTGAAAATCAAGTGGATGTTTATGGCTATGTAGTGAGGCTTCGGCGACAGAGATGCCTGATGGTTCAAGTGGAGGTATGTTTTCAGTGTTTAACAATGACGCAAATATTTTGTGAACTTAAGAGGATCTCATAATAGGTTGCATGAGATAGAAAGTGTTTATTTTTCATATTCCCTAGAAGTTACAGAACAAATCATAGTTTGCAGCAATTTGCTTGGATCCCATTCATTCAATCATTTAATAAAAACCATTGATTAAACACCCACTCTGTATGATATACTCCACTTGTGGCTAGATTTCACTGAAAGAGTGCTCCTTTCTCTACACTTGAATCTGTTTCACAATTGTTTTCTGCAAATTGGAATGGTTCAACTCAAGAGCTTGTGTACAGATTTGGTTGTAAATCAAATTTCTGTAAATCTATCACAAAAATTTGGAGGAAGGATTAGTAAAATATAATATGTAACCTGTAATAAATAGAATCTTTTTTCTAAGCAAATATACTGGGATGTGAATAGCAGTATTATATTTCTATAGTGTGACTAATTTTAAGTAGCATGAGAATTATTATTTTTATTTATAACATCAATAGAAATATAAAGGGTTACTATTTTAGTGATATAGCTATAATTTTTAAATAATATGTTATATGAATAAATATTTAAATGAATTGTATTAACTGCTTATATTATCTTTGAAATATCAGGCACAGTATATCCTGATCCATCAGGCTTTGGTAGAGTACAATCAGTTTGGAGAAACTGAAGTGAGCATGCTGGAATTACATTCTTATCTCAATAACATGAAAAAGAGGGATCCACCCAGTGAGCCTTCCCCACTGGAGGCAGAATTTCAGGTAACTATCATGATCATCCAATTAAGGATTATTACTAAAAATAGCCACATCACACTTCAACTAGATAGTCTAATGCCAGTCTTAATCTTCTTAATCTTTATACTTTATCTCTCACTTTATGGAAGTTGCTTATGTTTACCTCTTATTAGAACTGTGTTGTTTCTCTGCATATTTGGGCATTCCTGGAAGACAAACGCAAGTTGAATAAAATTTAGAGGTGCCAACACATACACAGTGTCATTAATCTTCCTTTAGGTTGCAACTAAAATCTTACCTTCGATAAGACACCTCCAACTTCTTTTAATTCTAATGTCTTATCTCTTTTATTACCTATTTATCTTGTATATAGATTGTTTCCTATGTGTATACATACATACACATATATATACATATATACATATATACATATATATATATATATATTTGTGTGTTGTCTCTCCATTTAGATTGTAAGTTCCTTCAGATCAGCATTATTTTACTTTTTTGGGACCCCAACACTTGGTATAATGTCAAACACATAGTAGGCATTTAATAAATGTTATTGAGATGTATATATATATGTATATACACATGTATAAATACACATATATGTTTTATATACTTATATATATACAGATGTAAAACTATATATACAGATATATGTATAAATATACTCATAATATATAGAAGAGTGTTAAAATAATACTGCTAGCATTTATAGAGCTTTTAAGGTGTGGCAAAGTGCTTTACATAAGTTTTGCTTTTATTCCTCACAACTATTCCATGAGGGGGCTGCTATTATCATCCCCATTTTATAGATGAGGAAATTGAAGCTGTTGCTAGTCAAGCGTCATACAGCTACAAAATAACTAAGGTAGGATTATAATTCAAGTCCTTTAGATTTTAAATCTTCCACTTCTCTGTGCCATCCAACTGAATAAGAACAATAATAACAAACACTTTTAGTTTGCATTTATATAGGACTGCCCTAGTTCATAGCAGCAATTTGGGAATTTAGAAGAGAGTTTCACAGAAATTGGGAGGACCAGTAAGGGGTAAAGAAAAGGTAATTTATTACCATTCATCTGAACTCACACAAAAGAAGGTCCAAAACTTCAAAGAAGATGCCCAGGAGAAGGACCAAGGAAAGAAATGATACATCTGTGTCAGTGGTTGAACTGGGTACCATATTGGCCCCATGATAGATTTCCAGATTTAGTGAACCTGGTCCACATAGATTTTGCCAAGCTCTCCACTTTTCTTCTGGTATGAAGTATCTGTGAATGTTTGTCTTCTCCATACAAAGGCAGTTTAGGAAGGAAGTGAAGGTCAAAGGTTTTATAGACAGTGGTAAATTCTGATTCAGGTGTATCTGATTTATTTCTCACATGATGACAAGCGTATACTACAGAATAAAAATAAGTACAGAATATGGAAGTTTTCAGAAAAGATAAGCAATCACTAAGAATTTATTAAGTACCTGCTATATATTGGTCATTCTGCTAAGCACTGACATATAATAAATCAAAATGAAACAGTACCTGCCCTGAAGGAGTGTACTATAGTAAGGAAAGAAGAAATATTTCTAGAGGAAAGAGAGACTATCATAAGTTAGTACTGTTTGGTTCTGAGATTCTCTCTTAAACTGGGAAAGTTATCCCAAATGCTTCAAAATTTAAAAGTGCTATCTTGATGCTAAACCATAAAATCATATATATATATATATATATATATATATATATATATATATATATATATTTCTTGTTCAGAAATGGGGGACACAATGACACAATACCACCTTCACTCTGGTCACTATCCCTGGTGTAGGATAAATAGAGTAAAACGCTGCTAAAGCCCTTACATTCTTTCACTTCCTTCTCAAGAGAATGACTATGTGATCAAAACTTAATGGGGAACATTTTAGGAGGGAGACAGAAACACACATATATGAAGATACAATAATATTGGAAGTGGTCCATGAAGATTCCATGAGATAAACCCACTCTAAATATTTCTAGATGAGCTTCATTCCAGAAGAAGGATAAGTTATCCATTCCACATTAATACTTTCCCCAATGCAGTTTTGATAAATCACAAGTAGGCATAAAAATTGAATGAAATTTTTTGAGAGTTTTGGGGAAGTTATAGATGACATACAAAGGCCAACAGATGCCACAAAAACGTTCAGAAACTCAGAAATACATGAGATCTCTCTCTCTCTCTCTCTCTATATATATATATATATGTATGTATGTATATATATGTGTATATATATAGTATTGCATAATATTAATGTAATATCAATCTTTTTAATACCATAACAATTCAGATTTCTCTGATACAAAAGGAAGACCAAAAAATTTTAAGATGATTTTCCAGATCATGGATGCACCATATCCCTAACTCCCACAGTATAGAAGGGATAATTGAATTGCTGTTAATGGTTTGTTTTTTCTTTAATATATAACTTTTGGAATTGAAAGATATTCCCAAATGTATATATATTTTCCCCCCAGAGACTTCCCTCATATAGGAACTGGAGGTCCCAGCACACTGGAAATCAAGAAGAAAACAAAAGCAAAAATAGAAATTCAAAGATTATTCCATGTGAGTATTTCATTAAACAATGTCTATCCTGGTCCTACTAGTATATGTATACACCATTGACCTGATGCTCAGATCATTTGCATTCACTCTAGGAATAGGAGATTTTGGGACATTACTTGACTTCAAGATTAATAAGTTCTTTTATTGTAATTGATCTTGAACTTATGAGTTTTTTAAGTTGAAGTTAGCCCCAATGGGTTAGCTGGCTGTTTGGAGTGCTATGATCTCGGAACTACCATTCATGGAAGGAGACGACTAATTCCATGAGGGCACAGATTTCTTTTTCTTTGTATTCCTATCACTTAGAATATTCTGAGCCCATAGTAAGCACTTCAGTGATTTTTTTCAAAAATAAATTTATTTATTTATTCATTATTTCAACTGCAGGTAGTTTTCAATATTCACTTTTTTGTGAGATTTTGAGTTCCACATTTTTCTCTCCCTTCCATCCTTCCTACCTCCCCTCACCATAGACACAAAATATATGTTTCCAAAAGTCTCCAAAAAAGTTAGCATTTTAACAGTGGAAGACACCTTATAAAGGAGTGACAGTCAGGTAGGGGTGTTTGTGTTTGGGAAATCATGGGGATGGAGAGCGAAGATATAGAAGTGAACTTTCTAGGAGTAGCATCCATGTGTGCTTACAGAGTTGGAAAAAAGGAAGATGTAAGGAAGGACAAGGAAACAACTAGCATGGCTAGTAACAGATAAATTTAATAGAAAATGATGGTGGGGGAATTAACCATTTATTAATTTATGTCATGAATATATGGAAGAAATCTACACTAATTTAATTTTATCTGATAGCTTGAAGGGTTAATTAAGGGGACTTATTAGGAATATAAAGTGCAATTATATAATTAAATTTGGTTAGCTAAGTAGTTGACAAAAAAGATTAGTTAAATTTAGTAGGAATATTTTATTTCTTTTATTTAAAAAGATGAGAAACTGTGGTATAGTGGAGAGAGTATAAGAACTTATTCAGATAACCAGATGATGATTATGAAAACCAGGACATCACAGAGATGATGCCATGACAAGTACATGAATTGGATTTGAGTGAGGGGTTGCTCTGCTAAGTCACCAGCCTCACTTTCTCCTTCAAATCCATCTGGACCCAATAGCCAGATATGAATCAGGATGACTGGAGATGATCTTGGAGAAGCAATATGGGTTAAGTGATTTGCCCAGGATCACAGTTAATAAAGTGTCAAGTGTCTAAGGCCAGATTCAAACTCCATCCTCTTGATTACAAGGTCAGTGCTCTGTCCACTGCACCAATAATCAGAAACCTACTAGCTGGGCAAGTCACTTAAACTCTCTATGATTGTGTTTCCTAAATATAAAATGTGACAGGGCTTTGAACTTTTTAATATCCATTGTCCCTTTTATCTATAAATTTAAAATCCTATTGAAAAGAAGTAGAATGACCATTTAAACAAAACCAAAAAGGCTTTTAAGGTTGAAAGACTTTGGAATTCCATTATCTAGTTTCATGGAGAAAAATGTCTATTTTTGATTTGATGTAAAATTTGAAGTTCTGTCCTGATCTTAGTCGATTTTTAAGACACATGCTTGTTATGTATGATATTTTAGAAATAATTTAGTGACCAACTAAATTTGACTTTTCATGTCACAGTGCTGTAGAAATAAATCTATGAAAATATTTGCTATATATCTCTGTACTCGTTATTTCCATATTTCAGGTGCTTATTGGCAAAGAGAGCCTTGTGACTCTGAGGACAACAATAACATATCTCCCTGTTTTGTACTCTGTAGATGACTTTAACAGAGTGCCATTGAAACATGAATTGGAGACCAGCAAAGAGAGTGAACATGATTCAGAAGAATCATCTGATGATGACAGTGATAACGACGAGCCAAGCAAATATATAAATGCTTCCTTCATAACTGTATGTATTTAAAAATCCACAATTCTAGTGTACACGTATTTTCAGTATATTGGCATGCTATTAGAATATTATGAAGTTATTTAAAATCAAATAACGAAGTCAACCAAACATATACTGCATTAGAAAAAAAATGTCACTTCAAATTTTGTTGTTCAGTCACACACAAATCTTTATGATCTCTTTTGGGTTTTTCTCATCAATGATATTGGAGTGCTTTGTCATTTTCCCCTCCAGTTCATTTTTACAGAAGAAGAAACTGAGGCAAACAAGGTTAAGTGATTTGCATAGGGTCATACATCTTAAGACTGGATTTGAACTCATAAATATGAGTCATCCTAATTCCAAAGTCATCATCTAACTGCTCAGACACTTAAAATTGAATCTTTTTATTTAGTTGTTCATTAAAATCATAATCTGTATGATTAAATATTTTCCTCACTCTAAAATTACCTCCCACCCATTACTATATTCAAAATTTTTCTTTCCTTACCTTGTTTCTAGAAATCAAAGGTTTTTCTTTTGTCTGAAGGAATTAAAGTTTGCCTGTATTAAGGGACCCAGGAAGTCATACAGATTTTCCTGTCTAATTATTAGTGAAAAGAATCTATGTGATTTTCAAAATTGACATGCATTATGGAAGGAAACACAACTTAATGAAAAGAAAAAGATACAAAAGAATGTGGCATAGTGGATAATGCCTGTAGCCAGGAAGACTTGAGTTCAAATGTGCATCATACATGTATCTGTGTGGCCCTGGGAAAATCACTTAACCAGTGTTTGCCTTAGTTTCCTCAACTATAAAATGGAGATAAGAATAGCATCTAACTCTTCAGATTATTAGAGGAACAAATGAAATATCTGCAAAGTTCTTAGCAAAGGGCCTGATATAGAGTGAGTGGTATATAAATGTGAGTTGTTATAATCATCATCAAAATCATCATTATCATTTTTATTCCCTGATGGGAAAAAGACTAATTGATAGGGTTTGTGTATTTTTTTTATTTTGAACACTTCAAAATTATGATAAATCATGTAGAAGTGTGGGGTTCACCATATCACCTTAGAGGGTATTTGAACATAAAACAGGGATTTCATTGGTACAGAAAACTTCAGTGAAGAATTTTCTTCTTCCAATATAGATCAGGTCCTTCTCTGTAATTGGTCTTAGAGAGCTGTCTAGAGCGCTGAGAGGTTTTGACTTGCCCAGGGTCAACCAGTCATTATGTGTCAGAGATAAGCCTTTATGGGCCCATGGGTCTTCCTGGCTCCAAGGTCAACTTTCTCATCATTCTATCATGATCTCTTTCCTGTCCTATTAAATAAAAGCAGGTTTTAGAAACTCAATTTTGAAGTGATTTAGTTTAAATGTTTCTACCCAGAAGACCTGAAACTCTTTTTGGGAGTTTTAGTTTTTGATACATAAAAATTCCTTTCTTATAATAAAACAGACACAAATAAAAACAAATACTATAATAAATCTAATAATTTCTCTTTTACTTTCATGTAAATGTCATGAGTATTCCTCATGAGTTTTTGCTATGAGTTTCTTTTGAGATTTTTTTTGTTTGAACAACTTCTTTTGGCTGAGCGACAAATTATTCCTTTTTATTAAGTATTTTATCAATATGATAAGAGAACATACATATGGATTGATTTGGTCAGAAGCCCTGTAAGCACACCATCACATTTTAAGAGTCTTGTGGACCTAAATATACTCATTGATGAGAAAAATTGACATCCAAAACCTTACTTAAGTTCTGCATTACATTCTGAATTTTTTTGAGCACAGGCAACAAGAACTAACAAGCTTTCACTGGGGGTCATTTACTTTGTGTGCTTTTCTACTACTTTGGTCAGTCGTACCTACCAACTCCACCTGTACCTAGAGGAAATAAAAGACTTTTTCTTAAATGTGACATATTTCTAATTAAGGTAGATTTTCTGGTATGCATGCCCTTAATAGCTTGGGCATAGGCACTCTTGAAGTGGACTCAAATTTGAACCCCTTGATTCACCTGACTTTGTGGGGTTCTCAGGATCAAGGTAATATCTCACCATTTCAATTGATTACTTGGGATGGTTGACAGGAAGAACCAGCATTTATTTTACTTAGACTGAGATGTTTTCCATTTAAGGAAGCAAAAAGATTTGGAGATTTGGTTGGGTATAAGCATTAGGATTTGAACTATTAGTTCAGCAATCTTGTCATAAAGCATAAAGAGACCAATCTGTGATGAACTAAATCCCTAGGAGATTTAGTAGAATTCTCTCTGGCTTGTTCTGTCTCTCAGACTCAAATTTTTCCCACTGGTCAAAAAGGAAACTGAAGGAAAACAGTTTATTTTTAGTAATTATATCTTTTTTTAATCTATTGTTATAAGTAAATTTATTTTTATTACATTTTATAGTAAATCAGAACTTTATTTAACCCTAGTCATGAAACTGAATCGCTGGACTGACCTGAGCTAGATTTGGTCCAGAATGCTCTTTATGCCTGTGCTTAAGTCATTATTTACAAATCACCCATGATATATTAAATAGGTTCATCAGTTTCATTGGTTGAAAAATGTATCTTCACCTATGTAATCCAATATTTTAGGGAAGAAAGTAATTGAACTTATGTAGGTTATTCTTCTGATGGTGACAGTCTATCAATGTACCTGTCCTTAATACCTTTCCAATTTAATAGGACTCTCTAGAGTTTGTACTCTCTTGACAAAGTCATTAAGAATTGGAAATCACCTCTTTTTTGATCAAAATTAAAATGAGTAAATCAATAGATGTTTTGCTAACAATTGATTATTGTTAGAAGTTGAGAGTTATGTGAAGGGAAAAACAAATAAAAATAAAAAGCAGAGAAAGAATACAATATTCACTATTAGTAATATATAAGGTAAAATGTATGAGAAAGAACAGGCAAGGAAAGAATGAAGATTTGGTAGGAATGGTAAATTAATATTATGCTTTCTACTTGTAAAGGATTAAATGTAGTTATTAATCATATTTGGCTTTTATATTAATTTTAGCTATGTTTTCTGATAAAACAATTTTTAAAAGATGAGCTATTACTGAGTTCCCTAAGTCTCTGAGCCTTGAATTCTGTAGCTTCCCAATGAAGACAAGGGCTGAAATGATTCTGATAATTTTAGGTTCAGTTACCTATGCTGAAAACTCATGTGAGAAATTTATTTATTCTTGACCAGATACTCAGCCTGCTGTAAAGAAACATGCTGGATGGGCAGGATGGCACAAACCTATAATTTCCACTTAAAGGGCTAGCTAGGTGGTGCAGTAGATAGAACACTGACCTTGGAGTCAGGAAGATGGAAGCCTGTTCCTGAGACTCAGACATTTGACTTTTACTGTGTGACCTTGGGCAAGGCACTTAACCCTGATTACCTCACATCCAGGGCCACCTCCAATCCTGATTCATATCTGGCCACTGGACCCAGATGATTCTAGAGGAGAAAGTGAGGTTGGTGACTTATCACAGCCCCCCCTCACTCAAATCCAAATCATGAGTTCATCCTGGCATTATCTCCCTGATGTGATGTTTGTTGAAAATGAAGGGCGAACATAATTCCAGTTTCCTGGGAGGCTGATGCTTATAGTTCTCTTGAGTTCAGGAGTTCTGAGCCTCAGTAGGCTGTCAGCAAACTTACTAATTCTGGAATCAATAGGTGAACCCCTAGGCATGGACAGAAGAGTGTTAAGTACAGTACCAGATGACCTAAGGGTAGATAAGTCAGAATGGGTTAAAAACAATAGGTCAAAGATTCAATGTTGACCAGTAATGGGATCAGAACTGTGAGTAACTCTTGTCCATCCAGCTTGGGTGAGGATGAGAAGATTCAGTGAAAGAAGGAAGGAATCAAGAAGGGGAGGAAGGAAGATAAGCAGAAAGAAGGGAATTGAACAATTCTATCCATATACCAGATGGAAAAATATACATTCAACTGTTGTAATCAATGTCCTCTTCATTGTCCTCTAAAATAAAGCCAAATCTGTGTCTTTAACATTTACTCATACCATCAAATCTTCATTCTCTTGGCATCGTATTGTTTTCATCAATTAATTGTATTACCAATTGTTTATGTCTTTATTTAGTACTAATCAAGGATGTTATTTTTTTAGACTTACTGGAAACCTGAAGTGATGATTGCCACACAAGGGCCACTAAAGGAGACAATTGCTGACTTCTGGCAAATGATCTTTCAGAGAAAAGTCAAAATTATTGTAATGCTGACAGAGCTGAAAGATGGGGATCAGGTTTGGACTCTCTCAATATTACACCCTTTCCTGATTTTCATCCACTGATCAAATGGACTTTGTAGGATGTCTTAAGGGAGTCAATATCCATTTTTACTATCAAAATTTCAATTCTTATCACTTTGTGGATGACTCTTACATCTCTCTAATTCCACACTCCTGTCCCATATATTTAAAAAATATATTCTGACATCTCTTTCTTTTAAACTCAGCATATCTCAAAATGAACTCCTCCCACATTATCTCCTCTTCTTCACTTCTTCATTACTCTCAAAAGTATCACTATCCTCCCTGAAACACACCCTAGGTGTTATTCCGGACTCTTCACTTTCTCTCACCCTCTACCCCATATCCAATGTAAGATCAAATCCCATTAATTTTATCTTTGTAACATTTCTCATCTTATATAGGTTATTCTTCTGATGATGACAGTCTATCAATGCACCTGACCTTAATACCTTCCAATTTAATAGGACTCTCTAGAGTTTGTACTCTCTTGACAAAGTCATTAAGAATCCAAAGTCACCTCTTTTTTTGATCAAAATCAAAATGAGTAAATCTTTCCTCTGATACTGCCAAACTACCCTAGTGAATGCCCTTATCACCTCCTGTCTAGACTATAGCAATAACCTGTTGATTGACCTCCTTGCCTCGAATTTTTTTTCACACTAGTCCATACTGTATTATACTAACAAAGTGATCCTCTGAAATGAAGTTCTGATTTTGTCATCCCCTTTATTTAATCAACTTTAGTGGCTCTCCTTTATCCCCAGGATAAAATGTAAGACCCTCTATTCGGCTTTTAAAGCCCTTTATGAACCTATTCCTTTCTCATCTTTTCAGTTTATTTTTGTCTTATTCTCTTCTCAGTGCAACTTAAATAAAGTAACAACTGGTTCTCTATACTAATAATCATTTTAAGTGTACAAAAAGATATATACTGAAAGATACTTTAATATTTCATGCATTTAATACTCAAATAAGAAAAATAAAAGAGATACACAAAACTAGATTATGTTATATTACTCACAGTAAGCAAATGTATTCTTATGGAGAGAGAGCACTCATGGGACTAGAGCAGCCAATGTTGAAACATATGCAGAACCAAAACTCATTTTACCTATTCTAATTCATTTTTTTCTACTTCCATGGCTTCTGAAATGAGTAATAAGATAACTTTTGAAATCTATATTTCTGTTGATTCACTGTGTCCCAGCTTCTTATGGGTTCACATTTCAGGGAACACCAGCGCACTTATAATATCTTGGGGAATTTGGGGTATAACACAAATCAGAAGAAATTGTCATTCCCTGATTGGCACTTTTTCTCTTTATGTTATATATATATATTTTTTATTTTTTGTTTACTGAAGGTACAAAAATGAAGGAATTAAAATGTAGTATTTCATCGAAAACATGAGTTTTAAGAAATTAATAAATATTACAAGCATATTTCCATCAATTATTTTTTCACCTATGGATGCAATGAACATTACTATGGGAACTTAGAAAACATTCTTGCACAGATGAATGTTAAAAATGAGTAAGGAATGCAAATTTCTGATTTCCACATTCAGCAGCTGCCCAGGCTCCCACCTTGGAGATAACCCTGATTATAAGTGCCATTTTAGCAATCTATTCACCAAACGCAACAAAAAATTAGGTTCTGCCAATGGGGCTGAATCCTACCACTGATCCTTCCATATATATTCTACAAACCAGAGAATATTTGCTCTCACAAAAGAATGAACTTCCCAGATCCTTGAATCTTCAGAACTTTCCACCATTCCTGGAATTGTCTCCCTCTTCATCTCTCTACCTCTTTTTTTAATCTCTGTTTTTTCAATTTTCACTTAAAGTCTCACTTTATGAAGAATTCTAAATTTCCCCTTAGTGATAATGCCTTTCCTTTGAGAATTTCTCAAATTTGTCCTGAATTTCTCTTACTTGTATATGTTTTTTCTCCTATTAGTTTATGAACTCCTTGTAGACAGAGTCTGCTTTTGCCTCTTTTTGAAATTTAATTTTTAATCACTTTCTAACATGGATCTACTCTATTTGCTTTTGTTATCAATAAAATAAAATTAAGAAAGTAAGACTAATTTTTATTCTCCCAAATCTAGGAAGTTTGTGCTCAGTACTGGGGAGAAGGAAAGCAAAAATATGATGATGTGGAAGTAGAAATGAAAGACATGAATAAATGTACAGCTTACACCATTCGTGTATTTGAACTGAGACATGCAAAGGTATAAAAATTAAGTGAAGTGGTGGAATTCTTTGGGCAGGTTTAATTTATTACTGTTGGTTTAATTGGAGATAACAATTCCATTGTAAGAGGTCTGTAATATTTGAAAACATAATTTGTAAAATACTTAAGAGAAAGTCCTTCTGATTACAGAGGTAGATATGGAATAATTGATTATCAGATTGAAAAAATATGCCAAGTGGTCACTTGAATTAATTACTTTTCCACAATATCTGCTTTTTAGAGGAAAGATGCCCGGACAGTCTATCAGTATCAGTATAATAGCTGGAAAGGGGAAGACCTTCCCACCCATCCCAAAGAATTAATTTCTATGATTCAAAACTTCAAAGAGAAACTTCCAAAGAAACATGGCACTGAAGGACAAAAACATCACAAGAGTGCATCTCTTCTTGTGCACTGCCGGTAAGAATGAATGACTATCAGATTACTATTCAAGCTTTGCCAAATTGATCATCATTTTCACCAATTTTCATGTATCTTGGAATAAGTAATAAGAAAATAGCATATAAAAAATTCAAGTTTTACATGACATTTAAGTATTCACTCAGCAAATATTTAAGTACATTCTGTGTACATGCTAGTACTCTGATACATAACAGGAATAGGAAGATTTAAAAAAAATATATCATAGTCTCCAACCTCCAAGAGTTTAAAATCAAAGGGGAAAGAAACAATATGATAGTTTAATAATCAGCCAACAGATATTTATTAAGCACCTACTCCATGACAAACACAGTGCTAGGTACTAGGAATACACAAAGAGACAAAAGAGAATGCCTGTATTCAAGAAACTCACAATCCAGAAAGTAGCATATGCTCTGAAGCTATTCTTCCAAAACCCACTTGCTTTGGCACTTTGAATCCTCAGAGGTTTCTTTATGTTTCTTTGAGTTTCTAGGGGACCCTGAGAATCAGAGGCATGTAGTGTTTTGTAGTGCTAGAGCTAAAACAAAAAACACAAGTGTTCTCTCTCAGTTGTCAGTTGATATAAATTAATCAACCAGATTTAATTAATGCTTTAGAAAAGAGGTTGTTAGAATGTTTTAGAAAAACTGGTTGTTACAAAGCATTGCACTTCAAAAGTCTGTGTCACATTTTCTCATCAGTACATATAGAATCCAAAGAGGATCAGAGCTCAAATTAAGAGAATATATGTGATACAGAGAAAATACAGTTCTGAGATTTGTCTTTTACCTCTCTGTTTTATCTTTCTGAATTTAGACTCTAGGTTCTCTCTGTGAATTAATTCTCATCTTCAGTCTTTCCTCAAAGATATTAATTTGTCCTATAGCCATGAGAAAGTCTGGCTATTCCTATTTCCCCCGTAATTAATCTAAAAATTCTAATTCTTTAATTTTTCATATCCAAATCACTAAATCATAGTGTTCTACTTTACTTTGTTTTGCCACCTGAAATCCTTTTCTTTATCCTATCTTTGTTAGCATCTCAGTCTCTCAATTCTTTCTTAATCCATCCTAACTTTACCAAGGAGACCTCACCTTGCCTCCTAGGCTGCTAACCAGCTCAATTCTGTTCTGTGCTCTCCTCTTGAATTCCCTTCTTCCTTATCACATTGCTAATCTCCCTCTACTAAGCCTCAGCACTGTATTACTTCCAATAATGCTTTCAATCCTGCTCACATGAAGCTGAAATTTGCTGGTAAAAAGATTACAAAACTGTACTGAATCCACTATAATTTCATATCATAAAAACCTCAACTGGGTTTTCATCATGGCAAGTCAATCCTTTAACAGCTTTATTATATACATTAATCATTTTAATGCTGACCACTTTCTCTTTTTTTTCAAAAGGAAAATAATTTCATTTTATTTTTGCATTACAGTTTATTTTTTAATTTACATTTATTTTAATATTTTTATGTTTTGATTTCCAAATTTTTCTCCTCCCTCCATCCTCTTCCCTAGTCATTGAGAAGATAAGCAATTTGATATAAATTATACATCAATTCTATAAAATTTATTTCATATTGATCATATTGAAAAAAAGCATGAAAAATAAAAAAGTGAAAAAAATATACTTCTATCTAAATTCAGAGTTCATTAGTTTTCCCTGGAGATGGATAGCAGTTCTCAACTTTAACCCTTCAGAATTGCTTTGATCATTTTATTGATGAGTAGCAAAGTCTCCGAATTGATCTTCTTTACAATATTGCTATTACTGGGAACAGTAATTTTCTGTTTCTGTTCACTTTACATCAATTCATAGGTCTTCTCAGCTTTTTCTAAAGCCATCACCCTTGTCATTTCTTATAGGACAATAATATTCTATCATACTTATATGCCACAACTTGTTCAGTCATCTCCAGTTGATGCACATTCTCTCAGTTTCCAATTCCTTTATAACACAAAAAGAGATGCTTTAAATATTTTTGCATAAATTTTTCTTTTTTCCTTTGATGCTTTACTTCTGTTTTCTTTAGTTCTTTGAGTATTGAATTATTGCTAGTTTCAAAGCACATGCATAGTTTTATTGCCCTTTGGTTATTGTTTCACACTATTCTCCAGAATTGGATCAGTTTGTAACTATATATATATATATATATATATATATATATATATATATAGTATATTAGTTATTTTCCTTTTCTGTCATGTTAACCAAACTGATGTATGACATGTGAGTTATTTTAATTTGCATTTCTCTGGTCAATAGTACCTTAAAACATTTTTTCACATGACTAAAGATAGTTTTATTTTCTTCTTTAGAAAAACTCTCTATTGATAGCATTTAATCATTTATCTTTTTGGAGAATGGCATTTATGTTTATAAATTTGACTCAGTTCCCTATATATTTGAAAAATGAGATGTTTATCAAAGAAACTTGCTGCAAAAAATGTTTCCTTAGTTTTCTGCTTTCCTGCTTTTTTGTTCACATTGAGTTTTTTGTGGAAAGCTTTTTAATTTCATGTAATCTACAGCATCTTTTATCAATGTATAATTTTCCAGCTATGTGAGATAATTTTCCACATTCTTTTCCCTCCTCCTTTTTCACAGTGTATCTTTTTTTCTTATCTTATTGCTTTTTTGCAAGGCAATGGGGTTAAAGGACTTGCCCAAGGTCACACAGCTAGGTAAGTATTATGTATCTGAGGTAGGATTTAAACTCAGGTCTTTCTGACTCCAGGGCCAGTGCTCTATCCACTTTGCCACAATCCTGCCCCTATCCTATCATTTTTTTCAGATCTTTCCAACTCATTTAATTAATACTCATGCTCTTTATATACATACACAGACTCCTAATATGAGAAAGCTCCATAGAAGTTACATAAATCATTCTTCCATATAGAAATATAAACAGTTTAATCTTGCTATTCTCCTTACAGTTTCTTTTTTCATGTTTACCTTTTCATGCTTCTCTTGATTTTTTGTTTGAATATCAAATTTTCTCTTAAACTCTAATCTTTTTATCTGAATTGTTTGAAAGTACTCTATTTCATTAAATATTCATTTTCTACCTGAAGGATCAATTTTTCTAGATGGGTAATTCTTGGTTCTAATCTTACCTTTGCCTTCTGGAATATCGTATTTTAAGCCATCTGTTCCTTTAAAATGGAAGCTACTTACTCTTATGTGATTGTTAGTGTGGTTCCACAATATTTAAATGGCACCTTTCTGAATTCTTGTAATTCTCTCCTTGCCACAGGACATCTAGAATTTGACTATACTATTCCTGAGAATTTGGTTATAATAGCCCTGAGAGTTTGCATTTTGATATATCTTTCAGAAGTTGGATAATGGATTCTTTCAATTTCTATTTTACCCTCTTGGTCTAAGATATCTAGGTAGTTTTCTTTTATAATTTCTTAAAATATAACGTATAGATCTTTTTTTATCATGACTTTCTTAAGTTTGATAATTATCTCTCCTCAATCTATTTTTCCAGATCAATTGTATTTCCAATGAGAAAGTTCACATTTTCTTCAATATTTTCTGCATTTTGTTGACTTTGTTTTGTTATTCCTTGGTATCTTATGGACTCATTAGCTCCCAGTTAACCACTTTTAATTTTTAAGGAATTATTTTCTTTAATAAAACTTTGTATCATCTTAATTCTCTTTTCCTAATTTTCTTGCCTTGCTCTTATTTCTTTTCCAAAATATTTCCTCCATTGTTCATCTCCCCTTAGGTGTTCTGGGAATTCTTGTTGTACTTGTACCGAATTTGCCATTATCTCTTAATGCCAAATTTAATGGCTTTTTTTGCAGGGCTCATTCTTCTTGGACCTCTCTATAGCCTTTGCTGCAGTGAATCACCCTCTTCTCCCTGATACTCTCTTTTCTTTAGGTTTCTATGACTGTTCTTTTCTGCTTCTCCTCTTGATTTCCCGATTTTTCTTCAGTTTCCTTTACTGGATCTTTTTCTGGATCATGCTTATTTACCATGGGTGCCCCACTCCACCAAGGTTCTATCTTACACCTTCTTCTTTTCTTCCTCTATACTCTTTTACCTGTTATTTTCATCTGCTCCCAAGTATTCAATTATCTTTTCTATGCTGATAATTCTCAAATCACTTATCTACTTAATCTACTTAAGTAGACTCTACAAATCTATTTAGCCTTTCTCCTGACCTATACTGTCTCTTCTCTCCTACTGTCTGTTGGATGACTGGAACCAGAGATCTCATAGATATCTTAATTTCTACAAAAGCAGCTAGATGTTACAGTGGATAGGTGCATCAGCCCTGAAGTCAGGAGAACCCAAGTTCAAATTTGATCTCAAACATTTGACACAAATTCTTGGGCAAGTCACTTAACCCTGATTGCCTCATATCCAGGGTCATCTTCAATTGTTCTGATTCATATCTGGTCCCTGGAGGAGAATGTGAGGCTGATGAATTTGCACAGGTCACCCTCATTCATGTCCAGGTCATGTGCTTAGCATGGCATCAGCTCCCTGATGTCAAACTCTACTTGGAGAATGAAGGACAAAAACAACAGTTTCAAGATGTACAAAACTGAACTTCATTCTCTCTCCCATCATTCCTTCCTCTTTTCCTATCACCTGTATTACCATTGAGGGTACCATCATTCTCCTAGTTATCCATACTATCAATCTAGGTGTCATTTCCTCCTTGCTCCCCCTCATTTCCCCATGTCCCCCAAATTATTGTCCTTCTATACAACCTTCTACCTTTACAACATCTTTAGCATATCTCTCCTTCTCTCCTCTGACATTGCCACCACCCTGTTGTAGTCCCTCATTACCTCATCTATTACTATTTCAATAACTTGATGGTTGATCTTCAGGTTTTAGTTTTTTCTTACTTCAGTCCATCATCCCTTCTGCTATCAAATTTGTTTTCTTAAACCCTACAACTGACTACATCACATACTCTCTCCCTCCTTCCTCCCCACAATTTAATCTATTTATCCTTATTAACTTCAAAGATCAAATATAAAATTTGGTGTTCAAAGCCTCTCAATCCTGGCCTATTGCTACTCTCCTGCCTCCTCTCTCACCATGTTTTGAGATTCAGTGACACTGATCTCCTAACTTGTCTCTCAGAAGATATTCCATACATTTTCATTGTCTTAGATTCACGGCTTGAATTCCCTCCCTCCCCATTTCTATGTCCTGGCTTTCTTTCAGTCTCAGCTAAAATTATACCTTTTAAAAGAAGTCTTTTCCAATCCCCTTTAATGATAGTGACTGCCTTTATTGGTACCTAGTTTTTCCTTCTCATATCTTCCATTAGACTGATCCCTTTTTTTTCTTTCTCTGTATCTGAGATCTCAGTGCATCACCAAGCAAATAGTAGGCACTTAATGAATACTTGCTGACTCAGTGACAAGAAATCTCTAATTTTTTAGTTCTTTGTATCTACATCAGTGAAAAAAAAAACTGTTCTGCTTTTACTCATTCACTGTTGTATTCAACAGCTTATCACATTCAAAAATGAATAGTTTACTGTTTCAGAATTCTGAGTCAGATTAACCACTTCAGTCATTGTTATAATTCTGAGCAGAAGAATGTCTTACACAGCTCTCACACTGATTAATAAAATCTAAATCAGCAATTACATTTCTCAAAAGTAGGCTTATGTCTCTTACACAGAAAACACAATTATTGTAGAAGGTGGGAGTAAAGAAAACTGATGGTGTTGAAGAAGGGACTGAAGGAGGACTCGAAGCTCCTACTTCCCCAAACCCTTAAAACATGATGAAAGATTATAGGTCTAGAAAGGATTATGGACAACCAAGGTTTTGTCCAAATCCCTCAATTTATATAGGAGAAAATATGTTTAGCCTAAGTGTAGGGGCAATAACCCAGGACTCAGATCCAGCTCTCTGTCAACAAGGTTGCTGAAATTGGCTTGGAGGAGTTTGACCAAAGCTTACTCAATGACTTTCCCAAGTATTTATTGGCCCCTACTCTCAAAAGTCAGGATGAAAATTGAAAAGGAAGGGAGGCCTTTCTCTGTTTGTTCTTATGCCAAGTCATTCAAACTAGTGATTCAGAATACATTCCTCTAGAAGAAGTAGAGATCTAAGATTGCTACCCCCTCTCCCCACCAGTTTATGGTAGGTTTTACTACACACCTATATCTTTGCTATATTCCTCCTCTTTCTTACATATCAGTCCAAGCTCACTTTGGCACTAAGAAGCTGCCTGCAGGGACCAGAGTCAGAGCTTATTCCCTACCTCTAGGAGCCTTTAGTTTGAGTTTCACCAGTCATAGGCCATATCTGTTGTCATCTTGAAGGCTGACCCACATCCATACAGTTCCATTATTATAAGAGAGTTGTCACAGTCTGACCAGTCTCTCTGTCCTAATCTCGCAACCAGCAACAGTTTTCTTTGTTAGAGAACAATTGATGTCACTGCTGTCTAAATTCCCCTACCGAGGACAAAGCCCCATTCATTCTGTCATGGATATAACTTTACTCACAACAATATAATATGAAGCAAGGTCTTTTGTTAAAAGAAAAGAGGACAGCTTGGAGCTTAGGGAAAGAGGTTTAGAAAAGGCAATATAAGAAGTATTTTACAGAAACAGTTAGGGATGGATAAGAGGGATTGTTTCTTCTTCATAAGGTCCTCGTTGAAATTACAGGACATGAATTTATGATAGACCTGGTCAACCCAGGATTCATGACTTTCTGCTAGAGCGTTCTAGTGCTTTAGAGAAGGAACTTAAGAAGAGAATGATTAGGGTGACCCGAGTTGGGAATTAGAAGTAGAATAATAGGAAGGGTATGGGGAAGCCAAAGGGTTTATTTTTGTTAGGCAATTAGTTTTATGTGACTTGTCATATAGCTAACAAGAATCTGAGGTAGGATTTGAACTCAGGTCTTCCTGACTGCAGGGTCAATACATTATCCACTGTTCCAATTGCTTATCCCTGGATTTTAAAGATAAAAATTATGGAATAATAAATAACAAAGAAAAAAATTTTAATGACTTTGAAAGAATAATTTCATTAAAAATAAAGACTGTATATTTATTTACCATTAAACTTTCTATATTACTGGTAGTTCTTCTTTAGATTTTGATAAGATTTTTCTCTTTTGGGGGGAAGTTTATTATACTTTCTTTACTGCAGCTCTTCAGACATTCCAGAAAGTTTGCAAACATTTAAACTGACCTGACCTACCTAATAATTTTTCTGTTAATTTTTCATGAACTAAACTTATCAGTAAAAACACACCATACACACACACACACATATATTTGGAGGCTAGATAGCTATAAAAACAATTGTTTCTTTTATCTGAGTAAAATTCTTTGGCTGTTAACAAATAAATCTCTTTAAAATTATTTTAGAATTTATCTGTTATTATTGACAAAGGTCATACTGTTAACTGTACTCTAAATTGTGGATTCTGGCCTCATTTCCATAACATTCTCTTTCTAAAATTTAAAGTTCCTTTTTTTCCTTTTTGCAGGGATGGATCCCAAAAAACAGGAACATTTTGTGCTTTGTTAAATCTTTTGGACTGTGCAGACACAGAAGAAGTAATCGATGTTTTTCAAGTAGTGAAATCTCTTCGCAGAGCCAGACCAGAAATGGTTTCATCCTTTGTAAGTAAATTCTATTAGAAATTTAAGCATATTATTTTTCTATTCAACAAGTTTCTACTTTTCTCTTTCTTTCTCTTTCTCTGTCTTTCTTTGTGTATCTGAGGTTTTTCATCTGGGATGTATATACCCTGGAGGTAGATTTCAATGGGTCCAAGAACTTGGTTGGAAAAAATAAATGATCATTTTCACTAACTGCAAACCGAAAGTTAGCATTTCCTTCAATTATGAATAAAGGGGGAAAAAACTTATTCTGAAAATGGGTCCATAGACCTTACTATACTGTCAAATGAATTCAAATAAAAAAATTAAGAATTTCTACTGTGGAGAAATCTGATAATTGTGATAATAATCAGAAACAAATAGCATATATAAACATATACATATGAATATATTATAAATCTATAATAGTTTATACATATATATTATACTTACATGTTTTAGATAATCATTTTGTATTTATACAAGTCAACATATTGTGTTGATAGCTTAAAATTACTAAGACTTTTGGGATATCCTGACATGTATGTGGGACAAGGGGAAAGAGTGAGATAGACAGGAGAGAAAGAAAATAGAAGTTAGAGCTTGTAAATGAAGAATACTTAATTTGGTGGAAATTCATCCCATTGCTAAATGACTGATAAACGAATTTTAAGACTTGCATAGTTTATCTTGGACCTTGAGTTTGGTCCGTGGCACAGTAATTTTACTTTAGCAGTCTTTGTTGAGACTAAGCTAATTACTTTGCAATGAGGTGCTCTTAGCACTTTAAAATTTTTTTAATTATGTCCTATAACCAAGAATATTCTAGTTAAGGTCACACACAGCCACCTACATAGGATCAATTATGAAAGAGATTCATAAACAGCCAATAATACCTGAACCTAAGTGCTTATAAGTAGAAATTGCTGAACATACAAAGAAAGGAAAAAGAAAGCCATAAATATTAAGTTCACAGTTTATTTTACATATTTTGTTTTTATACCTAATCACTTAACAGTAATTCGAGGTAGTTAGGTGATGCTGTAGATGGAGAGCTGGCCTGGATTCAGAAATATCGGAATTCAAATCTGATTTCGGACAGTTAATTAGCTCTTTGATCCTTGGGAAAGTCACTTAAACTCTACCCCAGTTTCCTCAATTGTAAAATGGCAACCATAATGCCACCTACTTCACAGGGTTATTGTGGGGACTGAATGAGATATTTGTTAAGGACCAAGCACAAAGCTTGGCTCTCTTCCCTTCCCCAATAACTCCCCCATGGTAGAGTCCTTTTTTTTTAAAGGTAGCAAGTAAAATCAAATAGTCCCTTTAGTATTCTGTACTTATAGTACCTTACCTCTCTCCAGAGAAAGTGTGTTTCAGCATCAGTCATCTGGAATAACTATTGATTATTGGATTTGATTTGAACTCTGTGGTCCCCTACTGTCATCTCCAATTGTATTATTGTAGTTGTGCATGCCATTTTTCTAGATTTGCTTTCTTAATTTGGCATTAGTTTGTGTGACTTATTTCATGTTTCTCTGATTTCCTTAGAGCTGCCATTCTTCACAATACAATTTTATGCCATTACATTCATGTTATGACTCAGTTTTTAAAGTAGTTCTGAATCCAAGAAGTTGAGAAAGATCTCTACTTTCATATAGTTTTCTATATGAAAGTTTGTTGAGTTTATCTACCATCAGCTTATATGTTACTTCAAGATAATTTCATCTTATTTCTTTTCTCCAATTTCTTTCTTTCTTTCTTTTTGATTTAAAGGAACAATATCAGTTCCTGTATGACATCATTGCTAACACCTACCCTGCCCAGAATGGACAAATAAAGAAAAGCAACCACCAGCAAGATCAAATTGAATTTGACAATGAAGTGGACACACCAAATCAGGATGCTAACTGTGTTAGCTCATCTGGTGATCTCAACGAACTCCAAGAAAAAAGCAGAAAAACTGAAGAATCAAAGAACACAGGGGCTACTAAAGAGACCGAAAGCCCTTCAAATGGTCCCACAAGTCCAAGTTTAATGGAAAGTACCTAGGAAGGTACATGGATCTAGGGCATTGTTAATGAAGCCTTTCATTTGTTTTGTCTTCAAGAAATAGAAAAGGAACAAAGGTCTGTTTGAAATCTGTGGATTTCATGGAACTAGTTATCATAGTATTTTTTAATCCTCGTGACATTTATATTATATATTTTTACAAAATCCTTTGTATATAGTTCAATGCTTATTCAAAACTTTTTTTTTTACTATTTCAAAATGTCTTTTTTGTCAGTTTTTATTTGACTCTGTTTTGTTTTAAGGAGAAAGATTTCAAGTGAAAGTCAATTAACTTAGAAGAGGGTAATTTATAAACTAGATTTTATTACCTCAAAAGGAAAACCCATTTCAATCAGGTTTGTTATTTAGGTTGAGACACGTTATTTTTATCAGTTTAAATCTGTACGTGGAGCATGTTTTGAAATGAAAATAAGTACATTTTCCTGAATGACCTCAAGATGTCCCCATTGTTCTATGGAAACTAATTCTGCAGCTCACTATTTGACTCCTAGGAGGGGGCATCTAGAGCAATATTATATGTTTATGCAAAGACTATTAAGAAAATTTTCTGTATTAAGTCTTGGTCTCCCTACACACCATGTGTTAGTATTTAGTTCACTCTATTTCCATACTTGTTTAACCTAATTTAAACAGGTTTAACAAATGGACATATTTTGCTGTCTCTATGTGATGTATGCAACTCGTGTGATATAAACTACTCTCAGTACGGGATTTGGAATTAATTATTTAGTATATTTGCATATCCTGTGCTGCCCTCACCCCCAAATCTTTTATTGTTTGTTACAATTAAAATCAAATAATCATCTTTTAAGAAAAACAAATTTGATGGATACTTAACATACATAGAATAGAAAAACTGAAACTATGCAAATTCATTTGTCTAAAATATTATTCCTGAAAGATTTTCCAAGAAATTCAATTCTTAATTATTGACAAGTTACAGCCCAGTTTGCTTACTCATGTTTATCTTATTGGATGCTTGAAGTTCAGTATCAAAGTATTTACTTCAAATCTTTAGAAAGCTTTTTTAAAAATATTGAGGTTTTATAAAATTTAGTATGTAATAACCACTATATTCTATGTAATGTGTATTATACATCTTGATATTGAAAAATAATATTAAACTATAAGTTATATATCATGTGGCATACATACTAAAACTACCAACTGAAACACAATTGAATATAGACAAAGTATATTTCAGACCTTAATTGCTACATAAATGTAATCTATTCTCAATGTTATCATTATTGCTGTTCAAAAGATACAGAAACCTCACAGTCCTCGATATTTCATTCACTTTAGAACCATTGAAACTAAGGACATAAAATACCTGCTCATGAGTAGCTTTTGTGAAGTAGGGTCATTTCCATTGGTCATAAACTGCACTTCAATTAGCAGTAGACTTACTAACCAGTTTTAGTTTTCCAGATAACTCCAATGCTTTTCATTCTCTCCATATATTCAATGCTATTCCACAAACATTTATTAAGTGTCCACCTATTAAGTTTCAAGCATTGTGCCAGGTGTATCATCAGCAGTATAATGCTTTTTATTATTTCTCCTGTTTTAGGAAAATGTCTGAAAGCACCTTACAAAGGATTTTTATAATAAGTAATGATTTGGGAGAACAAATTTTGAAATATTCATCAGTCAGTACTATATACCAAGTCTATTGTTTGTCACATCAGTTTGGAATTATTGCAGTCATGTATTACCATTTGATGCCTCAGATCTCTGTCTACAGCTTGAGATGATAATAATTGCCAGAGACGATTTATGTAAAATATTGTCTACTATTCATTTATAGGAGATCTGTTTTCAAATTCAGATCTTTATTCCACAGCTGGCCTAAAATTAGTAGTTTAATGCACTGGTTTGGAATACAAAAACAATCAAGGAAAAACAACAACAAAACAGTTTTGATATGTGATTCGAAATGTACATTTTCCATTGCTATTTAAGAAGCATAAAATAAAGATTATTTTTTAAAAAATAGTCAGAAGAATCGTTATTTCCCTAATTGAAGCTTCTATAAGACTTCAATTCTCCTAGTGGACTAGGGAAAGAATAAGGTAAGTGGTTCATGGCATCTCTGGTCCTGGTGAATTAATCTAGGACTCATTAGAGAATTTCTGCCATTGACAATGGAATTATATTAAAGGCATATGCTATTTTCTTCCCCCAAAATACAAAAGTGAATGAAGAGACTCTGAGAATGTCTACATATCCATGAACCAAGCTTATAGGATCATAAATCTAGAATTGGAAAATGCCCAAGGTATTCTAACTCTCATTTTACTGATGAGGACACTGAGGTCTAGGAGAACACAGATGACTTGCCAAATATCTTACAAGCAATGGTGTGGTTTCAATCGAGGTCCTTGGACACCAGTGCTCTGTTCACTTTTAGGAAGCCAAGGATTGCTTATAGATAAATTGCTGACCTTAAAGTCAGCAAGACCTGAGAAGGAGACTGCCATAAATACATACCAGTTGGATAACTTTGGACATGCAACTTGGACTTTAAGTGTGTCTTCATAGGCAACTCTCCAAAACCAAAACCATTGGTAGAAGTTTCTTCATTTCAGTGAAATCAGAAGTCCAGCTTCTATCTTTTTCCCTTTCAGCACTAATATAGATCTATTCCAGACATGGTGAAAGTCACCAGTGGTTGTTGACTACAAAGATTGAATCTTTGGAAAGATTCAGCTTTGGAATTTGACCCTAGTGAATATAACCATATTTCTTTTTTCTTGGACAATAGACTCAACACCTTTTTTTTAGAAAGGAGGAAACTGGGTCTGGCAAAGTTTAATCTATTTGCCCAAGATTACACTGATAACAAAAGACAAAGTTAGGAGTAGAACTCAGACACTTTCACTCCAGTATCCTTTAGATTGCCCAATTATGTGAAAAATAATCTGAGTTTTGCTTAATGGATCAGATGTCTGTCCCCTGAACCCACATTGGAATGCTTTAAATAGTGGTGCCAATGGTATTTGATCCCCTTAGGCAACTGGAGTTCTTCAGCAACTTCCTTGAACTCAAATCTGAGACCATCAGAAAGAAGTAAAAGTAGGGTGAAATCAATCTTCATTGACTACATTGCCTGTGTGTTGTTATTATTTATCCAATATAATTAGAGTCCTTCCAAAGGGAGTAAGCACAAATTTACTGACATGACCTTTACAATCAATAATGATTTCATACTTTTTGCATTCTTTGTCCCTTATTGGAGCTGGCTTTACAGTTTTGCCATACTGAATCCATGATTCTTGTTCACATCCTGTTCTAGCTAAATTATACTACTTGCTGCTTGTTCCCTATGTATTAAATACAGTTTTCTCACATTGAATTTAGAGTCAGAAGACATAGATTTGGAATCAGGAGACCTGGGTCCTAAGCCCATTTGGGCTACTTACTACAGAATCTGTGTGATCTTGGGCAAATCATTTGATGCCTTAGGGCTTTAGTGACTCTCTCCTATCTATAAATAAGAGGAGCCAGTAATTTCATCCCCATCAGACAAAAATTTTTGAGCATTCGTCCCTCAATATGTGTTTATTGATTTGTGATACAGTGGATAGAATACTGAACATGTAGTCAAAAAGACCTGAATTCAAATTGGATCATAGGCTCACTATGTGATTCCATTTTCTTTCTGCCTTTGTTTCCTCATACCATAAAATAGAAAGAAGGCCAGCTATTTCCAGGGTGGTTGTAACGATATGATGAAATACAGTCTGTAAAGCATTTTATAAACTTTAAAAGGTCACATAAGTGTAAGTTATTATTATTATTTCTGTTTTCATGATATATTATAAAACAAAAAATTAAATTAAAAAGGAGATGACTATCAAACAATATATGATCTTAGAACTAAAAAGGAATCATTGGGGAGTGATTTATCAGATCTGGGATTCAGGAAAATCACTTTGACAGGTGTGTCAAGAAGAGACTTGAAATAGAGAACTAATTTAGAAGGCTTTCTTTTGTTGGGAAGTGAGGAAAGTCCTAAGTAAAATAATGACTAGATGAATGGAAAGAAGAAAACACTTGCAAGAGATATTGTGGAACTTTGACGTTGAAAAATGAATGGATATGTCACTTGAAAGAGAGGAAGAAGTTGAAAGTGACACTTTAGGTGGTGAGCCTTTAGGTTGTGTTACCTTGTCCATAACAGGAAAATTTAGAAGGTGAAATTTGAGATAAAAGGTCATAATATAATATGGCGGGTGTTCACCCTTGATCCTCCTGTGTGACTTTCAAAAGAAAGATGGCAAATAAGAAGGGGGTGCCACTGTACATGAAGAAGAAATACTTATGTGAGAAAATCATAGGAACTAAAAGGGGAAGTATGACAGATGATTATTTGTATGAAGTTAAAAGTAGGGAGAAACAAATAATTTTTTCATTGATATATGCAGTAGACTTCCTCTACAGAAAAAGCAAATAGATGAGGAATTTTGGAAATAATTGTGTCTGCCACAGGGACATAATTGTGATTGCAACCTCAATTATCCAATTATCTGCTTGAGCTCTTTCTCTGACAAAAGCAGAGCAGGTGCTAACTTCCTGACTCACCTTAATGATATTTCACCTTTCAAAAGGTGGAAGAATCAAGAAGGGAAAATTTTTTATTATTATTAATCTGATTCATATCAACAGGGAAGAATTAGTTCCTATAATGGAAATGTTGGGAACTTCAAAAAAGAAATGATTTTATCCTAGTTTTATAATAGAGAAGCAGAGGAAACTGAGCATAGTTTGAAATGTACTTTAAATTTTGGGAAAGCATATTTTAAAGAATCCACAGGAAAGATAATTAAAATACCAAAGAATAAAATGCTACCTACCATGTTTTTGACTCAAGAAGATGCTTTAGCTAGGCTGGTTTGTCTGTCTTATGGGATATTGCTAAGCACTGGTAGTTGTTCTTTGTTGGTGGGGTTGACTGACCCCTTCTCCACAGGAACCATTTCTTCAAATAATGACTAGGAAATGGTCTAGAAGCAGGCATTTTAGTCTGGAAGGTGTCCCCATCCCCAGAGTTTTTATGTTCATCTATCTCTTAGTAGTAGTGATTCAGCAATTGTTGCTAAGTAGGGACAAAAGCAGTCAGTCTTTTTCTATAATTATTTCACTTGCATTGACAACTGTAGGAGGAAAGATTGGAAGCAGGTCTGTCGGTTTGGAGGATATTCTAAGACTCCTGAGTCAGGTTCCTACATTGAGGTCATAAAGGTTTAAGACGAGATGATGGGCAAGAATGGTAGAGCTTCAGATTGACCATCATGTACTGAAGTCTATCTCTCTTCAAGTTCTCAGATGCAATGAGGATAACTGCCATTATTGCTTCTTTTACTCTATGACCAGTATATCATGGGTGTACATCCTGATTCTTCAACCACACTGGCTTGCCTGCTCTGTGAGTGGCAGTTAGTTGGCAGGCTTTAGCTTTGACTGCAGCTAATAAAATGAAATTCAGAAAGAATGAAGGTAAATGCTTGCACTTGGGTATAAAAAGTCAATACTTCACTGTTACATGATCTAGAATTTTAGTGGAATGAGAGTTCAATATAAAACAAGAGTATGATATGACCAAGAGTCAGTGATATATTAAGAGGGACATAGCTTCCAGAAATATCATGGCAATAGAACCCTCTGTCTTTTGCTATTGTCTGAAGAATTGTGTTCATTTCTATTTCTATGAAGGACAATAAGGATATTGATAAGTTGTAGGGTGTCTAAATGGGGCACTAGGCTGGAGAAGGGCCTTGATTGTATGCCACATGAGAATCAGTAAAAGGAATTGGTCATGTTTTTCTAGAGAAGAGAAAACTCAAGCAGACCTTCATAACTAATCTGTCCTATATAAGAG
Organism: Macrotis lagotis; assembly: GCF_037893015.1. Classification (NCBI taxonomy): domain Eukaryota; kingdom Metazoa; phylum Chordata; class Mammalia; order Peramelemorphia; family Peramelidae; genus Macrotis; species Macrotis lagotis. The sequence goes on from NC_133659.1 coordinate 97,033,242, forward strand.
GGCATGGGATTGTTCCATTTGGCCTCATCTGAGACAGTTTGTTGAACAATGAGTTGAAGTTTCAAAAAGACTTCTTGTTAAACAATCTTCCTAAGCTGCCCAAATGTGGAATGGATTTTCTCTGGAGGTGGTAGGTTTTCCATTTTTGGAAATGTTCAAGCAGAAGCTGGAAGCCACTTCTCAGGTTTGTTAGAATGAAAATTATTTTTCTGTCTTTCTTTCTCAATAGTGAGCCTAGGTCATAGGTAGAAAACTAAAATGCACTTTTTTAGTCATCTAGTTAAAGTCCCTCATTTTATATATCTGGAAACATAAGCCCAGAAAAATCAAATGACTTAATAAAGGATATAGAGGTCATAATTCAAAGTCATGAACTAAATTAAGATCCTCTGATTTTAGATCTAGTATGTTTTAATGAAAATAGTTAATATTTAATATATCCCCTACTATGAACCTACTATTTACAGACACTATGCAAACATTATCTTATTTTATCCTTACAACAACTCTGAGAGACAGGAGCTATTATTATCCCCATTTACAAAAGGAGATATTGAGGTGGACAGTAGTTAAGTGAATTGTCCAGGAAACAAAGCTAAGAATTGTCTGAGGCTAAGTATGAACTCAGGCTTTCCTGACTTCACAGTTCTATATACCACACCACCAATTACCTCGGTTTTCCCATGTATCAATCACACTGCCTTCTGATCCACAGTCTTCAGCCAAGAATTGGCAATGGGCTGGATCCAGGGCTTAGTCCAACTTCTGCAAAAACAACTTGAAGTTATTTTCTTTCTTTCCCCTTTTTTCATAAAACAGGCTGTGCAAAAATAGTTTCTAAATATACATTTCTAACAATGCCATATAATATAGCCAACTCAGCTGAAATCACACACAACATTGAAGTTATTATATAAAAATAAACAAACTCTTCAGCATCCATGGGAAACACTGGTGGGAGCCTGAACAGTTCTCTTGATGAACATAAACAAAAATCACCTCCCCACCAAAATGAGTGCCAGGAAATAAAACCCTACAATAAATCACAAATGTCATTGTTCAATTGTCTCTTTATCTGGTAATCAGAACCAAGTTCTTACTGTTTGGCTTAAATTTCAGTATGTTTGTCACAGGATCCATCAATGGACATTGAAAAACAGAGAACAATAAAATTCAAACCATATCTGCACAGGTCTTTATTTTGTTTATTAGATGCAGAAGGTTCTTTGATTCAATATTCTATTCTACTCTTCTATAGTCTTCATATTCCTTTGATGACTTTTCAACAGTAATATCTAAAAGAACTTATAAGAGAAAATCCCAAACATGAAAGCAGACTATTCCTGACTCATGTTCCACTCCCTTCTTAAAAACATGCTCCTAAAGTATTGTTATATGTCCATAGGATGAAACAGACTCCACTCTTCAAACATGGGAAAAAAGGACACCTTCCCTCAAGGTTAAGCTCATGAGTTATCTCTGGCGAAAGTCTTTCCTGATCAGCCCTGTCTTGAAGGTTCCTTCCTTCCTCAAATCATCTCATATTTACTTATATGTGGATAGTTCTATCCTGCCTTTTCTTTAGGCTTTTCCCTTAAAAAGAATGTAAAGTTTATTGACAACAAAGATTTCTCTATTTTGTGTTTCCATTCATAATCCTTATAGATAGATAAATAAAGCAACCAATAAACATTTAGTATGTACTAGAAACCAGGGACACAAATTCAAGAAAGTAAGACAATTTCTTCCCTCAGTAAACTTACCTTCCAATGGGAAAAATACATAAAGGAGATCCAAACAATTGGTTTGTGATGGGGAGACCAAGTTTTGGTACCATTGAACGAGGGGAAAAACCTAGTTTCAGTTAATATAAGATGAAATCTCACTTATCAAAGTCCAGGATGGTTACTATGAGTTAGGAATATATAAAGAGAACTCCACTATAACATATCCATTAAGTGACCACTAGTCTCTCTACTTGAAGACCTCCAAAGAGAAGCAACCCAGTTCAAGTTTCTGGTGGGGATGAAGGCCAGAGTGGAAATGGCATAGTTTGGCAGTGCTGACCAGGAAAGTAAGGGCCTGGCTCTAGGCAAGGTAAGGTAAAATTTCTCATAGGACCTTGATAGATTGGAATTATTGAAAAAAGGATCATTAAAAATTGGTGAAAAAGTGAAGGGAAGGAAGGAGTGAAGAAAAGGAAAAAGAAACCCAAGAGGAACAAAAGGATAATAGAGGGAATAATTGTAATTATCTCCATATTATTATGATGATCATTATTGTTCAATGAACGAGTTTATATATTAATATTTATACTTTCTCTTGACTCCTCAGCATAGAGGAGCAGACATGTTCAAAGGTTTTTTTTTTGTTTCCCTGGCTTATTCCTTTCAAAACTATCCATAGAGATGTCAAGCTTGAAATAAACTATTACTTGTTTACTGTTTATAAAATCCTACTTCTTCCTACTCTCCCTATACCCATATTACTTAATTTATTGCTACTCAGGAGTATCCTATACTCAATCCTTCCCCTTCTTCCCAATCATCTTAGCTTTCATCAATCAGAAAGTATTTTTCAGTTAATTTATTACATGTTAGGGACTTTGCTAAACATTGGAAATACAAAGAAAATATAAAAGAGGGAAAAACAGTACATGGACTTAAGGAGCTTACAGTCTGGTAAGAGAACATGTAACATGTAAGAACACCTACAAGATTCATGCAAAGTAGAGTCAATATCCAAGGGCCAAGGTCTATTCCTTAGAGGAGTGACTAAAAGCCTATAGAGTTGGTGACAGGGAATCTGATAAGAACATAGGTAAACAATGTTTGTGGCTTGAAATAAAGATATGACTAAAAGAATAAGCAGGAAAAAGACAAACTCAAAAGATGCCAAAATAGTGGGAAAAGTCTATGACTTTACCACATCCCAGTTAAGAACTGTACCAAGTAGAAAATTGTCAAGATTCCTATGAAAGTCAGTAACACTGTAGCCATACATAAGGTTGTAATAATAAAGTCCCATCTTCCTCTCCCAACTATGCCTCATTCCAACCTGTATCTTTTGGAATTCCTATTCAATGAAAACTACTTCTCTTCATTCTAGGATTCTTCTCATACTATTTTTCCCATCTACTTGCACTCACTGACTCAGTTTCCCTCATATGAAACTCCAGCTTCTTGAGCACTGTATCTTCTCTCAAACTTTCTGATTTGGTAGTGGAATCAGAACACTGCTTGCTCTCCATGCCAAAATTGAGACTTTCCCTTTGCTCTCCTTACTCAACAATCTCTCCCCACCTTAAAGTTCATTCTATTAAATATTTCATCCTATTCAAATCATGTTGTCCATTGTCAACTAACTACCAAAGTTCTCTCACTTTTTTTTCAAAGAGCTCTTCATTTGTCTTCTCTCTTCCCTAACTTCTGCCTAGCTACAAAGTCTTCAGTATCCATGGTAATGCTCCCTCAAATACCTTAAGCTCCTAATGCTCCATCCCTAACCACTGAAATTTAGTGAATGGGGCAAGATAGGGAATGACATGGTCAGGCCTATGCTTTAGGAGATCATTTTGATCACTGACTGCCAATACTTTTAATTTTAAAATTTTTATTATCTTTATAATGAATTTCAACATTTCATTATCTTCATTAATTTTATTCTTTGATTGCTTCTTAAAACCTATTTATTGAAATTTAAAGGTTATCTTTTAGAGTTGTCTTTTAAATAATTTCTTTGTTATTTCTTTGTAGAACTTGACTTTTGATCTCTTTACATATTTTTTCTAGTTGTGTTTTTTGTTAGGTGTATCAATTACTGGAGGAGATAGAATAAACTATTATTCCCATGGCAGAACTTTTCTTATGTCACTGATTTTATCCCTACCCCTGACCATAAAATCTTCTCTCAGTGTCCATGCCCTACCACCTTGTGGGGAAATTAAGTGGTTTTAGCTTTTAAAAAAATATTTGGTAGATAGAATACTATTAATTGCCCTTTAGTATCATCAAAAATATCCTAGAAAAATTCAGAATAATTATCTCATTATAAAAGAAAAATAGATGATTTATCTTTGCTGTTGCCATATGTGACACATGACTGTCCAGCATATGGATGAAATTAAATGTTAGTGAACAATTTTAGTAGGAAATTTTTTATGAATATGAGATAATTGTCAAACTTCTGTGAGATGTATGACAGTGGATTTCAGTATAATGTATCAAAAAAATCTTCATTTTTGTAAAATCAAACATGTCAACAAAATCTGGTAGTACTATACACTTCTGAATCTATATTTTTGCTCTAATTACTTGTCTATTATTTTTAAATTTAATTTATTTATTTTCATCCATATGCACATGTATATGCATATGTATATTTTTAAGTTACAATATTTACTTCATCCTCCCCTCAGCAGTGAACAGTCAGGTTAGCATTATACCTACATATTTTGATAAATATGTTTACAGATTAGTAATTTTCAGTGTACAGAATTAGAATTAATGGAAAGAGATACATAAGAGATAATTTTATAAAATGTTCAACAGATTCTGAAGGGTTGTGTATGTGTGTGTGTGTGTGTGTGTGTGTGTGTGTTTTGTTTTGTTCTGTTTTGTTTTTCTTCCTCTGGATGGGGATAATATAGTCCATAGCCAGTCTAATACAGTTGTCCTAGATCTCTGGACTGCTGAGAAGAGCTACTTCCATTGAACATCTCACAATGCTGTTGTTGTTGATGTATACATTGTTCTCTTGGTTCTATTGCCTTTGCTCAGCATCAGGTCCTGTAAGTCATTCCATGCTTCTCTAGAGTCCAACTATTTATGGTTTCTTATAGAACAACAGTATTCCATAGCATTCATATTCCCCAATTGATGGGCATCCCCTCAACTTCGAATTCTTTGCCACTACAAAAAGAGCTGTTATGAATATTTTGGAACACGTAGGACTTTTCCCATTTTTTATAATTTTTTCTGGATATAGGTCTAGAATTGGAATTGCTGGGTCAAAGGGTATGAACAGTTTTATTGTTCTTTGGGCATAGTTCCATATTGCTCTCCAGAATGGTTGGATCTGTTCACAACTCCACCAACAATGCATCAATGTCCCAATCCTCCCACAACCTCTCCAACACTGGTCATTTTCCCTTTTTCTCATTTTGGTCAATCTGATAGGTGTGAGATGATACTTCATTGGTGTTTTAATTTGCATTTCTCTAATGGATAATGATTTGGAGCATTTTTTCATATGATTATATATAGCTTTAATTTCTTCATTTGAAAACTGTTCATATCCTTTGACCATTTACCAATTGGGGTACTTGTTTATTTATGATGCAATAAATAAATTTCATGCATGGTTAAATTTTTGTAATTTTATCTGATAATTCTTTCCTTATACCAAGAAAAGTAGCCAGTCTGTCAGTGACTACTCTTAAAGAGATTTGTTTTTCTACCTATAACATTTTTTAAAATAAAGAAGTCATTTACTGATAATGTCTACTCCAATGGATTATTTTTAAGTTTCTCCCAAAAAGTACTTTATATATTTCATTATTAAACCAGAATCTAGCAAATCCTATAAAGTTAGACATTTTAGAAATAGCTATACTTTCATCCAAGAATATAGTAAAGCTCTCTCTCACACACACACACACATACACAGAGAGAGAAAGCAAAATTTTCTCTAATACTTGCTTCCTCAAATATTCAACAGCTTTTTCAAAATTCATCTTAAATATTATTTCCTGACTATCAGGACAAAGAAATGTAATTGGTTTGTTGTTCAATTGCTTTCCTGTATTATTATTTTGACATTTTTTACCATAGCAGGAAGAACAATTTTTTCTAGTATTATATGTCTTTTTGCCTTTCACTATGAAGTACAAAACTTCAAAGGGGTCTTCTAAACATTTATCTTAAGTTAAAAGTAATTTTGTATATTTCTGAACTGAATGGCTCTAAATTTTAAATGTTGCTGAAAATTGCAAGAATTTTCTTCATATTCTGGATATTTAGCTTTTGAAGGTTTTGTTAATTGTGATGACTCTAAAGTATTAATATCTCAAAGAATAATACAATATTAGGGCAATGTTTTCTGTTAAAATGAAAGCAGATCAAATTCATACTTCAATTATTTATAATTTAAAATTTTTCTTTTACTACTTGTTAGATCCAACTAGATTATCATTCACTTTACTTCACAAATATGACTTTAAAAGCTCATACTGAGAAGAGTAATTGGTTGTTGATTCTACCTTTTTTTGTTGTTCACTTGTAGAATTATATTCAATATTCTAGACTTGTGTATATTGCAGAATTATATTAAATTTGCAGTTTCTTTTCAGAAGTAAATTTAAGTCAGTAAATCCTTTTATGAGGGTTAGTTAGACAGTAATATTATATAACATAACTCATAAATCTGCTTAATTAGACACACATAAAATATAACATTACAGTGTGCTGAAAGTAAATGGAACCACTATCAACTTCTCCATATTGTGTAGTAACCTCAGCCATTCCCCAGGATTCCTTGAATATTATAGGTACTATCTGATTTTTCTAGAACATGAAGTGGAAGTATCATTATCTATTCATATATTAAAGATTAACGATGTCTTTTTATTTTTATCTAAAATTGACAAAAATAGTTTTTCTAACATTTTCTTCCCATACTTCAATAGACTAAATCATCTTTTGTATCATCCTTCTTTGGATATGATTAATGTACAAAGTGTCTCCATATTGCCAAGAACTTCACATAATCTTGTTTAAATCAGAAAAGTTCTTTTTATATAAGTGAAGATGAGACAGACAGACAGAGAGAGATAGGAACAGAGACAGGGATAAGGACAGAGACAGACAAAGTCAGACTAGATTTTATGGTGACTAAATTTCCTTCCATGTCTAGCTTCTAGTATTCTTAGTTTTATACCAAAATTTAATTTAGAAAGGCAAAGTAGAATAGAGAGCCAGGTTTGATAACAGGGACATGTGAGTTCAAATCTTACCTCTAACAGTCACTAGAAGTGTGACCCTGAGCAATTCATTTAAATTCTCCAAGCTTCAATTTCTCCCTCTGTAAAATGTTGATGTTAACAATATTGCACTCATCTTCCTCCCATAGTTAATGTGATAATCAGATGAGATACTGTAATTAAAGTATTTTGAAAACTTTAAAGGGCTACATAAATTACCGTTATTAACAAAGATTAAAAAGAATGGAGTGATTAGATTCTGGATACAAACCTAAAGTCTAGGAAGCTACTGACAGGTGAAATGGCAAAATACAGTCAAGACAGCTCTATAACAACTAAATGAGTCGATGGGAAAATTTGATTTGCAATTAGACACTATTTAGGCAGCAAATTAAATTTGATATACTAAAATTTGATGTACTTAGCATCAGTAAGTACCCTATGCTTGCAAATCTTTCTTATCTCTTTATACTTATAAAATTAAACAATAAAGTTGTTGCTGGTTGGCATATATTTGGGTTAAGACCTTTGAAACAATAGAGACTTTTTAAATAGCACCAGTTGATAATATTTAGTTATGGTTTTTTCATATCATTTGTTTACTTTCTTTATACTTCCTTCCTCCCCTTGTCATTTTGATGAGTGTGACACTTATCTGTTAATATTGAAATTATAACTCATATTTATATAGCAATTAAAGGTTTATTAAATGCTTTATACACATCATTTTATTTCATTCTCAGCACCACTTTCCAGATGAAGTAGCTGAGGCACATCTAGGCTAAATGACTTAAAGGTTAAACATTCATGAGCATCTAAGATAGGATTTGATCCTGTCTTTCTGATCCAAAAAGCAGTATTCTATTCACCAAAAAACACTTCAATCATTGTTTTTAATAATCACTTTAATAGTTTAATATTTTTTTAATCTCAGTAAATTACTGAATGTTCCACTTGACTTCATGAAATACAAAAAGACTGAGATTATTTGCCTTTGAGTATTTCTGGTAAATCTCAAAGTGATACTAAAATGTGAGAGACTGACAATCTGGATTAGATATAAAATCCCAAGGTCTAGTTATATGACTGATATCAGCTTGTAAGATCTTCATTTCTATGATTATTTGGTCACTATTTTTAAAAGAATTTAATGTGTGAAAGCTACTATGTGAATGTAGACAAGATTTGGGAAGTATATCACATGTCAGTCTGCTGGAAGATTGAAATACACTAATACTGAAAATTTCTCAAACCTACATCAGGAAGGACCATTCCGTGTTCTTTAGGTTGACTTTCTTTTCCTAATTACTCTTAAGCTTTATTCTTTATTTAGCATCATCTTCTCTAGCTATTGTAATATTTTTTTCTTCCTCTTTAGTTTCTCATTTTCAGTTGTCTGTGACCACTTTGGGTTCCATTTGAACACAGAATATGTCCCCCTTTTCCTCAATCACTGATGAAGGATAACTAAATTGAGGGCAAATTGGCCTTCTGTGCATATTAGAGCTATGGTAATGATCACATAATAAAAATATTGATATCTACAGGCATAATTCAAACCTCTCTTCCACTTTTTTTCTCATATTAACATCTTCATAACCATATGAAATGACTTGGCTTAGATATTTGATCTAAAACATACCAGGATTAAAATTCCACTGATTCCCTTGATATATAGCCAATTAAACTTCCAGAAACTCAGTTTTCTTCATATATATATATATATATACATACAATGGGAATGATATTTTTACTGCCTACTTCACAGAGTTGTTATAAAGAAAAGAACTTCACAAATTCTAAAATGTCTTATAAATGAGTCATTTTTTTTCTTTTTATAGAGGTAGTGTGGGATAGTGGAAAGAAGATAGGAATTACCATCTGGGAAATTTGGGCTTGAATCCCCTTGACAGTAAGTGTGTAACTTTGGACTTATTAACCGCTTAATCAGGGATCTCCCTTATTCCCAGTTTTCATCATACATAGAATAGGGATTATAATACCTTTATTACTACAGATTGTTGTGTTATCAAATAAAATGATGTATAGAGACTGCATGGCATAGAAATGGCATTAAAATAGCAATTATTATAGTCCCCATGTAGCATTTTAAGATTTTCTAAGTGCTTTACAAATATCATTTAATCTGATCCTCACAACATCCCTGATAAGCAGATGATGAAACTGAGGCAAATAAAGGTTAAGTGACTTGAATAGTGATTCTGAAAAATCAGGGAACTTCTTAAAAGTTACAAAACACTTTTGTCTTGAAAATCATGTAAGGTTGCATCAAAAAGGGATAGTCTGGTATAATGGTTGGAGGCTTAGCTTTGAAGGAAGGAAGACTTGGGTTCAATCCTATTCTGATACATACAGCCTGCCTATACAATTCTGGGCAGGATGCTTAACCTTTCAGAGCTCTAGGTAAATCTCTAAGACTATAAATTCTAAGACCTGCATTGATAGAAGGAGTTTCCTTACCCAGAAATTCCCCGAAGCTAATGAAATAAAAATTCAAGTCACTGTTCCTATCATCAAAAACTTGAGGTGGCTGGGAATCATTGGAGGGAAAATGACTTATTCTGTACCACTCCCATGGAAAATCATGCATCACCATATTATCATTTTTTATTGTTAAATGCACACATTAAGAAACATCTTTGCGTGTCATTTATTTTTCAAGTTTCAGGATTTCATGATAAAAGTAAGGCAAACACAGTTCATTTGAGGTGCATTGTTTTCTTTAATTCTGGATGATGTTTCTCATCTGGCCTCACAGCTTTATTGAATTTTGTAAAATAACTTCTTAAACTAAACAAGGTTTTTTTGGTCAACAAAACATATGCCAAGCAGTTTTCTCTTTGTTTAAAGTAGCATTAAATCATGGAAGTCAAATTTATCTTTGATGAAAGTCAGTAGGAAAGATATTCCATTTGTTCCTTTAAGAGGTAACAAAATATTTGTTTTCAATTTAAATTCAGGAAGTTAAGGTTAAAAGTAGTCAAATAAATGACAGAGCTAAGTCAAATACTGAGACCCAAAATGCAGTTCTGTTGAATGTGGTAGTTCTTTCTTAGACAATTTTTCAATCACATATTCTAGTTTCAATAGTATCACCCTTGAATATATTGAAATTATGTAAGATTTCTTGGAAGACGTAGCAACTCAGAAAACTTTGGAAATTTCCTGATCATTAAAAAGAAATATATTAAACAAACATTTGCCTCTCTGAAGTATTTTTCCCGTTATAGAGGATGTTCATTTAAGGGTCCAAATGGAAAAGGAATTCTTTATACATAAGGAGATCTAGAAACCACTGTGTGCAAATGGAGTCATGATGATTAGCTCAGATCTTTCTAAATGAACCCTAGAATCACTCAAATTTGTTTGGTACCTGTACACATACACACACACACACACACACACACACACACACACATACACACACACACACACAGCATACAATCAGACACAAACCATATCATGTCCTTGCTCAAAAATCTTCAGTCTCCTTAATGTTTCTAAGACTAAAAATCAATCTCTTCATCTTGGTTCCACCCTATACTCCATACACTTTTAATTTCTAGTCTATCTCTCTAGATTTCAATTTTTTCTAATTGCAGGGGTCCAGCCTCAGTGGGGTCCTTGGAACCTGACAGGAGGGATAGAGTTGGCGAAATGAGTTGAGTCAACAAGGGGTAAAGGCAGGAGCAGGTTGACTGACTGTCAGCTGCTTGGATTTATTTTTATAGTTTCAGAAGCATGTATGTTTCAAGCAATCAAGCTAAGATCATTTCCTTGGTTACAAAAGTATAGAATTTTCATCATCAATCATATAGTTCATATGGTTACAAGTTTTAATCATGTGATTATAAGTTTAATTAATAATCAATATAGTTAATTGATTTCTTATCCCTACTCAGACCATGATGACCTCAATCTGTCTGTCACCTTATTTATTACTACATTGTATAATTGTTAATTCATTTAAAGCTATTAATTAAGCAATTCTTTTAATGGAAAGTTTTTTATATTTTTTGTAAGTAATGTTTTTCAATACACTTCCTTAACAATCTATAGAGAGGGTCGTTATGCTTGTCCACCCATCCGTTAACTCTTAGAATAACCAATTTTTCTTTCAGGCCTTGTTGGTAGAAACCACAGTTTTTGTGACATTTTTATTCTTTCCCATGAAGCTAAGACTGCTGGAGTTCACATATCAGTCACCTGTACTATTTTATCACTATCTTTTTCATATATTCCTGTGTATGGTAAGGGGGGCAAAACTATTAATTTCCTTGGAATTCTATCCGACCTATCTTGTATCTGTTTTCCCTGTATATATTCTGACAGCTCCTTGGAATTCCCAGTGTTGAGTTTTCCAGAGATTTCATAATGTTGAAGGCTTTTGTATGCCTTAGGGAGAGGCAGTCCTGCTAAATTTGGATCTGTTTTATTCAAGGAATTTTTCTGAAATCCTTCCTTTATAGTCATTCCACTATTAGGGTGAGTAAATATTGCAATCAATAATAAACCTATAAATATTGGTATGCATGGAATCCATATATATATTGAAGAAGGAAATGTTGTTCCATCAGGTATTGTGATTGCCTTGAGTCTTCCTGCTGTGACTGTGTCAAACAGTTTAGAGACCCTGGCTCCCAACATCTAATAATAGAGATGTGTGTATGTATTCGGGTTTTGTATCTTTTGAATTTTTACCACTAACAAAAAAATACTCTATATCAAAGTGTTATAACTTGGGGGTAGTTGAAGAGAGAGAAATAGGTAATTTATTAGAGAGTGATCAGTGAGCTCAAAACAATTATAACTTCACTTTTCTCTAGGCTCTAACTGAAATTTAGCCTTTACTTCAATTATTTAATTGCATTACTCTGATAAAGTCCCCATAGGCTTCATTATACTATCAAAGGCATCTGTGGTACAAAAAAAAGATGAAGAACCCCTATTCCAAGTGAAGTTACAATACAATTTACTGCTTTAAAAAAATTCAAAATTGGTAGGTTATGAAATCACTAAAATCTATAAAAAATTAAGAGTTTGTGCACAGGACTAGTTAACTCATTTCAAATTACTTCAATTTATAGGAAACCTTGTCTACTCAAGATAGTATAATACAGTGGAGAGAGAGAGAGAGAGGTGGCCTTATAGTCAGGAAAACACTGTGTTCAAGTCCAGGTTCTGATCAATAATTCTTATCAACATGATGGGCAAGTTACTTAACCTTCAATGCCAGGCAACTAGTTTTTTAAGGATATAATTCACAAAGTTCATTCAAGTTTGCATGTTTGATGTAGAACTCTTACTAAGAGTTTACTGAACAAATGAGCATATAAATTCAAATCAAAAAAAAAATTTAAGTTCAACTAGTTTTCTGGAACGTCCATGTGCTGCACTCATCCATGGAGCAACAGTCCTTCTGTACTAGTCCCAGATTCCATAATTCCTAGTTGCTTTATTTCACCTTCACTGTTGCTGCCCCTTTCCCTGAATCTTCCTTCAATTCCCACACAATAATTTTCAGTCTTCTAATTTTACCTTGGCAGAGATCTCTCTACAGCTACAAGAACCCAGATCCTATATGGAGAAAGAGGCAACAGCTGGGACCCAGTTATCTCCCACAAATCCAATTCAGGCAGCAAGACTGAGGTACCCTCATTACTTTGAAACTTAGCAGCTGGAAATTCTCTGCATACCCTTCCTCCCTCCCCCCACACTCATATTCTAACAGAAGTCCACTGGGTCTGGACTTCAGGAGGATCAAGAAAAGAAATGAACCTCGAAGGGGAAACAGGTGTAAACACATATTGGATGCCAAGATCCTTGCCTTCTCTCTGTGTGGAGACCTGGTTACCCTGTATATTCCCTCCTCTAAGAGAAGTTCCTGACATTTTTCTATGCTACTATTTTAATCAGAAATTGTCTTTGAGAAGTTTGGGACCTTCTATGTAGTTTTGTAAATTTTCTATAGTCTATTTACTAATGCTTCAGAAGCAAAGGGTTCATTAACATAGGAACCATGAATATTGTGTTTTGTTTTATAATATTATTATAATTATTTCAATGATTTTGACTTGTCAGTCTATTTATTTTATTTCACTCATATAAAACATGAATCTGAGAAGTCTTTAGACTTTAATCAGCTAACCAAAGGCTCTATGACATAAAAATAGATTAAGAACCCCTGCTCTGCAAGAGATGCAAAAGCCAAACTATCCATCCCTTGTTCTCATTAGATCATATGCTCCTTGAGGGCAGAGACTGGCTTTGGGCTTTTTTTATATCCCACAGCACTAGAAGAACTGAAACACAGCTAGTTCTTAATATATATTTATTGATTGATTGCTTTATAAACTTAGCTAGTAAAGTAAAGACTTGGCCTGTCAAAACTGTCCTGTTGCTCTATAAAGGGATCCTCTATACTTACCTAGGCAAGATGGGGAGACACAGTCTTACTACCACTACAAATATATTAAAATGGAAAAAAATCTTTCTGGCCAATGTGCTTCTAGAAATTCTGACAATAACTAATTAAATACTTCCTAACCACAAAATTTTCTTAGAATATGAATTAATTTAACCAGGTTCAGGTGATGTGATTTTTTTATTACAGAATGAACAAATCTAGAAGAGTCAGCATAGATCATAGGGGTGGAGTACTCAGGGAAATCTGGGTTCAAATTATGCTCTTGTCACTTTCTGAGCAATCTTGGACAAGTTAAAAATATGAATAACTACATTTGCAGATTTCAAAGAGGAATGAATGTCATTGTATTTTAGTTGTCTAATCAAGGCAACAATGGATAGAGCCATGAGCTTGGAGTCAAGACCCAAATTTGGCTACCAATGTGAATGTAGGTAAGTCACATAACTCTGCCTCAGTTTCCTCAGTTGTAAAATGGGGATATTAAAAGCATTTGATTCATTAGTTGTTATATGAATCAAATGAAATTATACTTGTTAAACACAAACACACACACACACACGCATACACACACACAACATAGTGCTTGGCACATTGTAGGAGCTATATAAATGCTTATCCCTCTCCCTTCTTCCCTTCCTATTCCAAACAGACAACCACTTCTTTATGCTGTGTATCCATTGCAAAGATGAGTTTCCCTTATTCTGGTAAAGGAAGGGGGGTTTTAATAAGGAGAGTTCTGGGAAATCATAATAATGACAACTTCTATCATTGAATAAATATGCTATTTCCTTGTTTCATATACATAAAGAGAAAAGAGCAGATATCCATCCCAAAATATGTGAAATTGTTATCTTTACAGGATAAATAATTTGCTTAATGGTGATTTATATATAGTTAGGACTACCTGGAATCAGAGATCATAAAATAAAACAGAAGTAATACTAACTTTGGAAGGAAAAATAACTTAATTTTTATGGCTCACTGTTATTATAAAACTTTTAGTTATGTTACAATTTGGGAAGGGTACCTGAGATATTTTCCTCTTTAGTTCAATGACTATCTGTCTACATATGTATCTCTCAGTCCTATGCCTCTTGTTTGTTTTGGGTTTTTTTTTGCAAGACAAGGCGTTCAAATGACTTGCCCAAGATCACAGAGCTAGGTAATTATTAATTGTCTGAGGTCAAATTTGAACTCAGGTCTTCCTGACTCCAGGACCAGTGCTCTATCCACTGTGCTACCTAGCTGTCCCCCCATATTTTTCTATCTATCAACCTATCTATCTAAATGCATACAAATATGCATGTGTTGTGTGTATTTTGGGGGTCAGAGCTGTGCTTGTTCAAAGATGTTAAACTCCCCTCCAAGATATTTTTATGACCTTTGAGGAAATTCTCCAATTTAGAATTCTATGAGAAAAGTCATTTGTGACAAAAACTGAGAGGCAAATTGAGTTTCTTTATTCACCAAGGGGCAATCTATTTCATATATATATATATATATATATATATATATATAAATATGTATATTTTGCATATGTATATAATATATTACTTATATAAAATGATATAATGTGCATGTATATATATCACATGTGAATTTTTGTATATGTTGTTTATAGCTGGTATACATATTAATATAGTACACACATGCATTCTATTAATATGTGCACACAGATGTATTGCTATTTGCATATATTTGTATTATATTTATATAAAATATGTGTTTATGCACTATTTGTGTTCTCTAATATGACAAATACATATGTGTTTATTGCATACATCCATATATACATAATCATACAGTAGATCATCCTATGTTAAACCCAGGGATTAAATTTGCTCTTTTAGTTTTTGTCAAAAATGGCAGTGTGAAAAATGCTGGCTTTGTTCATAGAATTCTAAGATGGAGAATTTCCTCAAAGGCCATGAAGAAAATCTTGGAGGAGGAATTAACATTCTTGGACTTACATAACCCCAATATTTTAAACTTCTAACCCTGAAGGAGCCCATGAAAGTTTACTGGAAAGTAAATCTTTCCTGGGATGATAGCCCAACTCCCATCTCCACCAAATCCAGTTTGAGCTACTTTTTGCTTTATTAGAACTGAAAATCAGTTTTTTGACTGTGAAATCTAATACACAATAAACATGGACTCAATGGAATTGCACTTAGGGGTTATATTTTGGGTTATATTTTATTCCTTAAATTCAATGTACATTACTTAATGAAGTTAAATGTTCAAATAGTGGAGTTGAAATTGGACCTCCTTGTTTGAGAACCTTCATAGGTTCTCTAGGCATGACTTTCTAATCTTCTTAGCTTTTCCTCCCCATTCGGCAATTATTCCTCTGCATGATTTAATTTAATTATGCTTTAACACTCTCAAGAGTAAGATTGGACCAGTGAAAAGATTCAATGGATTTGGAGTCAGAAGAACTGGGTTCAAGTCTTGTATCTTTTCTTTTACTTCTTGACTCTGGGCAAAATCTTTCATCACATGGGGCTCAGTTTTCTCAGCTATAGAATGAGAGTATTGGTCTTTATGGATGCCCTCTGAGGTTCTAGCTTTAAATCTAGAATTCTTTGGGTCAAGGAAAAAAAGTATAGAATGCTGGATTAAAAAAATCTTCAAAAATTATCTAGTTTAACCCCTTTATTTTATATATGAGGAAAGTTGAGGATAGAAAAATTAGATGATTTATTAAGGATCATAAAGCTAATAAGCTGCAGAGCTATCTCCTTCCTAATTGGAGGACAAAAATGAAATTGAGAGGATTACTAATGTGATCTTCTCCTCCCCTTTAGTCTTTTTTTAATATTGCTTGAGAATGATAATCTTTAAAGCATTTCTAATCCTTTCATATTTTGTGATTTTGTACATTTTATAAATATCATTTTCCCCAAACTCATGGATAATTAGAAATGCATAAGTAGACAATTCAACAACAGCTGCTTTCACAGGCATCACTTCCATTTGCTATGGAGGTGTTTTATTCATAAAGAATTTTTACATAGATATGTTTGAATGGTGTCAAGTTGCATCAATTTATCATGTCCAGCAGGTTGTGCTAAAACATTTCAAATAATTTTCCTCTACTAGAGACCATCTATCCGAATTTCCACAATGTGTGTGCATATCTTTCCAAATAATTGATGCATATTTAGCCACTCTTTGAGAGCAAAAATTGCCTTTTTTCACTTTTGAATTGCCATTACCTTGTACAGAGGAGAAATTTCATAAATGTCTGTTGACAAAAACTGACTATATTGAATTACATAAATTGCATGTATTCTTATCAATTTAATACACACACACACACACACACACACACACACACACACACACACACACACACAGCTGAGGGATACTTTCCTAGGGTGGAATTTTGTCCTTTCCTATTTGTGAAAATGATAGATCCGAATATATAATATAGCATTACTTTCAAATGAATGAAATTGTCTTTGAGATAATATATTTAGAACATCAGCAGAAAATTTTATGAATTGAGCACCAAAGTTCACTCATTTTCTCATTGTTATAGTTGCAGTCTGTGGTTCCAAAAACTACCTTCAATCATAAACACCTTGCCAGATCTCTGATCAGATATGGCCACTGCTTCACTCACAGCAGTTGATTCAAGTGTGTCTATGATCAAGGGTCTTGTGAAAGCATATAAAGAGTCCTTATGTGGAGCAGATTT
This sequence comes from Macrotis lagotis, assembly GCF_037893015.1. Classification (NCBI taxonomy): domain Eukaryota; kingdom Metazoa; phylum Chordata; class Mammalia; order Peramelemorphia; family Peramelidae; genus Macrotis; species Macrotis lagotis. Next base: position 97,050,372 of record NC_133659.1, read on the forward strand.
GGTCTTCACCCAGGCTACACCCAGTATGTCAGATACTGGCAGCTTTCTCCTACTTCCTCATTTGCTGCAATATTTATAATAGAGATGCTGTCAGGTTTAAAACTCGAAGGGACTTTAGGGGTTATCTCTGTCTCAATAATAATAGCCAACATATAGAGCTTTAAAATATTACAAAACACTTTTTATGCTATCTCACTTGATCCTTAGTACAACCTTGTGAGGTAGGGCTTTTATTATGTCCATTTTACAAATAGGGAAAGTGAGGCTGAGAAAGATTTAAGTGACTTGCCCAGGTTCACAAAGTTACTACCTGTCTGAGGTTGGATTCAAACTTAGGTCTTCCTCAATTCCAAGTCTAACATACTCCTACTCTAAACTTCTCATTTTACAGTTTAAGGGACTCTACTGTATTATAGTATCTCAGTGAAAGAAGCTTTTATTAAATCCCTACAATTAAATGCCACTACTACTAGAATTTTGAATAATTCACCCCTTTATTTCATTATTAATTTAATTGGTACCTTTTTAAATCACATTCTTTTTTTAAATTTTATTTTATTAAGTTTTTTGGATGTGTTTTGTTTTTTATATTACAAAAATTTCTAGTTCACCCTCACTGTATGTAATCTCTAACACCCTTAACTATTTAAAAGTATTTTTAATTAGAAGAAATCTATTTTTACCCTCTCCTAGCACCCACTTCAGTGAAAAACAAATTCCTTGTAAGAGATTTGTATAGAAAAATGAAATAAATTCCCTTACTGACTTTATATAAAACTTCCTTCCAGATTCTACATTTATTACTACTCTGTGTTGATGCTTGTCCTTCACTGTCAACGAAGACCAGAACATCAGGAAGGTAATAATATGACAAGCACTTGAACTGAATTTGAGTTGTGGGGTGGGGGGGGTGGGGGGGTGGCTGTGCTAAATAACCAGTCTTACTTTCTCCTCCAGAGTCATCTGGGTCCAGTGGCCAGATATGAATCAGGATGACTGGAGATGACCCTGGAGGTGAGACAATCATGGCTAAGTGACTTGCCCAAGTTAATCCAACTAGTAAATGCCAAATGTCTGAGGTCAAATTTGAACTCAGATATTCCTGACTATAAGGTCAGTGTTCTATCTACTGACTTATAAGGGGGGGAAGTACATTTTATCATTGGTACCCTAGAATCATGATTTTTCTTTGTAATAATCATAGTTTCTACAGTTTCGAAAGTTGTCTTTACAGTATTGCTATAATATATGTATATAAATATATATGTATGTATATATATATATATATATCATTCTCTTGGCTCTGCTCATTTCATTCTTTGTCAGTTTACAAATTTTCAAAAATATTCATTTTCATAATTTTGATATTATAGTATAAATTACTTTTCTGATTCTACTTAATGACTTTCATGTCTCTTTGAAACCATATATCTTCTCATGTCAATATTCAATACAATATCATTTCATCACATTCATATGCTTCAATTTATTTGACCATTTCTCAATTGATAGTTAACTTTTTATTTTCTTTCCAGTTTGGGGGCTCTTAATATTTTTGTACATGTAAGACTTTTTTCTGTTCCTTTGATTTCTTTTAAGGATAGGCCTAGCAGTGGTATACCTGAGGCAAAGGGCACATGATTTTTGTTTTTTTTTTGGTCTGAGCAAAAGAAAGTTTTTATTTGCTTTTCTCAAGAGAAGGGCACATTCAGTCTAACAAAGGTTAGACTGCTTGAGAAGCTGCATTCAGGGTACAGGCAAGCAAAATTATATGACTTAACACTATTGCTATCCTCCCTCCCTAGCCCCCTCTGTTCCAACCCAATTAATTGAATTTTCAGAATTACAATCAATATGCCAAAAAAAAATCTACCCAGTAACAAAGAGAATAGAATGGTTTCATCCATCTAAATGAAATAATGTCTGAATATGCAAGACTTGTAAGAAAAATCTACTAGCCTCCTATTTAATACCTATCAAACAAGAGGAAGCTTATGAGCTTTTTTGGAATGCAATGTTTTTCCATGAGAATAGTCTACTGTTCTCCCAGTTAGTAAAACTAGTTTTGTCATAAGATAGGTGGCTAACTTCTAGGAGTAGTCCAAGGATAATGGTCTGTTCTTGTCTTAATGTTTCATAACCCTGAGAGGACTTCACTAGGAATATTAACCCTAAGAAAGTTTTATTGGGAATATTCCACTCAATATATTGCTTTTTGACAGTTTTATTATTTTTATTTTTGTACAAATGATATTTTTAATATATTGCTAAAATATTCTTGTTTAAGAGTAAACCATGGGGCGGCTAGGTGGCGCAGTGGATAAAGCCCCGGCCCTGGAGTCAGGAGTACCTGGGTTCAAATCCGGTCTCAGACACTAAATAATTACCCAGCTGTGTGGCCTTTGGGCAAGCCACTTAACCCCATTTGCTTTGCAAAAACCTAAAAAAAAAAGTAAACCACATGATATTTAAGTACCTTTTCTAATGTAATTCCAAGTTGCTTTCTTGAATGGTTGAACCCATTCTGAGGGTTTATTAATGTGCCTATTTTCCCACAGTTTCTCCAACATTTATCATTTTCCTTTTGGTAATTTTTGCCAATCTGATGAGTATAAGGTCAAATCTCAGGATTGAGAATTTTAATTACTCTGTGATTTTGGAGCTTGGGGGGGGATGGGGGGAGTAGAATATGAATATATTTAGCTTGGGTTTCTTCCCTGGAAAATACCTGTGTATATCCTTAGGCATTTATCAATAGGGAATTTTAATCAGTTAATTAGATATCTTAGAAAGTTGATTTTTCTCTGAGAAACTTACTACAAGGATTACTATCCCCCTAAACTTAATGTTTCCATTTTAATCTTAACTTTATTATATTTTTGTGCAAAAATATTTCAATTTTATTTAATCAAAATTTCCTGTTTAATCCTTTGTGATCTTCTCAAATCTAGTTTGGTCTTATCTATTTCCTCTATAAAGTTGATACTTAAATTTTTCTGTTTCTTTAACTTGTTTATTATGTAAACTCTTATATCCCTTCTCTACTACTCTACTTGGAAACCTATCCTTGTAGTAAAAACTCAGAAAGAAAAAACAGATCAGTTAAGTAAACCAATTCATCTATCATATTTGACAGTATATTTGGTATTTGATATCACTACTTCGATGAAGACAGAAAAGTACTTTTTTTAAAAAAACTTTTCCTAGTCTAAACTATACAACTTCTGGTTATTATAACTATACAATATTCTGTTTCATTTTAATGTTCTTTCTGTATTTTTTGTTATTTTCTGATTGCTAAGATTTGCCCTCTTCTTTGGGCCAGCTACGTATTCTTAGTTTCTGTACATAGATGTTCCCTTACTCATAAGGATGTAAACTGTTAAGTAAGTGCTTAAATTCCTAAACTTATACTTGATTCCTTTGATAATATTCTGTTCTTTCATCTTTGTTTTATTTGCTTTTCCCTCTGACCTCCTGCTTTTTGACATCTTATGACTACATGACCCTACATTATTGCCTGTCTAATCTTAGTACAATCCTTGTTTTGGGCTAGATCTTGTGTTACTCTTGGGCTCCTCTGATGATCTTTAAGGGAATCTAAGAAAAAGAGAAAGCATCCTGTTTTCTCTTCCTCCTATAATATATTTTGGCAAGTAATTATATTAAAGGAAAACTGGGGTCTGTTCTATTCAATTTCTTGGCTAAAATCCTCTTTTTAAGTGCTATAGATTGGAAAAACATTGACTTCTTCTTCCCTGAATTACCACTTATGGTTCTCTCCTTCTGCAAATAGGCCAATTCTGCAGGATGGGGGAGACTATATTTCTTTATACATTTCTTTCAAATTTTTTTTAGATTTTTGCAGGGCAGTTGGGGTTAAGTAGCTTGTCCAAGACCACTCAGCTAGGTAATTAGTAAGTGTCTGAGGCCGGATTTGAACCCAGGTACTTGTGACTCCAGGGCAGGTGCTTTATCCACTGCACCACCTAGCCTCCCCCCATTTCTTTCATTTTCTGTTGTACGTCTTCCTTAGTACACAAATTACTGCAGTAATTTACGTCATGTGAAACTTTTGGTGTTTATCTCATCTAGGAGTGGAATGAATTAGGCCATGGAAAAAAAGAGGAATTTAGTGGTTTTGCAGATATTTTTAAGGATAAAAAATGTGCACTCTTCATAGGATATCCTATAAGAAAATATAAAACACATACAATTTTTAATGGAGCCAAAGCATTTTATGTATTTAATTATTGTTTTTCAGGAGTATTGATTTTTTCCCATTGTGAGTTAGATTTCTTCTTGCCTTCTATGCAATATAGTAATGGGTTCTTACAGAAATTACTTGAAATTGCTGATCACCTTTGGCTAAAAATATAAATAAATTAAGGGTTACCTAATTCTTTATAGATTATTTTTTCCTTAAGTGGTAAATTGACTAGATGGTTGCCGAAAAGAAACCCACAAGGCAGGGGAGCTTTATTTTTTTTTCAATATGAAGAGGCCAAAAAATTACATGAAAACAAGTTCTGTGAATTTATCTAACCAAAGCTAAATAGAATGCAAACAGCAAGCATAATTTTGAATAATTTTTCCCCAAAAGTTTATTTAAGGTTCTTTGGCAAGAAATTGCCCCGTAGTAGACAGCTGCTTGGATGCTCTCTGCCTGCAATCTGACACCTAATGGCTTTCCTCTTGGCTGAGAGACATCACAAACAGAACTGAGTAGTCAGTCATATGATTCAAACTGGTCAAGAAGTCTGAGCTTTGGGAAAGAAGGGTTACTTACAAGGGACATAGGTTAAAGACAGTATTGGTGGGCTGTGTTTCTTGAGGGTGGGTTGTACAGAAGTAATATTAAATAAATACCTTCTAGAGTAGGAGACTGCCTTGTATTTCCAAACACATCATTCACCTCTCTCTCTCTCTCTCTCTCTCTCTCTCTCTCTCTCTCTCTCTCTCTCTCTCTCTCTCTCTCTCTCTCTCTCTCTCTTTAACAGATACTGAAATAGAAGCTTGGAAAGAAGTGACTTAAAGTCCCTAGATAGAATCTAGACTAGCACTTGAACCCATATCCTCTCACTCCAAATCCAGCCATCTTTCACTTGGCCTGGGCTGCCTTCTTATTGCCCTTTTGGTAACCATCCTTGTTATGGAGGACTACCTCCAATGTGAAACTATATAATGACTAGAAGACCTCACACCAAGCACGATGGCTTTAGTTCAACTGGAAAGCTTAGCTGTAACATGTGTTTGGGTTATCTAGATTAAGCCAAAGAAATATTAGTACTTCAGGATTTATTTTTCCCTTTGACTTCTACCTAAATTGTCTTCTATATTGAGGGTGTGTAAACTTTCTTGTGTTATTGTTGGCTTCTTTTCATTTTAGACAGCCTTTACTCAGTGGGAATTTACCTACTTGCCCAGTCAAATTAATCATAAAAGCAAAGGATTTCAGAGTGGGAAGAAATCTTTGAGGTGATCAGTTCAATTTCAATTCAGTTTGATCAAACATTTATTAAACATTGATTATTTGTTCTAAGTGCAGCTCTTGTAAAAACAAAAATTAATGCTCTCCCTCAGCAAAGAACTTACACTTTAAGAATGAAGCAGCAGTGTACAGTGTAAAGAGAAAGTGATAAAAATAGGGAAAAAATAATTTTTCAGGAGGGAGTGAGCCCTAATAACTGGGGGAATTGTGAAAGGTTGTGGGTAGGAGGAGAAACCTGAGACATATTCAAAAGGAAGATAGAAATTTTAATCAGCCAAAATAAGGCATGAGTCTATTCTTAAAAAAAAATACAAATCTTCTGGTCATTGAAAACTTGAAGGGACTATATAATACTGTACAACTTTATCCTGATGAATATTTTCATGTATTGACATGTCTTTGGGAAGAGAAAGAGATGAAAGAGCATTGTGCAAATTACTGACCAGTATAATCTTAAAGTAAAACATTAAAATTTGAGATCACTGATCTAACTCCCTATCTTACACATGAATCCCCTCTCTAGTCACTTAACATAAATGGAGAACTTGATAAGCATGAACTGTGTATTTATCAAAAATAAAATAATTCAGATTTGGTCCATTGGCTCTTGCTTCAGTGGTGCCATGGATATTTTCCTTTTATAATTAATCTATATCTTGGTTTTGTTAAGTCATATAATTTTATAATAGCCAAATGATCCAAAATAACATCACAAATTTTAATGATTTTTTTGGAGGAGGTAATTTTCAGTACTTGAAAATTACAAATAATAGAGTCTATATTTTAAAAATCAGCTAATTGTTATTTATAAACCACAAATATTTTCAATGAGTTTTTGTAGGATCACAGAATTTATGCTTGGAAGGATCCTTAAGGGTCATTAATTCCAAACTTTTCATTTTGCCTTTGAGCTACTCAGTCCCAAAAGACTGCTGAGAATCAGAAAACTTGAATTTGTTTCTTGGTTATGTCATTTACCTACCTGAATAATCATAGTCACATCACTTTATCTCTTTAGGCCTGTTTCCTCATCTGAAAAGTAAAAGAATTGGGTCACATTACCTCTATAATTCCTTCTAGAAATAACTGTTAGATTCCAAAATAGTCTCATTTAATACTCTTTTTAAAAAAAAATTCAGGCATGTGATTTCATTGACTTAGTCAATGCCTGATGAGGCATTGTCCTCTTATACTGTAGTACAATGCTTGCTCTGCAACTCATTGTTATAAAACCCTGTCCAGGAAACTGAAAGGTGACTAGTCTCTGATCATATATTCTGTATATGTAAGAGAAACTGAAATCAGGACTTCTTGAATGCAAAATCAACATTCTTTCAACCCCCTGAGTGACCCAAAGATCTGTAAATCCCTTTCAAACAACAGGAAAAAATATACTACTTATTCCTACTCATAATATCCTTTTAGATATATTTATTAAATATTTACAATAACCACAAAGGAAAGGGAAGGAACTGTGTTGTCCACCTGGTCAGTTCCAGTTGAGTCCCCAGTGGGGCATCTGGTCCTGATATTCATGGGTTGATTTTGTTCTTCATACTTGAAGAGGATCATAACATAAGGAAGGTGATTCTTTGACTTGAAAATGAATTGGATTCCAGTTGATCAGCAGGTCTTCTTCTTCTTCTTCCCTTACTTCCATTTCCTTTCCTTTCTTTCCATTTACTTTCCTTCCTTTTTCTTCACTTCCTTTCATTTTCTTTCTTTCCCTTCCCTTTCTTTTCCTTCTCTTTCCTTCCCATTAGTGCTATAAGAAGGCAAACATCAGTAGCATTGTGATCATGTGATAACTTAATTGATGAAGTCTGATTATGGAGTAAAGGAAGGAAATGATGGATCTACTCTGTCATGGTTTACAAAACACAAACAAGGCTATGCATACATATCTGATTATCTATTGGAAATCAGCTTGTGGCTCAAATGTTGTTTGGGAACAATATGATGACAAATGAGAAATTGATTGAACATGTTAGTTCTTACACTTAGAAGTGTAAGACTTTGATCAAATCACTGTATACAAAGCCTAAAATTATTATGCTATGTTTGTAGCACAACTGAGCAATTATTTACCATGAAATATTTTTTAGTACAAATTCCTTGGATCATTGACATGAAAATATGAATGGTAACCACTACACTACTTCACAACTTCCTCTCATCTTTTAACCCTATCCTAGTTAAAACAGGAAGGCAAGACAAAACACTATTAAGTCCCCTTCCATTTATTTTATTTATTTCTTATCTCTCCCACATAAAGTAAGCTTTGTGTTTTGTAAGTGAGCCCAGTTTTTTAGAAGTGACTTCTTGGTTAGCTTCTCTTAGCCTCAGTTTTTCATCTGTAAAAAGACTATAATGGGATCCATCTCCCAGAGCTGTTGTGAAGATAAGATAAGCTTGTATTTTTCAGTGTTGTGCAAATCTATGAATGCTAGGTTTAAAAAAAAGACATAAAAGTAAAAATAAAATTACAAAAAATCATTGTATTTTAATACAACTGTTACTGTTCAGTTCCTCATGTTCAATCAATGTCAATAAAGATTTCATATCTCTAGGTGCAAGGGGCACAAAAACAAAAATCAAATAATTAAATAATCATAGAAGCATCGATTAAAAACTAGAAGGGAACAGAAGTCATGTGGCCCAACCCTTAATTTTACACAAAAGGAAACTGAGGCCTAAGGAAATTAGATGATTTATTCAACATCATTTAGGTAGTAAACATGAGAGGGGCTGCTTTAACTGAATTACCCGTGTTCCAAAGTCAATAGACTGTTTATATTGCCTTAGACCTCCTTCAAGGACCATAGATTCATTCTATCAAAATAATATGCTTACAGAAATAATTAAAAATTTAAAAATACAAATTAATTTCCAAGCAATTTCAAGTTAGAGAGCGCCCTAACAACTGGAGATTTTAAAATATCTTTTAAAAGTTCTTTACATTTCTCCTGTTTCTTTTTTTGACTCTAAATTACATTACATTAATAATTACATCTAACCACTCTTCTACTGTTGAATGTTTAGTATGTTTCCATGTGGATCATTTGAGTGGATAAGGGTTTAGAAAGAGCAGAAACTTGAGATCAACAGACCCATTAGAAGACCATTTCAGTAGTCATGATGGAAATGATGAGGATGAATTCTAAGGTGTTGGTTATGAGAGGACATGAGAGGGATATATTTGAGAGGTATTATGAAAAATAGAAAAAATAGAACTTGGCAAATAATTAGATATGTGGAAGGAGTGTGAATGAAAATTTGAAGATAATACTGAGGTTGTCGAATGTGGGTAACTGGGAGGATTTTGATCCTCTAGAGGAAATTTTCCTCTAGGAAAATCGAACAGTAGAGTTTGGGTTGTCTGTAGATATAAAAGTTTTGCTTCAAACATGTTGTATTTGAAATAACTATTGTCATCAAATGTGAGATATACAAAAAACAACTGATGATATAGAAGAGGAATTCAGGAAAGAAATTTGAACTGGCTACATAACTCTTGGAAATGGTCAGTCAGGGGCAGCTAGGTGGCACGGTAGATAGAGCACCAGGTTGGAAGGACAGAGAATGAGAGAGTGGGTTGGAAGGGCAGAGAATGAGAGAGCGCATTTGAAATCACCTAAGGGGTTAACACCTGTACATCCTGGAGTTGCCGCACCTTGTGAACAGTGGCCATCACCATAACAAACTGTCCAACAGCAGGTGACACGTTCGCTCTCAACACAGAGCAAAGTTGAGTTGCAGCAATCTGTAGGCTGGCAAGTGAAACTTGTGGCTTCTGGAGAGAAATTCATCCTCCACATCAAGGTCTGTGTCAATGTTAGGGTCTGTGTCAGGGTCTTCAGCAAGGAGGAGAAGTCTTTGGGCTTAGGGGTTTGGACTGTGATTAATGCATATAGTGCAATCAGGCCAGCAGCCATGGCCAAAAGGAGCAGCAAGCAGGTCCTCCGCATCCTGTTCATGGCTCTGGTACAGACTCCTGATGAGCAAGAAGTTTCAACCCCTGTGGCACTGCCTTGGAGATTCCACTTCCACTGATTCCTCAATGTTGAATTTTATCACTTTTGCTGGCTATGTGGCTGATGCTCGGTGGAGGACTGATGCTTGAGGAAGCTCGGTCCTCTCTGGCACTGCCTTGGAGACTCTACTTCCCAACTCAGCAGCAGCCCCAATCAGAGAATCTGTGCTAATTCTAACCTCTATTTGACATAATATATCTCTTCCCCCCATAATATTGTAGGGAGTCCTTCAACTATGAAAGGAGTGACAGTCTCTGCTTTATCTTCTTTTCTCCATTTCAAGGGGTGACAAGAAATTTCTGTTGCCTGTCTACCTCCAATGCCTACTAGGTTAGGGTAATTGGCCTGTTTAGGCCAAGCTTGTGGCCAGTTTTGTGTGGGGAACACAGTTCGATCTGGTCCAGTGTCAATCAAGCCAAAGAAAGCAATTCCTTCTCCTTGGATAACACAAAGAGGTTTTTCTGAAGAAATCTCAGTTGTAAACATAATTTCATTGTGGTTTCTCTGTTTTGACCCCATTTTCAACTCACTTTCCTTCCTATTTATACTAGATCTTGAAAAATCATGTAACTGAGTTATACATTAGTTCTCATTTATGTAGCTATCATCATTAGCATTCATTATTGTGATAGGGAAAATTTCCCCACTCACATGCTTTACTAAAGGTATAATGTGAGTATACTCTGGATTAGGTGGAGCCAAAATGATTGCAAACTCATCAATCATTAATTGTAAAGGGTGAATAGGTACTTCAGTAGAAGCATATGGAGGCACCCTAAATTTCCCAGCACTTTTGACCATCAATAGTTTGATATGGGTCAGCTTGCTGCCAAAGCTACATACTGGTTTTTCCATTCCATTCTCCTGCTGGTCCTGAACTGTCATACCCCATAATTGTTTTTGATGGGCCCCTGGGAGAGGGCTCCTTTCTCCATTTAAATTTCCTTGTCTGCATTCTGATGCCCAGTGTCCTGCCTTTTCACACTTTGGGCATGGAATTTTAGGATAATGTGCCCTGACCTTTCTGGGTTTAGCTACTTGGGCACTCTAACAATTTTTCTTTAAATGTCCAGTTTTTCCACAAACAAAGCAAGTCCATTTCTCTTTATTTTTCAATGTGCATTTTAGCAAATGCCTCTGTCATTAATTCCATGTGATACACTTGAGACCCTACTCTGTCACATATCTGAATCATTTCCTCAATGGTAGCATCCCTTCTTAAGCCAATTACTTTCTGACAATCAGTATTTGCATTGGCCCATGCTAATTGTTTTATTAATGCATCTATTCCTGCTATATCTCCTACTGCCTCCTGTAACCAGGCAAAAAAATAAATCTACAAAAGCCTCATCATTTCTTTGTCTAATAAGTACAAATGGTTCTTTCTTAACCTTTTATATTGGAATATGTCCCCAAGCATTCTTTACACAGGTAGCAATTCTTTCATATATCTCTAACCCATAATATAGTTGGTCTGCATTGTAGAAAAATTGACCTGTGCCAATTAACTGTTCATAATATATGATGGCATTGGGACCTTCGGCATGCCTCAGATCCATCTGTCTACTTTGTTCTATAAACTCTGTCATCCAAAAACCAGATTGTCCAGGTGACAAATATGCTCTATGTGCTTCCAATGATTAGGTGTTAATATGGAGTATGCAAGAGTATCCAATTGTATCCAGCAAAAGGTGATCTTGCCCCGTATTCCTCCACTGTCTTCTTTAAATCTCTGACTGCCCTTATGTCTAGTAGTATATGTCTTTGCCTTAGGTTTCCTGGATTAAAAGGATGTGCCTCCTCACTAACAGGATTTGACTGAAACTCAGCTCCTAGATCCATCAAACTGTCTCCCTGATCTTTTGCTTTTTTGATAGCCTTTTGTATGGCTGAAATCTCTTCCCTAGGTGCTGTAGTGCTGATCCTTGGCTTTTCTTGATAATTCCTCTTTATTTCTTCTGACTCAGGCCATGGAGGCAAACCCACTTTCCCTTTACCTTTGCTTTCCTCCACACTTCCTTGTTCCAACTTCCTTAACATCAGCCCCTTGGTAAACTTCTTACCTTCTCCAGAGTCCTCCGCTCTGGTATGTCACCTGGTTCTATGGCTTGTATCTTCTATGTCCTTCTTCCGGACTTTACTCAGATAACACACTTTTATGCAATATGTTTAGTCACTGTTTGGTTACCATATGTAGAGTCTCAGTTCTGGACTCCCTTATCCTTTCCCCCCCACAAGTATTGGAGGGGTAAGAGACAAGGATTACAAAGGAGACAAGTGCTCCATCAAGATCTCCAAGTGCTCCATTTATCCTTCTCAGATCCTAATCCACTCCCACTCCCATGGCACTTAGAAAAAAAATGGTTCTTATGCTCAAAGGCACAAGGTGAGGATAATTTGCAATGCCCCCATACACAGCAGTTTCCTACAGGAAGGCTCTTCTCCAGGTTAAAGACTCCCAGTTTCTTTAGTTGATTCTGATACTATTGTAAGAAATTCACATGGTACACTGGAAAGATTACTGGATTGGGGTTCAAGAGTTGCGATGTGTCACTGAAATCATAGTTTTAATTTCCCCATTTGTAAAAGAATATTTGGACTAGGGACGGTCTCAACATTCCCTTTATTACCTAACATTTTATTATTTTTAAGTTGTTAGAGACACACTGTAATAGGCCTTAAGTATGCCAAATGAGAGCAAATGGGATCATTTTGGTTGTCTGAATATAGTTGAAATCACCCCAAAATCTCATCAGAGTTGGCATTCTAGATTCAGGAGAAATCCCAAGATCACAGCAGCATCCTGCCATCTATGACTTGGGTGCATTAAAAGAGATGTGTGTGGGTGCTGCCATGGAAGCTGCCACTTGTTGAACTTGGTTTCTCAGTTGTATGATCACTGGAATTACCAAAATTTGCCCCCAAATTAAAAGAACCAACAAAAGTATATTCCTAAAGCAAACAAAACATATTTTTCTGTTAAGAAGTAAAGCCAATTCATGCTAATTATTTCTTACCTCCAATCAGACAAACCACATGATTTAGTGCCATGACTTTTGCATTAACTTCTCAAGTTAGCCAAGCTTTGCTCTTGCTGAGGAAAAAAACAAAACAAAACAGTATAGGATCTGCAAGCCACTAATTGGTTAGAATTCTCTCCTATTTTACATAAACATACTGAAAAGTATCAAAATTAGAATTGCATTCATTACCATAGGAATCTAAGTTTCAAAAGTAGAACCATTTTTATACTCCTCAAGAATTTAGACCTTCCCCTTCCCTTTGAGCTCTAAAGCAGCACTTTCAGAAGACACAGATCAAGAGCCACCTTTTTCATAAAGCCTTTCAGAAGCCTCCCAGTTGCTAGTGCCCTCCCCAAATCATTTTATGTATACCTCTGTGCCCAAGTTCTCTCCCCTGTTAGAATGTAATATCCTTCAGGTCAAGAAATGTTTCAATTTTTTACTTTGTTTCCTCAGCATCCAGTCTTAGAGGCAGGCTGGGTGCCTAACTGATGTAAAGTAAATATTTGCTTTTTGAATGATTTATTGACTAAAAGTTCCTATTCTGTGAATTCGATACAAACAGATTTACTTTGATTTTGATACTTACTTGTGAAAATGTTTTATGGTTTGAGATCTCATGGACTAGTGTATCACACATTGGATTTAAAGATAGGAAGCTATGGGTTTCAGTTTTGTATTTGATATATATTAGTTCTGTGATGATAGAAAAGTCATTTAACTTCTGAGTCTCAGGCATTTTTTAAAAATTGTATATTACAAATGGGTTTTGTGGTAAGTAAAGTAGTTTCCTCTTCAGGGAAAAGTAATGTTGAAGACAAAATAATTTTCTTCATGCATTCATAAATAATAAAAATAATAATAATAATAAAGGAAATTTATTTTATTTTTAGGGAAAATAGTATTATGAAACTTTATATTTGAAGTCCTAATAGATCAGTGATTCAATTCAATTCTGCAAGCATTCATTCAGTTCACCCATGTGCCAAACACTGTTGTAGGTCCCAGTGATACAAAGAAAAATGAAAAGTCTCTACTCTACTAATGTTTATAGTATATTTGGGAATTACCCCATATATATGTATATGTATATACATATATATATATATATATATATATATATATACTTATATAGTATAGTATATTTGGGAAAAATAAAATGTGAATGAATAAGTGTTTTCAAGATTTAAAATGTGATACTGTGGGCTGGTTTAGGGAATAGGGAGGCAGAAACAATTGATGACTAGTACTTAATAGTCAGTATGATTTGAATAGGTAGATAACTTTGATACCATGGACTTCAAAGGAGGAGAAATGATTGGGACAATGGGAAAAAAGAAAAATGGAATGGGGAACAAGAAATATTCTCTCTCCCTCCAGATCTAGTGTTTAGAAAGTATAGCTAGTGCAAAGTGAAGATGGTGTTGTCATTAAAGTCAGATCTCAATGAATACAAGAAGATGGGGACAGTTTAAGAAACAAAATATTGGAAATGAACAGGAATTCTAGAAAGAATAATGGATAATGTGGGTAAATTTGGAGTGGTTCCAGGGTTTAAAAAAAATGAAGATGAATGTTTAAGAGGTTGATATTGGGATAGTCTGTTCCCATGTATGCGGTGATTGAACAATATAGAGATAGGGAAAGAAACAAATGATGGGAATTTATCAGCCCTTATAAAAGTCAGGCACAGTTTCTAAAGGTTATTGATGCTGAGCAAGGGCCAGAGTCCTGATTTTTGGTCAACTCTTATTGAAGAGGGTGGAAGATAGAGATCAGAAGCCTCTCCTAGAATCTCCTTTTAAGGCAAGTTCCCAAACAAGCTATCTCTGTTTCTCACCTAGTCACAACCCCTGAACTTTATTGTGCTCTTTTGACAGATGCTAGAAACTGTTCTTCCCCCTTTACATCTTCCTTTTCATATTAGACTATGAAGTTTTTGAGGGCAGGTACTGACTTTTATCTCAATATTCCCAGTGTTTAGCACTGTTCCTATCTTTAATAAATGTTGATTGACTCACCCACCTGCAGATTCCCTAGGCTGGGTGGAACAATATGTGTGTAGAAAAAGCTTGTGCCTGAGTCTGGGTTGCCCAGGGATCTCTAATTCCATTGATGTGGACAATTTCTCCACTGCTACACATCAAAACACTTCTATAACTTAGCAGATGATCCCCATGAGTAGTTGTGAATAGAAAGATGAATTGGTTTGTAAATAACCCAGTGATAAATCTGTTAACACTCTCACCGGAGATGTTCCATGCCCAGCTAAAGGTAACATCATTCTCTTGCTGGGGAACAAAAAAGTCTTGAATACTTTGATGAAAAAATCTCCAAGGCCATAATTATAACTGGGTTGACCTGGGGTGATAAAGTGAATAAGATGGAGAGATAATATAAAAATAGAGTTCTTGAAAGACATGACCAAATTTTTAATAAAAGGAAATTCTGGATAGCATGTTTAAAAAAGTATAAATGAAAACTGCCTAGATCTGTTAGAAACAGAGGGAAAAGTTAAAAACAAAACAAAACAAAAACCCAACAATTACTTTTTAACAAGTAACCTGAAAAATGAAAATTCTAAGTAGCATTATGACCAAAATCAAGAACTTTCAAATCAAAGAGATAACTGCAAGCATCTAGAAAATATAGAGTTTGGTACCAAGAAACTACAATAAAGATTACACAAGTCTTTACCATAGTTACCATTAATAACATTTCAAAAGGCAAAGATAAAATCTTACTACCAAGAATAATTCACTGTGCAAAATGGAACAAAATTCTTTGAAGAAGGGGAACTCAGTTTTTAATAGAATAAGAGATTTTCAATGCATTCCTAATGAAAAAACTAGAGCTGAGTAGAGACTTTGAAGTGCAAACATAAGAGTCTAAAGACACTTGAAGAGTAAGTATGTTTGAACAATTTGATAGGACTAAATAATTATGAAATGCTTACAATATTTTTTGGGGGGAGAGACAAGTATCTATTCAAACTCATAATGTCTTTATTTAGTATCACATACTAAGCATTAAATAAAAGCTTCTTCACTGATGGGTCTTCAAAACTGATAGTTATCTAAAACAAAATAGGACATGAGATGGCAATTTTGTTGCATTTTTATAGTCTTAGAGAAAAGAAAAGAGTACTCTGGGTAAACTACAAGGAAAAGGGGGAAGAATTATTCCACTTCTCACAATGTGGGATTGAGAAGACAAATCATGAATACATTTTTAGTACATGAAGCTCATTTTTATCTGATTCAGAAGGTAGGATTAAATGAAAACAGACACACAGGGAGCTTGCATAGAAATATGCTATTCTTGATAGAGAAACAGAAAGCAGGAGGGAAAAGGGAAAGTGAGAAATGAAAACATAAATGGAAAATGGAAAGTAGTATCAAGGAGAGAATAATCATTAGTAAAGCAAACTTCAACTTGAAGGGTAAATCAAAGAAGGGTGATTAAAGAATTGGAAAAATGTAAGTATCAGTGGTTCGCACCTAGGCAGGATGAAGATGGGGAAAGAAAAATGAGAACACTTGAGATAATAAAGGAAATGAATTTGTGGGACTTCCATTCAGAATTTGGGAAGTGCCTCAACTTTCCATAAATGTTGACTTGATGAACACTGAACTGATGAATTTATACAAACCCAATTTGTCTTTTTATAGTTAAAATTATATGTTTCCTCGTATTCTCCCTGAAACATAAGAATCCTACTAAAACTCACAAGCTGAGAGGTAGCATCCAAGTGCTGAACTCAGAAATGTTACAGTGAAATGAAGACTTCACGTAATATCCAGATGATTCACACAGTGAAGTATGCAATTGCAAAAACAAATAAGGTCCAAGTTTCTTGAGCAGCACAAGGAAACTGAATTTTGGTTTCTTAATCTAGAAATTTAGACTCTGTTCCTTATTGGTGGAGAGGATTGTGACTTCTTTGAGTTGCGAAGGAGGAAGAGTCTTGTGACTTGCACATCTTGTGACTGTACCAAAATCAGGAATTTATAAGTTGAAATTTTATCATACAAAATTATGGATAAGGACCAAATGAAGTCACTAATGCTACTTTTATATAACATAATCCTACATGGATCCACATGGGAACTTTTGAGGACATTAAATGTCAAAACTCCTTATAACGGTGACTTTTTCGTTTTCTTTTTTAATTGACATTTTATTTTTCCAAATACATGTTATGAACATTTTCAAGACTCATCCATATGAATATGAATATTTTTAAGTTACAAAATTTCCTCCCACCCTCCCTTCCCACCTCCCTCCCGTCGGTGGTAAATAATAGTCAGGTTAATATTGTACATAATCATTTGTGTTAAACAAGTTTACAAATTAGTCATTTTGGGGATGAGGAATTAGTGTTAAGGGAAAGAAATACATGAGATTTTTTTAAAAAGTGAATGTACTGTTCATCAGATTCTGAAGAGTTTTTTTGCTTTTGTTTTGTTTTTCTTCCTCTGGATGGGGATAATATTGTCCATAGCAGGGTCTAATAGGATTAACCTAGCTCTCTGAACAACTGAGAGGAACTGCTTCCATCAGGGTTGATCATCTCACAAACTTGTTGTTAATGTGTACATTGTTCTCTTGATTCTGCTCCCTTTGCTCAGCATCAAATCCTGTAATTCATTCCATACTTTTCTAGAATCCAACCATTTATGTTTCCTATAGAACAATAGCATTCCATAATATTCATATACCATAACTTGTTTAACCATTCCCCAGTTGATGGGCATTTTTCAATTTCCAATTCTTTGCCACTACAAAAAAGGCTGCTATGAATATTTTGGAACATATTGGACTTCTTCCATTTTTTTAGGATTTCTTCTGGATATAGGCCTAGAATTGGAATCGTTGAACCAAAGGATATGAACAGTTTTATTGCTCTTTGGGCATAGTACTACATAGCTTTCCAGAAGAGTTGGATCAGTTCACAATGCATTAATGTCCTAATCCTCCCACAAGCTCTCCAACATTCATCATTTTCCCTTTTTTTTTGTCATCTTAGCCAACCTGATCGGTGTGAGGTGATATATCTCATAGCTGTTTTAATTTGTATTTCTCTAATCAATAATGATTTGGAATGTTTTTAATATGATTATATATAGCTTTTAATTTCTTTACTTGAAAACTCTATATTCATATCTTTTGACTATTTATCAATTGGGAATGACTTGTAATCTTATAGATTTGATGTAGTTCTCTATATATTTCAGAAATGAGACCATAATCAGAATTCCTAGTTGTGAAGATTGTTTCTCAACTTTCTACTTCTCTTCTAATTTTGGCAGCATTGATTTAATTAGTGTAAAACCTTTTTAATTTAATATGCTCAAAATCATTGATTTTTGCAGTTTATAGTGTACTTTTTTCTTGTTTGGTTACAAATTTGTCCCCTTAACCTAGATCTGATAGAGTATTTCGTGTCCTATTGATATATCTATGGTATTGCCCTTTATATTTAAATCTTGTACCCCCTTTGACCTTTTCTCGGTATAGAGTGCAAGATGGGGATCTATGTTTTTGCCATACTGTTTTCCAGTTTTCCCAACAATTTTTGTCAAACAGTGAGTTCTTATCCCAGAAGCTGATGTCTTTGGGTTTGTCAAATATTGCTGTAGTCATTTACTGTGACTTCTTTAGAACTTATCCTAATCCACTGACCCATTACTCTATTTCTTAATCAGTACCAGGTAATTTTGATGACTGCCACTTTTATAATATAGTTTTAGATCTGGTAGAGCTAGACCAGCTTCCTTTACCTTTTTTTTTTTATTTGTTCCCTTGCTATTCTTGATATTTTGCTGCTCAGATGAATGTTGTTACTATTTTTTCTAGCTTGATAAAATAATTATTTAGTAGTTGAAGGGGTTGGCACTGAATAAATAATTTAATTTCAGTAGAATTGTCATTTTTATTATTATATTAGCTAAGGCCTAACTAAGAGAAATTGATATTTTTCCTATTATTTAGATCTTGGGTGAGAAGTGCATTATAATTGTATTCATACAGTTTCTGGGTTCTTCTTGGGAGCTGGATTCTCAAGCATTCAATGTTGTCTACAGTTATTTTAAGTGGAATTTCTCTTTCTATCTCTTGCTCTTGGGTTTTGTTCACATATCGAAATATTGATATTTATATGGGTTTATTTTATATCCTGCTACTTTGCTGAATTTGCTAATTGTTTCAAGGAGGTTTTTTTAAGATTTATTTGCAAAGCAAATGGGGTTGAGTGGCTTGCCCAAGGCCACACAGCTAGGTGATTAAGTGTCTGAGGCCGAATTTGAACTCAGGTACTTCTGATTCCAGGGCTGTGTTCTATCCACTATGCCACCTAGCCACCCCTCAAGGAGTTTTTAAGATCATTTTCTCATATTATCTGCAAAGGGTGAAAACTTTGCTTCCTCATGGCGAATTTTGATTCCTTCAATTTTGTTTTCTTCTCTTATTGCTAAAATTAACATTTCTAATACTATATTGAATAGTAATGGTGATAATGGACATCCTTGTTTCACCCTGTTCTTCTTGGAAATGCTTTTTATCCCCATTATATCTAATATTCATTGATATTAGTTATTATTTTAAGAAAATTTCATTTATTTCTAAACTTTCTAGTTTTTTTTTTTTTTAATAGGAATGGATGTTGTACTTTTAAACCCAAGTGGGAATGTATTTTATTCCTTCTCTGGGCCAAAGCTGTTGATGGAATTTACTCAGTGTTCATATCCTCCCTTCTTTCCCTCTAAAATTATAAATCTTTGTGCCTCTTTTCCTGGTGCTCCTTATCACTCAAGAACTATTAATCAGGTATCATCAATTACAGCTTGATAAATTGATTGCTTGATAATCTCCAAGTGTTATCAAAGTATTATCATAGAATGATTGATTGGTTGATAAACCACATTGCCCCAAAAGTCACTAAGTACCCTTCCTTGTCTCATTAGAAGTTCAATTTTCAAGAGTCTTGAATTACATCAAATTATAAGCATTTTTTTACCTTATACCCTTTTCAAGTACCCTCCAAGGATATACAATCCTCAGGAGCCAAAGTATTATTGAAAGTCAGATCATTCCATTAACAATTTGTATCCCTCCTCCCAATCATACTTTCTCCCACACTTCCCATCCCCTCTCCATCCAGGATACCATTGTTCAGTAAAATATGGATTAAGTCCAATCCTGATTTAATTAACTATAAGAATCTCAAAGGGTTCTATGTACTGGGAAGGTCTGAAGGGTTTACTTAAGTACTTTACAATTAGGGACTTCTACATGGCTCAGTGAATTGAGCACTGGCCCTGGAGTCAGGAGTACCTGAGTTCAAATCTGGCCTCAGACACTTAATAATTACCTAGCTGTGTGGCCTTGGGCAAGCCACTTAACCCCATTGCCTTGCAAAAACTTAAAAAAAAGAACTGAAAATTGTAAATTGATTGTAAGATATGGGAGAGACTAACTCAGGACCACCCAGCTTATGATTACTCATCAGAGAAAGTGCTAAGCATTATTAACACAGCAGAATTAAAGTAGGTCAAAGGAAACTGAGTCATAAATTTAGATTAAAACACTGCTTTTCATCAAGGCTTTTATTCTCAAACATAGTGATGTTATTTTAGACTTCTTCATTGGGAAGACAAGACCCAAACATACCAATATCCTCTAAATCCAATCTCTTTAATTTTATTAGACCCTTTAATTATCCTAAGAGAAGTACAATTCTGAAGAGTTATGTGTTAAATCTTCTCTTTTAAGATTGCATACAATTTGATGGTCTTGACTAACTTTTTGTTTTGTTTTGTTTTGTTTTCCTCTTTTTCATTTACCTTTTTATATATCTCTTGAGTCATGTTTTAGGCAATTGAATTCTCTGTTCACTTCTGATCTTTTTGTCAGGAAATTTTGGAAGTCCTCTACTTTGTTAAACATCCATCTTTTCCACTGATTATATATTCAGTTTTCAGAGTGATAAATTCTTGGTTGTAATCCCAGGTCCTTTGCCCTCTGATATATGGTATTTCAGGTCCTCCAGTCCTGCAGTTTTGAGGCTTGTAGGTCCTGTGTGAGTCTGATTGAGGTTCCTTTATATTTAATTGTTTCCTTTCTGCTGCTTGCAGTATTTTCTCCTTTATTTGAAAGTTCTAGAATTTGGCTATAACAGTCCTTGGAGTTTTAATCCTGGGGGTTTCTTTCTGGAGGGTTTCTGGGTATTCTTGCAAGGCTACATTGTCTTCTTGTTCTAGCAGATTTGAATAGTTTTCCCTGATAATTTCCTGTGTGATGTTTTCCAGGTTCTTTTTTTGATCTACACATTCTAGTAGTCCAATGATTCGTAAATTATCTTTTCCTGGATCTATTTTCCAGGTCATTTCTTTTTTCTAAAAGGTACTTCCTGTTTTCTTCAATTTTTTTCAAATTTTTTTATTTTGTTTGATAGAATCTTATAGTCTTGTAAATTCATTGATTTCTATTTGTTCAATTCTAATTTTAAGGTTTTATTTTCTTTAATTAGCTTTTCTATTTACTTTTCTAGTTAGTTATTTTTGCTTTTGATGGAAGTTGATTTCTTTGGTCAATTTTTCATAATTTTCCTGCATGACTCTCATTTCTTTTTTTTCCCTTTTTTTCATCTTCCCTTCTTTGGTTTTTAAATTCTTTTTTAGGCTCTTCTTGGATTTAAGTCCAATTCATAGACTCTTTTGAGACTTCTCCTATAAGTAATTTTTCAATGATTTCCTCTTCCAACATGGCACTGTTATCATCTATATCTGAAAAGTAGTTTTCTATAGTGAGTGCTCTTTTAGCTTTTTTTTTTTGCTCATCTAAGTTGTGTTAGCTCTGCTCCTGGGGTTATAGGCAGTATAGATCCAAGCTTTTTATGCTAGACCTGGGGTCTGATCCCTGACTTGTCTTTGGCTAAGATGTTACCCTTGTAGCTAAGGCTTTGCCTTTGCAGAGCTTTACTTCCTCCTTTGTGTCCAGGTTCTGCCTATGCAGTGGTTTGTTCCCAACCCAGTCCTGTCTTTTGCTCCAGTGTTCTCAGGGTTCAGATTTTGTTTGAGCTTGGGACACGTCCTGCTGACTTGCTATCTAGCTGCCAGGGCATATACTATTATCAAGCTGTTGGAACCTGGATTGCACTGTGGCTTAAAGCCTTCCACTGACTTTTCCACTTCCTTGCCTTGCTTGACTTTACTTCCAAAGAGACAGACCTTCATTGAAGATCCTCCATGATGTCTATCATTGTGAACTTCTTTGGAACTTCTCTTTTTCTTAGTGGGATCTGGAGCTTTTTTTTGTCAGTGCAGAGGTTTCATTTATCTTTGGTAGGGAAAGGCTCTAGGAGCATGTTAACTTCATGCTGCCATCTTGGCTCCACTCTGGAAGTCTCCTGACTTTTTCTTTTTTCTTTTTTTTTTAGTGTCTGGTTCATGGTCTTTAGAAAGGTTTTATTTATTTTTAGTTTTACAGTTTTTGCCCCAATCTTGCTTCCCTCCCCCCACCCTCCACAGAAGGCAGTTTGTTAGTCTGTACATCATCCCCATAGTATGCATTGATCTAAGTTGAATGTGATGAGGGAGAAATCATATCCTTAAGGAAGAAACATACAGTATGAGATATAGCAGAATTACATAATAAGACAGCTTTTTAAAAATCAAATTAAAGGTACATAGAAAGTCTTTGGTCTTTGTTCAAACTCCACAATTCTTTCTCAGAATACAGATGGCATCCTCCATTGCAGATATCCCAAAATTGTGCCTCATTATTGCCCTGTTGGTATGAGCAAATCCATTAAGGTTGATCGTCGCTCCCATGTGCTGTTAGGGTATACATAATGTGCTTCTGGTTCTGCTTATCTCACTCAGGACCAGTTCACGCAAATCCTTCCAGGCTTCCCTGAATTCTCATCCTTCCTGGTTTCTAATAGAACAATAGTGTTCCATCACACACACACACACACACACACACACGTACCACAGTTTGTTAAGCCATTTCCTAATTGATGGGCATTCCTTCAGTTTCTATTTCTTTGCCACCACAAAGAGAGCTGGTATTTTCAAAGAGACAGATTTCTCACTCACTTTATTCCATTATTCATAAATTTTTATGTCCTGACCCTAAAGTTTATTCTGGGCTTATAATTGCCATATCTGAATCTGGCCCATAAATATTTATTTTGGCACCTACAAAACCTCCTACAATGCTTAGTTGCAGATTTATATTAATTCAGACACTATTAAATTTGGGTAGTCATAGTATTTTTTAAAATTAATTTTGGTTTCAAAATAGTCATTAATTCATAGAGATGATTTAATAACTGAGGTTTTCCATAGATTATGGTTCTCTTCATTATGTGTGTGTGTGTGTGTGTGTGTGTGTGTGTGTGTCTAGCACATTATTGAGAAAGAGGCATTGTGTTTGACAAAATTAAATGCCCCTAAGTAATTACATATCCTGGAGACTGTGCCTCTATCTTCAAGTGCTGGGGCTTTAATTATATATAAGACTTGTTTGTCCTAAGGAAGAAAATTATGGAAAAATACCTTGGTGGATTTTTTTTCCAATTCATCTGTGTAAATGGCCACAGAGAATCAATTAAAAAAAATAAAATTGTCAAGAACAGAGACATAATCCCTGGAAGTCTAGAGGGTGAAGGTAACTTTGTCTTGATAATGTAAGCTTTCAACAATTAGGGACTGTTTCATTCTTTGTTCTTGTTTCTCCAGTGCCTAACAGTGCTTTATAAACACTTGTTGATTGATTGATTGATGTTTTTCTTTATTATAGTCATCAAGCATCCATTGAGGGCTTACTTTAAGTTAGACACTATGCTAGTGGGTCAGGGAGATAGAAGGAAAATGAGATGTGATACTTATCCTCCAGGATAGGGACAATTACTTTACAATGAGCCAGAATGTATTATGTATTATAAAAGAGGGCTAAAAATGCTATAGGAGTTTAGAAGAGGTGCCAATTCCATCTTTTGTGAGAAATGAGGAAAGAGTCCTAAGGGAAGTTTGAATTTACAGTTAGACTTTGAAGGACAAATAATATATCACAGTGTTGTGGGGAAGATCTTGGTGGCTCCTTCCACACTTAATCTCAGTGGCTAGAATTCTTGAGTCTTCTACAGGGACAACTAGATGGTGCTCTAGATAGAGCACTGGTCCTGGAG
Organism: Macrotis lagotis; assembly: GCF_037893015.1. Taxonomy (NCBI): domain Eukaryota; kingdom Metazoa; phylum Chordata; class Mammalia; order Peramelemorphia; family Peramelidae; genus Macrotis; species Macrotis lagotis. The sequence continues at coordinate 97,074,114 of NC_133659.1, forward strand.
TCAGGAGGACCTGAATTCAAATGTGACCGCAGACACTTAATAATTGCCTAGCTGTGTGATCTTGGGCAAGTCACTTAACTCCATTGCCTTAAATAAATACTTTTTTTTAAAAAAGAAAGAGTCATCTGCCATTGGTGCCACCACTTCTCCTTTCATATCCTTTTTAACTCTTCACAGTCTAACTTCCAACATTATTATTCTGAAATTGCTCTCTTCAAAGTTACCAGTTATGGCTAAATTGCCAAATCCAATGATCTTGTCTTTATCCATATTCTTCTTGATCTCTGTAATATTTGAACAACTATCAAACTACTCGTCTTGGTATCTCTTTTCTCTAGATTTTTGTGACACTGCTCTTATTTGCTTTTATTCCTATGTCTCTTATATAATGATTTTCAATATCCTTTGCTAGATCTCAATGCAGATCCTATCTGCTAACTATTGGCATCCGTCAAGAGTCTGTCCTGAGAGAGAGAATTTCCCTCTTCTCCCTCCATACTATTTGCTTGTGATTTCATCAGTCATCAACTCCTTACCTGTTACACATAACCAATCAGTTGCCCAGGTTAATCAGAACTAGTACCGACACTTTCTCAAATACACCTTTTATTTCTTCTGACACTGCCAACACCCTGGTGTAGATCCTTACCATAAAAACCTAAGTTCCACTCTATGTAGACATTTAAGGAAATAATTTTCCATTTTCAATGAGGGAGGCATGACAGCAAATTAGGACTTCTGCCTTAAATGTTACAATAAATTACTGGTCAGTGTCATTCTGCTTCAAGCTTCTCTCCACTCCAGCTCCAAACATAGCTGTCAGTTCGATCTCCCAAAAACATAGATCTGACTGGGTCAGTTCTCTATTCAATAAACTCCAATGTCTTCATATTACCTCCCAGATCAAAAGTACAATCCACTTTATAACTTTATAATCTCTTTATAATCTGATTTCAGTCTTGTACTTTACTCTCTTCTTCTTCCCACATACTCTGTGACTCATTGACATTGGCTGTTTTGTGCACATATGACTCCATCATTCACATCCTTACCCAATAGCAAAATTTTTTACTAACTATTCCCCAGACCTAAAAATCCCTTCCCTCCTCACATCTGCCTTCTGGTTTCCTTCACTTACAAGATAAAAATCTCCAGTCCTGGTTGTCATTTTGGAGGTCCCACCACCATGTTCTTCAAGTATTGATTGCTACATTCTTCAAAGATCACAGAAGTTATGAGCCAGGATTGGTAAGCTTTTCATGTACTCTAAGAGTCAAATCAAGAGCACACTCTAATAACTGTTCTCTTAGAGGCTTCTGTTTTGGTCTAGTCACCACACATGCAACTTACTCCTTGATGCTGCTCTAACCATTTTACCTCTGTCAATAGCAGTTAGAGGAAATGTTCCTCAGGTTCAGAGCAAGGTTACTATTGGCTTTAGCCTATTTTGAGTCCAGGACAATCTCCAGTCCACTTGAGAGAGACAATGCCTGTCTATCACTATTTTGAGTCTAGAACCAAGACCATGATCTGCTCAATGGAGAGATGATACTACTGCACCAAAAAAAAAAAAAAAGTTCTGGATCTGGGTACTGAGATCAGAGGACAAGGACTGAAGACTGAGAAGTGAGTACCAGATCTGCTTTAGGGGCTATGATCCCTTCCCTTCTCAGAGAATCCCCCTATTGCTCTGTTAGAATGGGGTAAAGACCTGCTCTGGATGAACCCTGTGTGTGGGGGAATCATCTCAACTCAATAAACATTAGTTAAGCATCTGTTATGTTCCAGGTCTCAGGTGCTTAGTAGCTGTATGACCCTGGGCAAGTTATTAAACCCTGTTTGTTTGCTTATTTGTAAAAGATCTGAAGAAAAAATGGCAAACCATTTCATTATTTTTGCAAAGAAAACTGCAAATGGAATCATGAAGAGTCAGGCATGACTGAAGCAACTAAAAAACACAACAGAACATTAGGAATAATAAAACAGATTGATTACAATAAGATAACTACAAACGCTGGAAAAATTAGACTTTCTTATTCTTTATTTTCAATAATTTTTGGTTTACCCCAACCAATGGTTTATATTCTATGTGTTTAAAAAATCTTCTGAATAGGTTTCATCAGACCATTAAGAGGTTCTGTGACATGCAGAATATGTTAAGAATGCCTGCTGTTGTTGCTTAATATTTTGTAAGCTGAATCCCTAGCCCACTTATCTTTACAATTACAGATATCCTTAATGTATTTCTTGTCACTTCTTAAATCAGTGATATTTTTAGAATATTTACACTCATTATGCACTTCTTACTTGTACTTATAATTTGAATTTTTGGATATGATAGGTTGTTGTTTTTGTTTTATGATCTACAACTATATAATCTTATTAATATTTGGCTTCTATAATTTACCCACACACAAAGCCTATGCTGAAACCTCATCATAATGTGGAAGTGACCCTAGTTTCCAAAAAAGCTAGGCAAGTGTAATGCCAACTACCAAGTTTGAAATGTTCTAAAAAGATTCCTTGCAATACTGTCCAGGGACTAGCTTAGTTAAGTACTAAGGACCTCGTGACTATGAATTCTTTGGCCATAGAAATCCTTTATTAATATAACCAATAAATTAGTTGATAGAGAAAGTCAAAGCTTTTATGAGCTTGGAAACACACCTAAAAATCTGTTTCATTTGAAGCTAATGAGACACCTACTAGGTCATCTGCTGAAAATTATCCCTGCAGCCCCTCATACTTGTTTTTCAGTCAATTAGCCCTAGTATGCTAATGCACCTTATTAGAAATGAAAATTTCTTTTTGTTAAAAATCTATGTAGATTTCAGTTTCTCAGGTCTTTCAGGCAAATTTAATTCAATTCAATTAAATCATCTTTTACAGAGCAGCAAAAATGGACAATAACAAAGGTTACTGTTTGGTCAAGCAAATTGAAATAGTGTAAAAGAAAAAAATGCATTGACTATTGCATTGAAAAAAAAAATCAGACATCAAATCCTACTTTTGCTCATGTTACCTTGTAAGAGTCACTAACCTTTTCTGCATCTCATAAAACCTCACAAGATCTAGAGAATCTCACAGTTGAAAGGGACCTCAGTGACCATTTGCTCCAATCCACTCAAATGAAAATTCCCTCTACAACCCAGTGCAGAAAGCATCATTCAAGTTTTGTTTGAAGCCCATTAGGGACAGAACAAAAATGCTCTACTGAAGCAGTCTATTCTAAGTCAACACATAACCAAATTATTAAGCATTTACTATGTTCTAGGCACTGTGCTAAATGCCAGAGACACAAATAGAAGTAAAAAGAAAAATAGGAACTGTCCTCAAAGAGCTTACATTATAATGGGGAAAGATAACACAAAATGGATCCAAAAGAAGATTGGTGCAGAAAGATTATCATGGATGTTGGGGGTGGGGGTCAGTATGAGGGTGGGGGACATGTTGATTAAATTCAAAGAGTCAGAAGCAGAGTTGGGAAACCCTGCTCTAAAACTATATTTGTTTCTTTGAAACCTCTACAAATTTATCTAATTTCTGCCCTCCAAGGACAAGGAGAACAGACTAGTTCTTTTTCCACATATCAGATTTTTAATTTCTTGAAGATAGATCTCAATTTCCCCCTAATTTTTCTCCTTTTTTCTGTTTATTGAGATTGTTTCTCTTGGTGTTTTCAGAATTTCTTTTTTGAATGATGTATATAAAGAATTCATATAATTTGGGAAGAGCTGAGTACATTAATGAAGGGCAAAATAAATGAAGCAAGGAGAGCAATTTATATAAGGTGTGTCAATTTCAGAACCCAAAAGCTGTAAGCTACCAGCAAAAGATTTTATTTTGAATATGTAATAACATGTGTCTTTTAGGTAATTTGTACTGCTTATCTGTTTTCTTTTGGATTTTTTCGTTTCTCTTTTGGGCATTTACAAAATGTTTCAATGGCCCTTTTTTCTTCTTAATTTTTGGTATCCCTATTTCTATCCACCTGGCTAGAGTATCAGGTCTAGATTCATGAAGATTCATCTTGGTAAGTTCAGATCTGGCCTCAGACAATAGCTCTGTGATCCTAAGCAAGTCACTGAACCTTGTTTGTCTCAGTTTCCTCATCTGTAAAATGAGTTGGAGAAGAAAATGGCAAGCCACTCCAGTATCTCCACCAAGAAAACAAAATAGGATAACAAAGAGTAAGATATATCTAAACAAAGAGAACAACTAATTTATCCACTTTTCTTACTCTATAAAGTGAAAATAAACAAAAAAAGCAAAAACCTTTATAACAAATATTCATCATTAAGCAAAACAAATATGCACAATGAATATGTCCCAAAGTTTTAGTCACATTTGGCATCTTAAGTCTATAATTTCCATGTAAAAGCTCTCATCTTGCAAATGTATTTTTCTTTATAACTTTGTTATTGTATAGACTTTTCAACATTATACCCGATTCATGCTACATCAGTTCATACAAGTTTTTCTTTGTTATTAGTTTTACAGAAATCATTTTTGTAATCATTTTTATTATCTGATCATATTCCATTACATGAATATATCTGAGTTCATATCCAGAAACAAAGATTTATTGATAATCTGATTCTGAGCAAGTCAGTTAACCTCTGCTTGCTTTTGTTTCCTCACTGATAAAATGAAGACAATAGTACCTACTTCCCAGGGTTGCTATGAAGATCAAAGGATAAATAATATTTGGGAAATGCTTTGTAAATCTTTAAACTCTATATATTTCATTGTATATCATTAGTTATTATTATTATTATTATTAACCATACTTTCTTTTTTCCCCAAATGAAATTTTATTTTTCCAATTATATGCTATGAAAGGTTTTCAACATTCATCTACATGCACATACATATTTATAAGTTACATAATTTCCTTCCAGCCTTCCTTCCCATACCCCTCATCTCAACAGTGAACAGTCTGGTGAACATTGTACATATATATTTGTGTTTGATATGTTTATAGATTAGTCATTTTCTATATGAGGAATGAGGACTAAGAGAGAAAGAAAACTATGAGATAGGAAAGAAAAACAAGAGAAATTTAAAAAAAGTGAATGTAGTATTCATTCAGATTCATAGGTTTTTCTTTGTTTTTATTTTGTTTTATTTTTCTTCCTCTGGGTGTGGATAGTATTGTCCATAATAGGTCTGCCAGGGTGGTCCTAGTTCTCTGAGATGCTGAGAGGAGCTGCATCCATCAAGTTGTGAATGTGTACAATGTTCTCTTGGTTCTTCCTTGGCTCAGTATCAGTTCCTGTAATTCTTAATCATACTTTCTTCATCCATCCTCTAATTGATATAGATTCTTTTAGTTTCCAGTTTTTCCCCCCCTCTAAAAATTTCCATTTCTGGAAAGTAATTTGGAATTATATTTTTAAAAGTTGCAAAATTGTGCATATGTTTAAATTCAACAATACTATTACTAGGCATGTATCTATAAAGAGATCAAAGAAAAGGGACCAATATAACATTATTTTCTTACATGTCATTCAATAGATATGCATCCCTTTGATTTCCAAAGGCAATCATTGGAAATTGAGGAACTGTTAATGTATGAGATAATAATGATCCTTTTAAAAAAATCTTTTGAAGATATGTGCCTAGTAATGGTACTGTTGAATCAAAAAGTATGCACTGTATGATAACTTTATGGGTATAACTCCAAATTTTCCAGAAATGTTGACCAATTCATAACTTAGCTAACAATTTATTAGCATGTGTGGCTTGCTGTAGCCCATCAAACAATCAACATTTTCCTCCTGGCTTGGATTATAATTTCTATGCAAATGATTCTCAGAACTTCTTGCACAGCTCTAACTTCTATTTTGATCTTTTCCGAACAATTCTCTTACACTTCTAACTGCCTATTTAACATCTGGAACTAGATGTCCCATATCTTAAACATAACATTTCTAAACTGAACTCATTATCTTTTTACCAAAACTTTTGCCTCCAACTTCTCACTTATTCCTCTGCCTCCAATAGCCAGTTGTTTATCAAGATCAGTTCATAATTTTCCTAATGCTGAATAATCCCTTTTTTGCCTTGCATTAATAAAACTCAGTAAATTCTATAATCTTTTATAATGTACATGTGCTTTTCCTATATTTTATTTAATATTTTATTAATATTGGTCAATTGTTTTCTTTCTCTAATTTTTCTCTTCCTGGTTTAAGAATGAAAAACATATGATTGAAGGAATTTGGTAGAATTGAAGGAATTGCTAATTTTTATTGATAGTTTACTTATTATTGAAATTCACTTTTTTTTTCAAAAGTTTGTTAGCATTCACTTTTAGATCCATCCAATTCTGGGTTTTTTTTCCCTTTGGGATTTTTTTGACTTGTTTAACTTCTTTTTCTAAGATTGATTTATTCACCTAATCTATTGATGTCTTAATATTAATTATTTTCATAGAAATGATCAATTTTGTGTCCATATAATTGGGCAAACTAGTTTATAATTGAACTTTTACTTTATCCTCAACATTATGAATTTTTTGATGCTGAAAATGAATTTATTTTCTCTCTCTCTCTCTCTCTCTCTCTCTCTCTCTCTCTCTCTCTCTCTCTCTCTCCATCTCTGCTTCTCTCTCCCTCTCCCAAATGAAATGTGATTAGTTTTGAAAAAAAAATAAGTATAAGTTTTACTTATCAATTGAGTAGAACTTTCAAATTTAAAAAAAATGACTGCTAAATTCTAATTGGTTTTAGATATATATAATGCTTTTCCATTCATTTTCTAGTTTTATGGTTTCTAGTTATTTTGATTTATATTACATTATATATATATTTATAAATAATAGTTATATTAAATTAAATTTCTTCCTTATAATTTCTTTTATTTACCCCTTATTTTGTTTCATTTTTGGCATTTTCTTTGATGAAATTTACTCACATTTCTGTGATATATCTTTTGGGGGGAGATTTTAATTTTATTTTTTATTACATGTAAAGTTAATTTTAAAATTCATCCTTTTGAAAACTTTTGAGTTCTACATATTCCAACTCCCTCCTATCCCTCCCCTTTCCCCATGATAGCATATAATCTGATATACTTTAAACATGTATAATTATGTTTAATATATTTCCTTATTAGTCATGTTGTGAAAGAAGAATCAGAACAAAAATTTTTTAAAAATGAGGAAAAAGAAAAAAAAATTAAGAAAATTTTTAAACCTCAAAATAGTATGCTTTGGTCTACATTCCAAATCGATAACTTTTTCTCTGGATAGGGATTTTCCAAGGCCTTTAGAATAATACTTGATTATTGAACTCCTGAGAGGCGCTAAGTCCATCATAATTATCATCACACAATGTTGCTATTAATGTGTACAATGCTCTCCTGGTTCTGTTCAATTCACTCAGCATCAATTCATGAAGATCTTTCTAGACTTTTTTGAAATTCACCCATGCAAGATTTCTTACAGAACAATTCATATACCATAATGTATTCAACCATTCCCCAATTTATGGGTATCTCCTCATTTTACAATTCTTTGCCACTACAAAAAAGAGGTGTTTAAATATTTTTATACATGTGGATCTTTTTGCTTTTTTATAATTTCTTTGGTATACAGACTAATAGTATTGATAGATCAAAGGGTATGCACTCTATTACATTATTAAGTTTCCAATCAATTTTTTTCTCCACATGTCCCAGATTGAATTTATTTTATATCATTATATTTTAATAAATAATCTTTTTGCTTCTCTCCATTTGTTTGTGAGATTTTTATATCTTGAGATATGGTCAGTTTTTGAAAGAGTTCCATGTACTAGAGAAACAAAGAAATGCACACATACATACACATTGCACTATCTGTCCCTATTAGAGATCACCAGAAACCTATTATATTTAACTTTTAAAAAATTCCATTTACATCCTTACTTGTTTATTAGATGTATCTTCCTTGTTAATCACATGTAGCTAGGTCATAAAGGATATATCGAGGTCACTTTCTATTATAAAATTACTTTCTATATCTCCTTGTAATTCAATTAACTTTTCCATTAAGTACTTAGATACTATTAATTATACTATTCCATTCAGTACAAACACATACACACACACACACACATTATTGATAATGTTTTGTTAGCTATGTTATCTTGAAGCATTAATGTAATTTACCTTGCCTCTTACTCAGTGCTTATCTTTATTGTCACATTTTCTGAAATCATAATTGCTCACTGTTTTTTTCCTACTTGATATATAACCCCTTATTTTGATTTTGTGTTTTATTTTATGTTTCAAGTGTATTACTTATAAACAATACATTTTGGAATCCCCCCCCCAAAACAATTTATTTATCTTTTTTTTTTCTATTTTATGGGTGAGTTTATCTCATCCATATTTTTAATTTTCAATTATATATTCATCTTTCTTTGATCATTTCTGTGCTTGTTCCTCAGGTTACCCCTTTCCTTACATCTTTAAATAGAATAAAAGGTAGTACAAGGGAGGTATGCTTAATGCTAATGATTTATAATTGAAGCAAACTATTATCACTTCCATCTTTCTCTTTTCTCTTTCTTTCTCCATTAATAATCTAATTTCTTTCTTTCTTTTGTTACATCCTTTTTCATTTTTTAATCTATGCATATAAGTTTTTTTTTCTTATCCCTTTTTATCCACTCTCAAATTCTTCTGAGGAAAACAGGTAGTTTCCATTGAGGCTAAGGTACAACTTTGTTGAATATGTTATTTTAAAGGTCTAAAATCCTTTGGTTTTTGGAATATCATATTCCTTTTTTAAAATATTTTAATCTGTCACAATTAAAAAGTTATTTCAAGTGATTTCAAATGAATTATTATAGGTTAAAAATTTTCCCCTGAATTTCCTATAATTATTGCTATATGAGGTTGAATTCTCTTTTTTACTAATATAATTCTTCATGTGTAGAGTTTAGGGTTTCTCTCTGACAGTGTACTTTGGGTTCTCTTATTCTGTACAATTCCTTCTTTTTCCAATAGTTCTCAACAATTTTCATGCATGATTTCCTTAATTATGATATCATGACATTATTTCACAATAGTCCTTTCTGTAGTCCTTAAATTGTCTCTTTGCATTCTATATTGAAATAATGTCATGATATATATTTTCATTTTTTTGCTTTCTTGTTTTCTTAGACTTTTGTATTTTTAGTTCCAAATCTGTTCTTGCCTTTCTCAGACTCTCTATAATTTTGGAATCATTTTACATTATGGGTTCTAAATTCTTACTCTTCTATCTTAAAAAAACACTAAGAAATCTGATATCTATCTTAATGTTTTCCTTTTCTTATTTTTCTTCTGAGCAATATAAGTTTCTAGAAGCTGTTTCATTATTTCTGGGTATATCATACAACACATTGCTATGTTTTTCCTGTCCATAAGAGATTTCTACATCAGTTTACTTTATTGGTAGTGACATCTATTTTGTTATATCTTTTCGTAGACTGCCTGTTCTTTTTGCCTTCCTTCTCATTATCATTGGTGATATATCTGTGATGGTCTGCCATTCTTGTCTTCATTTTTATACTCACTTTTATTATTATTATTATTGTTATTATTATTATTATTTTCACTCTAGTGGGCTCATTACTTCTATTTTGTGAAAAAGGTTAGTTTTAATAAAGTTACTCACTTTTCTATCTTGCCAAAACTCCTGATTCTTTCTCATATTTTTCTTGTTTTTCATTCCTTTAGGGTACTTTTAACTTTTTTTTAAGTTGCTTTAGAGTACTGAGTAGAATTTGATCTTATCCCAAGAGTTTGCCTAGATCTTCTTTTCAAAATATTTTCCCTTTTCTTTAAAACACTACCATGTAGCATTAAAATGGGCTTTCCATAGTTACATGGCTGTCTTGACCTACTTTCTAACATGCATACTCCTTTGCCTGGACAAATTGAACCAAGTCTCTCCTTTTTTCTCTCCCTCACATTTATTCTCTCTCTCTCTCTCTCTCTCTCTCTCTCTCTCTCTCTCTCTCTCTCTCTCTCTCTCTCTCTCTCTCTCTCTCTCTCTCTCTCCCCCCATCCCTCCATATCCCTCTCTCTCTGTCTCTGTCTCTTTGTCTATCTCATATTTTTTCCTCTGGCTCTACCTCTATCTTCTGTCTCTTTCTCTCCCTTTCTCCCCTGCCCCTTCAACCCCACATTAATGAATGAGAAGTGTATGGCAGGAAAAGAAAAAGAAAGATATAAGTACAGATGTTGCTAGACATCACAGTATGCTTTGAAAATAGGCTTAACAATACAGGAGAGGATTGTAAATATTAAGTATAGCTAGGAGAAAAAAAACCTGTTATCTCCTTTTTTGTTTTCTGTTGAAATTGCATTTGGGGTTAATTTTTTCCCCTTCCTTTTCTTCTCGTTTTTGTTTGTTAATTAGTACATGTCTTACTATTTTGAGGTTATAATTTTGGGAATAAGGTTTGGATAGGATCTCACATTCAGCAATCTTGCCAAAAGTGCCTACAAAGCATTTTACATTGACTTTGTATTCTAAAAATCTGGAAAAAAGGAAATTATCAAAATGTTTAACGACCCTTTCCCCCCACCAATAATAGTCACCACATTTGAACTCTAATATTACAATCCCAGATGTGCTTCATGAGGAACTTGAAATGGCACCAAAGAAAACAAAGACAGGAGGAGCAAATGGACTAAACTAGATATTTCAAAATTATATCTATATTGGAAAAGATACAATTTTGATGGATTTGAGGGATCTAATCTAAAGGTATCTGAGAGAAAAACTACATAATAACAGATCCTACTACCTAAGAAAAGATGATTAAGAAAAAAAGTCATAATTATTCATCCCTATATCTATTTTCTCAAACTTACCAAACCTTTAAAGAACTTACATATATATTAAAGGCGACCTTGGAAGAGGTTTTCAAAGGGAATAGCTGACTTTTACAAATGATATTCTATAGTCAATAATATCTTTAAGGTATCACAATTTACTGAATGGCACAGAAAAAATAAGATTTCACTATGTTTACTGACTATGAAGGGGAAGATAGGCAGCGCCTTGGATAGAGCACCAGACCTGGAATCAGAAAGACCTGAATCAAATTCAAACTCAGATCTTTACTAGCTGTGTCACCCTCAAAAAGTCACTTAACCCCACTTGCCTTAGTTTCTTCATCTGTAAAATAAATTGGAGAGGAAAATAGAAAACCATTTCAATATCTTTGCCAAGAAAACCCAAAGGGGTCAAAGTCAGGAATGACTGAAAACAACTAAGCAATAAGTATAAAAACCATTTGAGAAGGTAAAACATAGTCTTAAAGGTTTTCCTTCAATAAAATGTTTCTTTATGTTTGTGTGTGTGTGTGTGTGTGTGTGTGTGTGTATAATAGGACCATACAATATGTAATAATAGAAAAAACTTTGATGGACCTCTGATTATCATCAGTGTCTAGAAAAGTCAAATCATTGAGCATTTATTAGGTACTGACTATTGGCTAGATTCTGTTGATAAAATCTATTTGCTATAGGTGTCCCTCATTGTCATGCAAGGACATCTATATCAAATAGAAGAATGATTCCTTATTGAAGTTGTTCTCTGTAGATGATGCTGTATTTGTTACCTCAAATACTAGAACACTTAAGAGCTTCTTAAATGAGATCCATTTATATTCACAATTGAAGAAGAAAAAGAGAACAGGTTAAATTACACTTGCGAAATTGTGTCGCACATTACCCCAGGTTAGTTCATGAAACAAAACTCCATCTTTAAAGCATGAATATTCTTTCTGTGTGTCATAGAGATTCATGGGCTATACTAAAATATCTTAGGATCAAGATAATGAGTCACTTTTTGCTCTTGTTTGTCCTTTCTTCTTGAAAAGCACCATGACTTCAGGGATGTGATGCCTGTGGTGTGCAAGTGAATTGGATTTAAGTGAGGGAGAGCTATGCAAAATCACCAGCCTCACTTTCGCTTCATGAGACATCTGGCTACAGTGGCCAAATACAGACAAGGATGACTGAAGATGGCCTTGGATGTAAGGGAAAATCTTGACCTTTTTCATCTAGGCTCTTTAACAGGTCTTAGTTTGACTGAGGCAATGCCCATTCAGTGATTAAGATTAGGTAAAAAAGGATTAAGGCTAGAATGATCTCTTTAATGAGACACTCAGAGGGCAATGAAAGGAAGTCTGACAGGTATCAATGGATAGCACTATATTGTGAATGATAATTTTGCACATGAAGTGAAATAGAAGATAATAGAAAGATATATACTAGAAATATAAAAGGGCAGGTCATATAATAAGAGTATAAGGCTACCAGATGGACAGCTTTCTTACTATTGTATATATATATATATATATATATATATATATATATATATATATTAATAACTATAGAAAATCCTGGAGAGAATATATGAGAAGATAAGTCCAAAGATGAAAAGTTAAGATTAATTTTAAGCTATTTACTTTCTAGGGTAGGTGTGTCCAACCCATGACCTGCAGGTTGTATATAACCCTCAAAGCCCATTCATGCAGCATTATTACATTTTATTAGTGTTCTCATAGGTAACATTGTAGTCATAAGTTAATAGTTAATATTTGTCTTTGTTTGGCAAGGATGAATAATTGACTAGATAACAGAGCTTTGGAACTCTTTTGGTCTTCTTATTGTGATGATTATTTTTAGTAGTTAAGTTTTTTGCAGGTAATGGTGATAATTTGATAATTAAGATTCATACCTTTGGACAAACATCAACTGCTCATGGATAGGTCAAGCTAATATAATAAAAAGACAATTCTATCAAAACTAAACTACCTGTTTAGTGCCCTACCAATCAAAATTCCAAAAAATTACGTTAATGAGTTAGAAAAAGTTGTAAATAAATTCATATGGAGAAATAAAAAGTCAAGAATTTCTAGGGATTTAATGGGGAAAAGTGCAAAAGAAGGTGGCTTAGTCCTACCTTATCTAAAATTATATAGTATCAGTCATCAAAACTGTCTGGTATTGGCTAAGAAATAGTAGACTGGTGGACCAGTGGAATAGAGTAGGTGCAATAGCAGTAAATGATTATAGTAATCTTCTATTTGATAAACCCAAAGAGTCCAGCTATTGGGATAAAAACTCTCTCTTTGATAAAAACTGCTGGGAAAATTGGAAGTTAGTATGGAAGAAACTTAGATTAGACCAAAACCTCACACCCTATACCAAGATAAGATCCAAATGGATACAGGATTTAGACATAAAAAACAATACTATAACCAAACTAGAAGATCAAGGACTAGTTTACTTGTCAGATCTATGAAAAAGGAAGCAGTTTATGACTAAGGAAGAGATGGAGAACATCACTAAAAACAAACTAGATGATTACATTTATATTAAATTAAAAAGCTTTTGCACAGACAAAACCACTGTAACCAAGATCAAAATAAATGTAGTAAACTGGGAAACAATCTTTACAACTAATGTTTCTGAAAAAGGACTCATTTCTAAAATATACAGAGAATTGAGTCAATTTTTTTTTAAAAAAGTCATTCTCTAATTGACAAACGGTCAAAGGATATGCAAAGGCAATTTACAGATGAGCAGATCAAATCAATTCATAGTCATATGAAAAATAGCTCTAAATCATTACTTATTGGAGAAATGCAAATTAAAGCTTCCCTGAGGTACCATCTCACACCTCGCAGACTCGCCAATATGACCAGAAAGGATAATGATCATTGTTGGAAGGGTTGTGGGAAATCTGGGACACTATTACATTGTTGGTGGAGCTATGAACAAATCCAACCTTTCTGGAGAGAAATTTGGAACTATACCCAAAGGGCAACAAAAATGTGCATACACTTTAATCCAGCAATACCACTACTCCGTCTATACCCTGAAGAGATGATGAAAAAAGGGTAAAAACATCACTTGTAGAAAAATATTCATAGCAGCCCTGTTTGTGGTGGCAAAGAATTGGAAATCAAGTAAATGTGCTTCAATTGTGGAATGGCTTAGCAAACTGTGGTATATGTATGTCATGGAAAACTATTGTTCTATTAGAAATCAGGAAGGATGGGAATTCAGGGAAGCCTGGAGGGATTTGCATGAACTGATGTTAAGCAAGATGAGCAGAACCAGAAAAAAACTGTACACCCTAACAGCAACATGGGGGCGATGATCAACTTTGATGCACTTGCTCATTCCATCAGTGCAACAATCAGGAACAATTTGGGGCTGTCTGTGATGGAGAATACCATCTGGATCCAGAGAAAGAACCTGTGGAGTTTGAACAAAGACCCAGGACTATTAATTTTAACTTAGGGAAAAAAAAACTGGTATCTTATTGTCTGATCTTTCTATCTCTTATACTTTATGTTTCTTCCTTAAGGATATGATTTCTTTCTCATCACGTTCAATTTGGATCAATATATACCATGGAAACAATGTAAAGATTGGCAAATTGCCTTTGTTGGGGGAGGGAGTACGATTAGGGGGGAAAAATTGTAAAACTCAAAATAAATAAAATCTTTAAAAAAAAAGATCATACCTTTGCTTACTTTCAATTTCCCTCTTTTTCAGTGTTGATATATTATTTGAATGGACTAGGTTAATGCTGTTAAAACAATTCAGTATCTTTTCCTCTTTAGCCTGATGTATGAAGCAATGTGATAGAAGATAAAATTCTTTGAACTCTGCTATAGAAAACACTATGTAAATACCATATATACTAATTTTAAAAAGTCTGAGTCACTTACATATTTATATCTCAGTTTTGTCCTACTTATTAAATGTATTATGATAATACTTTTTGGAGACAGCAATTTGTTGCTATTTTGCAATAATACCATCAGTAACATTATCACATTAAGACAGACTTCTATTTCTATGGTAATTTCAAACAAAGTATGAGAAAATATCAATTGTCAGATGACAACTGACCTGAAGTTTTATTTCAATTAAAACATTTTTAGAGCATTCCTATATTGTATAATGTTTATCTGTGCACTTTTCCTTTTATTTATTTTATGTATCTGTTTATGTGTTTGTTTAAGTAGGCAATCAGGGTTAAGTGACTTGCCCAGAATCACACAGATGGTGTCAAGTGTCTGAAGCCAGATTTGATCTCAGGTATTTCTGACTCAGGGTGTTTCCATCCATTGTGCCACCTAGCTGCCTCTATAATTTCTCAATCATAGATTTCCTTTGTTACGTAATATATTCTCTAATATATAATAATTTGTCTTATTAAAATGTGATATTAGTATATATTATTAACATATTAATTTCTACTGACCCAATTTTTTGAATACCAAAATTAATTGATAAATATGTCACATTATAAGTTTCATAACATTTTTCTAAGAGAAAACAGAGATGTAACCACTATATGAAATTAGTTTTTAAGGTATTTCTAACCTTCCTACATGATAAAGGAAAAAAATTAATTTGCTATCTATATAATTGGAGATAATCCATACTCTAAATCTAACTTGAGCCTCCAAAAGAAAGTTTATCACAATATTTTTTTAACCAGCACCAGGAATTCTTTTTAACTGACACTACTACAACCAATCGCAGACAGGTAGAGTATCCCTTATACTTAACATTTCTGGGGGGACTAAAAATAATTTGGTTACACCAGGAAAGGTCACATAAAATTCCAGTCTCCTATTCAATCTAATTGAATGTTGGCAACTCTTTTGTGAATAATCACTCCTGAAAACATTGGGGATGAAGAAAATTTTAGGGTAAAGGAAGTTCCTTTTTGTATTTGGAAAAATTTACAGTACAAAAGTACATTGATTTTTAACATTTTGTCACAATGTTTTATTCGTGAAAGGGAAATGACCCAGACATAGTAGCTTCCTCCAAGAAATCTTCAAGTTAATGAAAAGTAGAAGGAGTTGTCTCTCTCTTTTCCAGCAATTGTAAAATCATCACATTCTGTTTCCCACCCCCAAATAGATTATTAATTTCCAATAGAATCTGTGGGAGTTATATATCCTGAATAAGAAACAGATCCAAAGTGCTTGAGGATGCTCAAGCTGTTCAGTATCAACTGTGATTAAAGAGATACGGTGTTTGGGTGTTTCAGTGGTCTCAGATGCCTGGACAAGTCTGCATTTTATATATACTTCATATCACATTGAGTGTATCATTTTGAATAAGTTTCACATGTTCATTGTTTTCCCTTTGCTTTCTTACATATGGGACAGTTTATGCTGTTTATAGCAAAGTGCTTTACACATGAACAGTTTTTACAACGCTTAGTAAAGTTTTGTCTTTTTAAAATTGGAATCTGGTTGCCAGGGCCGAGGTTTTGCATTCTAAGCAATAACTTTCCGACGACCGTTCCAATGGCATTCTTTCTCTCTTTTGAAAATCATGGCTGATTAAAAGTCTAATGCAACAGCTGTTAGTGATCATGTGATTGATATGTTTTTAAAGACAGATGTTGAGTATTAGAAGCAGAGTCCTTCAGATTTCTTTGCAGCCCATGAATACTTTAAATGGTTACTCTCTCTCTCTCTCTCTCTCTCTCTCTCTCTCTCTCTCCCTCCCTCCCCCCCCTCTCCCTCTCCCTCTCCACATTTTTTTTGCTCCAACAGAACAACGGTTGTGATGAAAACAAAGTGTTTATTTTTAGTAATACATACCACTTCTTTCTGTGAAGAATCTTCTAGCCTAAAATCTGAGTTGGGGGAGGGGAGTGATAAATTCTGATTAAGATACCAGAAAAATCCATATATTCTGACTGAAAAAAACATTAAGGATAGGAGAACTCAGAGATGATCAACTATAATCATGCCAAAAAGGTTCCAACATTGTCTAAAGTGTCCTCAGGCAGATTCTGCATTCATTAGAAACCCTAATACCAAATGTCCCTATTCTTTTAAGTGCTTACAAGGTAATCATCTGGGTATATTTTCTTTTGCAAATTAACTCTCACATTAGAGGCATCTTGAAAAGACATCATACATACATTCCTATTTGACTTGCTTTGAAAATGTTCAAAACTATGGTATTTAAATGAAAGCTTCCTTTCACACATCCTTTCTTCGTTAACTCTGAGCCCTTTGATTCCACCATGAAGTCCTTCTGAGTGAATTTATGACAACAGAACAATCCCTGTTGCTTCACTGGTGACATCTTGAAAAGTGATTAATCTTGTAGTTCTGAGCCAAAGGAAGAACCTGCACTGTGAGGGGCAGAGACACACCATTACTTAAATTCAGTAACATTTAGCTGGAAGGTAGTTTGGAGGGCACTTTAGAGGTCCGTTAGGACAATATTTCCATTTTTCTTGCCTTTTAGTTTCAAGTCTCCATTTGAAACTGGTAGTGAAAAATAATTTTATGGCTATTTGCTCTTTGTCCTTCAGATAGATATTTTAGCATGTAATTGGGGCAGGATTCTGGTTCTTTGCTCCAGGGAACTGGATTTAGGTTTGGGATTCAGAGGAAACTGATAGCACTGGTAGTCTTTTATCAGCATAGAAATAGATGTTAGAACTGAGTTAGCAAAAATAATTACTAAAAATAGGAAACCACCAGGTGGTGGATAGAATGAATTGCTCTCCATCCTAATCTCATCTGGACTGAGGGTATGTTTCATAACTCTCACCCTAGGTGAAAAAATTTCTAGTTTGACTCTGTTAATAAAGCACACACCAAAAGAGTATATGGGGTGATTAATATCATTCAGAGAGAATTAGAAAGGACTCTGATATCCACCAACAGCAATCATCTTATTTTACAGATGAGACCAATGAGGCTCAGAGAGGTTAAAAACTTGTATGGGAGAATACAACTAATATGTCTGAAAAAAGAATTTGAACATGCTGTCTCTACTATAGAATTCAGAAAAATGTTGTCAATCCCATGGAGGACAAGGAAGAACTCTACCAATGGGAGTTCTTAACCTGGAATCTATGAATTTTTTTTTGAACATTTTGATTTTTTTTGAACACTTTGATAGCTGTATTTCAATTTGGTTTCATTTGTGATCCTACGCATTTTATTTTATACTTAAAAACAATATTCTGAGAATGGATCCATAAGGTTCATCAGATTATCCGAGGGGTTCATGACTCAAAAAAGGTTAAGAATTCCTGATCTAAAGGAAATCACTCACAAAATGATAAAGTTCAATCTCATGACAAATACTCTCCATTTATGAATTGCCCAGAGCAAAATCCCACTTTAGGTGAAATGCAAGCATTTATCACAATGACTAGGAAAATATCAGGAAGCAAAAGTGCAACAAGATGTTACCAAAAGACAAGTTATACATTTATCTTAAGCTTCAGAAAACTTCCTTGAAGAAAGCTCTAATACACAGACGGGTAATCTAAAGGATTCTGCCCAACCTGCTCTATCCTAATTAACATGCACAAGTTGTAGGCAGTTCTAATGCATTTCACAGCTCTCTCTACTCTTGCCCTTTCTATTATCTCCAGTTCACACATCTGCATTCATCCAGTCTTCCTAATGTCCTGAAACTTTACATATCCCTTTCTTTATTACTTGACTTGATCTTAACTCATACAATATTTGGCACAGAAATCATGATTATCTGATGCTGTCAATTGCATTAGAAGCAAACATCATTATCATCAAGAATGCCGATTATGCCCTTGATTTTATTGGGGGCAACTTAGTGTGATAGATAGAGCACTGGACAGAGCCAGGAAGATGCCTGCCTCAGCCACCAACTATCCATATAACCCTGATCAAGCTGCTTAACTTTGCTCAGCCTCGGTTTTCTGGAGAGAATAACCTGCTTCCCAGAGTGGTTAGTGAAGATCAAGTGATGTAAGTAAAACATTTTGCAAATAATAAAGAACTAGGAAAATTATATCTCTCCTCTTAATGCAATATGTATATTGATCAAAGAATATACCGCTACACAGAAGTCAGACATTGCTTTCAAGGATCTACATCAAGGTTAGTGATGTGATCTTATTTAAAATCTTTCCAGGAGGCTGGATCCTGAGGTAGTGTATCTTGGATAATTAAATATGTTAAAATGTAATTTTTATTTAGAAAGCATATTTTGGGTAATTGAATTTAGTTTCACTTGAGATTGTTTTATGTTGTTTATATCCCTTGACTCTAGTCAAAGTGTTAACTGCAACTAGCTACAACTCAGATCTTAGGAATGAGTGGGGGAACCATACTCAAGTGCCATATTGAAAGTCCTGTTATAATAGATTGGTACAAACAAACAAACATTCCACAGAATTCACCATTCAAAAAGTTTTTCTCTTGAGGCGGCTAGGTTGTGTAGTGGATAAAGCACTGGCCCTGGAGTCAGAAGTACCTGGGTTCAAATCGGGTCTCAGACACCTAATAATTACCTAGCTGTGTGGCCTTGGGCAAGCCACTTAACCCTGTTTGCCTTGCAAAAAAAAAAGTTTTTCTCCTCTGGCATGTCTAAACAGTTTTAATTGGAGTTTTGTATGCTTACTAAAAACTTTGATAACTCGTTATTTTTAAAAAATGAATATTATAAGGCATTTTATAAAATGGATCATATCTGTGAATAAAATGTTCAGGTACTTCTATCACCAGTCATCTATTCCCTTTCCTTTACAAACTTGCAGTCCTCCAAGTGAAGATTATTCTCAATTACAATAAAATGTTCACCTTAAGATGCCATTTAACTCTGGGTTACAGTAGGATCAAATTGTCCATGAACGTTTCCTGAGGGAATATATAGTTTCACTGCTGAAAAGAACCTCATAGGCATCTTTGTTATTAATTCAATTTTGGGAACATCCACTTGCCTTAATGAAGGGTGTGTGTGTGTGTGTGTGTGTGTGTGTGTGTGTGTGGTCTAGATTTTTAAAATTTCATTGCTCTGGGAAATTCTCATATGTGGAATTCCCTCTCCAGATGTATTCTAGGAACTCATTTATTCATCTGTACTTTTTAGCTACAAAGACGGAAAGGACTGAACAATAACAACAAAAACATTTAGAGAAATGCCTGGAAGCATTTCAAGGTTATGTTGCTTATCTATGATCTGGTTATAAAAGCTAAGTCTTGAATCCACATCTTCCTGAAACCTAATTGACCCTTTATTTGCATATATATGTACAATATAGTTATGTATAATGTGTATAACATATACAATATGATTCCATATGATATCTCTTTAAAGGAAGTGCTGTACTATATTATCATATATATGTCATGATATAATGTATGCATATACAAACATATATGTGTGTATATTTCAATATTTATATAATTATATCTAATTCAATTGATTCCTTTATGATTTTATGTAATTTTTCCTAGAATTGCTCATTAAAGTACACCTTCCATTCTCAAAGCATAATAAATGATGATCCATAGTTTACACTGTCAGACCTGTCAAAAGATACCAGAATTCTCCAACTTCTCTGGTTTCCTACCAACTTACTTCAGAATCCACCCAGGGAATTAAAACTTGAAAAGCTTCTACATTTACTAGAGAATACTCTATACTCTAAGACCCTCCCTTCCTTGTCTGGTTAAATTCATTACCCTCCCTTTCTGAGTGCCTATTTGAAATTCTTGAACAACAGATGCATGTTAAACCTCAATTGAACAATGGCTCTTTTGAAAATCTAATTCAAGCATCTGCTTTGCTGGAAGCCAGTGTAGCCTAGGGAAAAATGGACTGGATTTCAGGAGCCTGGACTCTGCTACTTGAGCTTTGTGATATTTGCCTATTTTTTTTTAATCCATATGTAACATTTTTCTTTTTCTCCCCTACCCCCATCCACTTTCAAATTCACCAAAGTTGGAAAGGAAGAAAGGTGAGGAGGACTGATAACATATAAAACAAATGTAGAATAGCAGTATAATAAATTAGATTAGTTTGGTTGTATCATTGAAAGATACAAATGGTTTGCTTTTCATTTATAATAGTCTTCAGTTCATTGATTATAGAGTCTGTATAGAGGGATTCAGTTTAACTCAATTCAATTTAACAAGCATGTATTAAAAGCCTTCTACCTGCCATACTGGATGATAGAGATCCAAAGTACAAAATAAATCAGCCTCTGACATCAAGTATGGTAGTTCAATTATTCAGCATCCTGTATAATTGAAGTCATGGTAATAATTAAATAAGACAAAATGAGAGGAAGAATAAAAATAGAAAAGAAAATGGCAGAGGGCAGATTGTTGAGGGATAGACACAGGACCAAAAGAACATAATATATCAAAGGAGAGCAAAGATTGAGGTACCAGCAAAGTTGGAAGCAAAGTAGGAGAAAAGAGTGTCTAGAAACCCTGGAAAAAAGGGTATCAAAATGGAAGGGATTAGTGACTAGTAAAGAATAAGGATGATTAGAGTCCAGAAAAAGACCATTGAAATATGTAATTAAAAGCGACTGAAAAAAAGTAGTTTTAGTTAAGTGATGAGGTCAGCAACCAGATTGAAGTAGAGTAGGTGATTCATTCCTTCAGATCCAAAACTCGATACTAAGGAAGGAACCCCAGGTAAACCATTTTCAATACTTCATTCCTTTCTTATTCTCTCATTCAACTGTATATCATGACTTATTCTTTGGGTATTTGTCATCCATTTAGGTTTTAAAATATAGATAGTTCAAATTTTTTTTTGAGTGATTATAGTAGGCCCCACTCTTGATTCTCCTGACCTCTTTCTCCACCAAGTCCCCAATAACTACTTCTTTCTTCCTCCCCTCCACTTTTGCAACTACCTTTAATATGTTGTCTTTCTCCATTAGAATGTAAGCTCTTTCAGGATAGGGATTGTATTTTTACTTCTCTTTGTATCCCTCGAATGTCTGCTACTTAGAAAGTATTATGTGTTGACTTGATTTTATTTTTTTAAGGTAAACATGAATTGCATTTTTATTTAAAAAAACAAACTAAAGAGAAAAGTGGTATAAATAACCAGAAATGGATGAGTGAAAAATGAGGGTTAGTCATGCAACAAGAAAGAGGGATAACTTATGTACAGTTAATATGCACATTGGAATCCTCACAATGTCAAAAGAAAACAAGAAGAGCCCACAACACTTTGAATATACCTTTTGTGATGAAGCTTATGGAAGACTATGCATATTATATATGTATTTGATTATATATCAATATAATTGAGAGTATAAATGATTATGTTTACAATTCTCAATATTGAACCACAGTTATGGATGAACTCTTAGGTATTTTGTTAAACTGCATATTATGATTTAGACATTAAGCTTTTATCATTCACTTAGGTTTTAAGTTATGGATAGCTAGGCCAAACTGTTTTGAATGATTACAGTTCTCATTTAGTAGACTGTAATGATTCAGGCCTTCATACAAGCTGGAGTATTTTAGGATTTCCTACTTGGCTGAGGCATTTTTGATGGATAACCTCCCTAACCTTGGCAAATATTTTAAGTGAACATACATACTTATCATTTTATAATCAGAGTGTCTTTCAACAAGACCATTGTTGAATAGTTACATATTTTAAGGAATCTGGCAAAATGTATTGATGTACATAGAAAACACCTCATTTGAGGAGAAATTTTCAAGTAAAATTTTTTCCTCTAACAAATCAGATACTTATCACAAAATAAATAATAATCATATTCATGGGCTTTATATACCTAATTGAGTCAATTGTATATTGATAGAGATTTGGCCTAATGTGGAACATCATTTGCAAATTGTCTGCCAATTATTTTCTAATAAACTTATCAATGATGTCCTCTATATATTCTGTACAATTCTCATATGCATTTTATATAAATAAAAATATGATTAAAATTATATAGCTCTTTTGATTGCTTTTGGGAGGGTGATAGTATTAAGTCTAAGATTTGTGCATGACTTTGCTATGTTTCCCCTTTTTATATATATATATAAAGAAAAGCTGGTAAGCTTTCAAAATTCTGTTAGATGCTATATTGACCTCCTTACATAAACTTGAACTAGTTTAGTTTTTTGGGAAAATTGTTATTCTGTCAATATCCTTTCATTAATCCATTTACCATTTTTTTGCCAAAAGTAATTCCTTTAAGAAAATATATTTGGGGGTGGTTAGGTGGCACAGTGGATAGATAGAGCACTGGCCCTGGAATCAGGATTACCTGAGTTCAAATTTGGCCTCAGACACTTAATAATTACCTAGCTGTGTGGGCTTGGGAAAACCACTTAACCCCATTTCCTTGCAAAAAAACTAATATATATATCTATATGTATATATATCTATATCTATCTATCTATCTATCTATCTATATATATATATATACAGAGAGAGAGAGTCATTTTAAATGCATAGTATAATTCTCATTTTTATGATTTCTTTTAATTTTAGATAAAATGTTATTTCTTTTATAAGTTGATAGACTTTGTACATAGATGATTTAGAAATAATTCTCAAATCCACATTGAATGATTTTCATCCCTAATAAAATAAAACAAGTTCATTTTTAACTGTAGAATTATTCAGTACCCATCAAGCTATTTTTCTGTCTTTTCCCCAATTTTCTTTAAATGCCAGAGAGGTCTTTACTCCTGTGATCTTCTCCTCCAAATGTTGAATTCTTCTCTAGAACTTTTATTTGAGAAAGCATCCACACCAGCCATGAACCTCCCAAATTGGCTTCTTGACTCACTTTTTACATCTCTTCCCCAATCCTCTCAGCAATGTATTAAATTCTCTTATCAGGACGTAAACTGCTAGAGGGTAAAAACCGGTTTTCTTTTTGCCTGTTAGTTACATTCTCGGGATTTAGCTCTGGCATTGGCACAAGGTAAGTATTTAATAATTTGTTTTAATCTAATCTAATCTAATCTAATCTATCTGTCAAGTCCAGGATCTTCTGATTCTTTCTCTAAGAAATTTTTTGTAATAAGTAGAGTTTCTATATAGTGTATACATTTTTGTCTTTTCTTATTTCTCATTCCTGTAACATAATTTCCAGTATATGTCTTCCTATAATCAATTATGTCCTTCTCTGAACTGGTCAGTAATGATCACAGTGCATGTTGAGTTAATTTGTAGGTTTTTAAAAAACATTTCATAGAAGTGTTTCACTCTCTCTTCTTCCTTTCCAACAGGAGTGAGTGTATGAGTTGCAATTACTTACATGATATTCTTTCTGCAAATATTTACCATGAGCACTACAGTATAAGATTACTGAATATTCCATGAAATTATGAGGTTACTGATGCCTGTAGAAACATGTTAAAGCTAGTTCTGTAAAGTCCTTTATGTAAATCTCCAACCAGAACATGGGAGTGAGTCATCCCACTTCATTATGACTTTTTCTTTTATGATTTGTCTTATGGTTTACCTTACAGTAAGATATGACAAGGCTGACATAATTCAGTTCCTTCAGTCCAAATAGGCTTGCTACTTGGACACTAGATAAAGAGCTCACATCTAGAGTGTCAATAACTAAGCTAATATTTGCAGACAGTCTTAAAACTATATGATACTTAGAACCTCCTGCTCCCTCCTGTTGACAGTCTATCTCTGTCACTACAGAAATGAAAAGGTGACATAGAAGATTGATAACTGTTTCTTTTCCCCCCTTCATTTCATGACATGCTGGCCACAATTCAGTGACTTTTACAAGTAATATGTCTTTCTGCATTTAGTAAGACAGGTCCTCAGATGTCAGATATTCTGATGCCAAGACCATATTAGAAGCATTTTGAACATACTGGAATCTGTCAAAACTTGAATTTTGCTGGAGTAGTCTTTGAGAACCCAAAATTACCAGCAAACTAGGAGGAGGCATTAGAAAATATTGGTAATAAAAATAATAAAAGCCAAATAGGAAGTATTTGTAAAAAAGACTAGAATGTATTTTTTCAGAAGATGATTAAAAGTATAAAATAAAAATCTATAAAACCAAGATTAGCAATATTTTATATGAAGAAATACTTTGGAGATATTTGTGGAAAATAATAAAAATTTTCCCAATTTTCCCAATAAAATCATTTTTGTTAATCATTTAATATGGTGCTAGAAATTATATCTCTAACAATTATAAAAAATAAATGAAATAAGTTTAGGTCCAAATGAAGCAAAATTATTTCTATATACATATGATATAAAAATATATTTAGTGAACTACAAAGTTGTAACTACAGTCAAAACAATTAATAGCTTCAGTAAAAGAGCAGTATACATAAATGAAATAATGATAAAAAAAGAGGCATTAAAATCCAGTGAGAAAAGTGTTGAATTTGAAGAAAAATGATCTGAGTTCAAATCCTAGCTCTTCTCAGAACAAGTTGTGTGGTCTTGGGTTACAGTTTAGCCCTTCTGAATTTTCTAGTCTAAAAAAATAAAGGTGCTGGATTTGAACACCTCTAAGTTGCTTCAGAATCTATATTGATGATTCTGTATTACTATCAACAAAATTCAGGAGGACGAGATAGAAATTATATTCAAAATAGCTAAGTAACTAAATAAAGTTACATAAAGTTAATTTACTAAAACACATATAGGATTTACATAGCTACAGCTATAAAATACTATTTGTAGAAATAAAAGAAGGCAATTATGTATGTATACATGTACATGTGTCCAAACTAGGTGGCATAATGAATAGGATCCTAGACTAGATGGAATACTAGGAATTAGGAAGATCTGATTTCAGAACAGGTCTCAGACACTTACCAGCTGTTTGATCTTGAGTGCACTAACTTAACTACTTTCTACCCCAGTTTCTCATTTGTACATCGGAGTTGATGATAGTACCTACCTATTTACAATGGTTGTTATGAGGTTGTTATTATCTCAAAATGAAATAATATTTGCAGCCCATTGAAAATGTTAAAGTACTATATAAATGCTAACTAATACATACATATATATACACATACAATGTTTCATCCTTCATTTTCAAAGAAGACCATGCCATCAGTGAGATGATGCCATGGCAAGCCATGCCTTGAATTGGATTTGAGTGAGAGGTTCTGTGCTTAGTCACGTTCTCCACCAGGGTCATCTAAGTTCAGTGGCTAGATATGATTCAGGATAACTGGGGATAGTCCTGGATGGGAGGCAATTAGAATTAACTTGCCCAAGGTCATACAATTAGTAGATGTCTGAGGTCAGATTTGAACTCTAATGCTGGTGTTCTACTCAGTATACCATCTAGCTGCCCCATATACACATACACATAATATATATACATACATACACATATGTGGGTATACATATATACACACATATATACATCATATCATGCATATATCATCTTAACATATATACATATCCATATATTTTTATCGATTTTTATGGCTGGGTCATGACATTTTAAGGAAAATAAGATCTATTGTCACTCAAATTTGCCTGTTTGACTATTCATATAGACTGTTCAGCCTTTCCCTCTTCAACTGGACAATGCCAGAAGGTGACTACAATATCCTGTTTATTCTGTGCACCAATCATTTCCCCTTCACTAAATACCACTGTTCCAAGGTACCATGGCAAGACATAGGTCCCAGGACCAAGTTCTTCACAGTGCTGAATGAAGGTCATCAACTTCAACATTCCACTTTTATTATATGAATTTGGCTCCTGGTTAACTCATTTGAATCACAGAGACTGTTCATTCCAAATAGGAATCAATACCAGATTATTTTTTAAATAAAGAAGATAAAGGTGTAATCTGCTAAAAATGTCCATTGAAGAGCACATGGACTAGTTGATTTTTTTGTGCATACACAAGTAATATTTACTTTTGATTCTATAAAATAAGACTTTTTGAAAACACACAAATTATGCAGAGTGGGAGTAATAATTTTTAATTGAATACACTCATACACCTAAGGACTACTTTCCCAGCTGTTTGAAACTCTTTGGACAGATGATATCTATGTATAGGACTTGCCCTCCTTCTCTGACCCTGACATTCCCTCATTTCTTTAGATGTTTAAGACTTTGCCCTTTGTATATCACCATGGTTTCTTTCTAAGTTCTTTGTTGTTGTTGATGGTGATAACTGAGTGTCCTTTGACCTCTAAGATAACAAATCCTGCGCATGAAAATAAAATGGTAAAAAAATTCTCAGATGAGAATATAGATTCTTTAAAACTTAAAGTGACCTGTACTTGACACAGTGCATGATGGGAGAGTATAAACATGCTTTTTAGCCTCCATAATTTGATTCTAAGGCAATTTTTGGTTTAACATCAATCCAGGTTGCTTGAAAAATGCAGCAGATGGTATTTGAATGGTAAGAATATTAAAAGATGTATTTAATTATAGGGTATATTTTACTTATTTATTTGCCAGACATTTAATTTAAAAATAAACACAATTAGCATGTTAACATCAGCTTAGGGGTAAATTCAACAATTTTAAAAGTCATTTTAGATACCTGGGGAAAAGGTTCCAAGCTGGGACAAATAATAGACCCCTATTTCTGAAGCTCTACTATGAGTTCACTAAATTGAAAAAAAAAAGACATTATGGCATTCTTTCCTTATCCAATGATGATTTTGCTCCCATTCTAGTCCCACAAAGATTTGGAATATTAAACCCTGGCTCTTGTTAATTCACACTGATCCAACTAAGTATTTTTGCTTGTTTTTCTTGTTGACCAATATACATTTTTGAAATGACGTGCTTGTGGAACACAGAGAAGCCAAATGTTCCAATTGGAGATCCAACACATGACCTGAGACATGATCATTTTCTAGCAATTGATGTAATAGAGGAATAATATATAATAAGAATAATTGATCTCTGTTGAAATGTATATTTAGTGGGATGGGGGGGGGACTTTGACTTTCTTTTAGAAATTAGAAGGAACCTGCTTTCCTAGACTGAACTTAGGAAACTTCAGAAGGCTGATGCCTTATTGAAAATCACTTTAAAGGGGCGGCTAGGTGGCACAGTGGATAAAGCACTGGCCCTCGAGTCAGGAGTACCTGGGTTCAAATCCAGTCTCAGACACTTGGTAATTACCTAGCTGTGTGGCCTTGGGCAAGCCACTTAACCCCCATTTGCCTGGCAAAAACCTTTAAAAATAAAAGAGAAAAAAAAGAAAATCACTTTAGGGTGGCTAGGTGGCATAGAGCACCGACCCTGGAGTCAGGAGTACCTGAGTTCAAATCTGGTCTCAGACACTTAATAATTACCTAGCTGTGTGACCTTGGGCAAGCCACTTTAACCCTATTTGCCTTGCAAAAACCTAAAAAAAGAAAAAAAAAAGATAATCACTTCAAAAAAACTTATAGCTAAAGGGAAATTGAACATTCAGTTATCACATCTTCCTGAGACCCTTGCAGATCTAATTCCTAGTCTCTTTCCTTAGTATATAGAGATGTCTTATGATTACAAAGATCCAGAAGGATTGCTAACACACAAGAATAATTTATTTTCTCAAATACAAACAAAAACCTCATTGTTAGGTCTCCATCAGAAGTCCCCATAAGGACTCCATTTGAGTAAGTCTCAAGCAATTTATATCAGTAGCAATTGTTATGTAGATCACACAATTAAAAACCTCAGCATTCAAAACTATTTTTCACACATTATGACTCCATTAATTCATGAGCATAACTGGACTGTCTCCCATAGTGGTGCCTGACTGTCTAACAACTTATAGACTAAATCTGCAGACAGTGTGTTCAACTATTAGAGAATGGAGGAAGCTGATTAGTCTGATCTCACCAGTTTAATCTCAATATATCTGTGCAAACTAATAACATGGATCTTTATATATGCATGTGTATATATGTGTGTGTGAGTACACACACACATACACACACACACACAGATTAGATGGGTAGATAGATAGATATTCCCATAACATCAGGTATCATTAGAAATGTATTCTAGACCATGATCTGAAATTGTTAGAGTAACATGGAAATATGAATATATTAAAAGTAAATGTAACTAATGAATTAGTATGTGTCTGAAATGACCTCATTTAATTGTAGTATACCATAGTCAAGATCTGAAGTATTAGTTAGAAAATGCATTTTAGGGGGTGAAAATGGCTATGTTCTTAGGTTATGAATCTGTCAGAGTACCTAATAATGTGTGACATGTCAAGTGTGTTTTCCTGTTAATGACTTATGGGACATTCATTTTATTTTCAAATAGGATATCATGATTATGCCAAAATAGTTTTAGAATATAAAGATTAATCAAAGCCTCTAAGTTTGGATACACAGAGTGGAATCTGAAGATTTAAAACCCTCCCCTCCAAAAAACAGAGAAAAAGGAGAGGGAGGAGGCATAGAGGTGGGCTGGGAGTGGGGGAAGAAGAGGAGTGAGAGAAAGAAAGCATGAGAGAGACAAGAAGAGAGAGAAAATGAGAGACAGAGAGAGACAGGCACAGAGGGAGAGACAGAGAAAGAAAGAGATAAAGAGAAAAATAAGGCAAGCTAGGACATTAGGTTACTAATTATGATATAGCTAGATGGCTACCCATCATTCTTAGTCTTATAGACTCAAGTTTAGAGCTGGAAGGAATTAGAAACCATTGAGTACAACTACCTTATTTAACAGAGAAGGAAACTGAAGCATCCTAGTGGTAGGATAAAAAGAGAGAAAAGGATAGATGAGAGAGATGTTGCTAAAGTAAAATCAATAGTATTTGGCATTTGATTGGATTAGAATCTGGGTAAGTGATTGTCATCTTGGGGGACTGGCAGGATGGTAATCCCTTAGAAAGTACTTTAATTTCCATTTAAAGATATGAGTTCCTAATTTAACTCTCTCCTTTACAACCTTGGTGATTTAGTTGTATCATCCTATATTTCTGAACATCCATCATCTCTTTATCTTTAAAATGAGGAGGCTGAACTAGAAAATCAATAAGGTCTTTTCCAGTGCTAGATCTCTGGTTGTGTAGCTAGATGGCAAAGTGGAAAGAGTTCCAGACCTGAAGTCAGGAAAACTCACCTTACTTAGTTCAAATCTCTCAGATATTTATTAGCTGTGTGACCCAGGACATATCACTTGACTTACCTCAGTTTCCTCATCTGTAAAATGAACTAGGGAAGGAAATGGCAAACTTCTCCAGCATCTTTGCCAAAAAAAAACAACAACAAATGAAGTCACAAAGAGTCAGATATGACTGAACATAATATTTCTGGTTGTTGAGTATTTCTCTAGACTTGGTCTAACCTTTAATTTAATTCAAAAAATATTTATTAAGTGCCTACTATGTCCCAAGCACTGTGCTAAGCACTTGGGATAAAAAAGAAAAAGAAAAAATAGTTCAGTTAACAAGGAGCTTACATACAATCTAATAGGGAAAGAAAATGCACAAAAGAAGGCTGGGAAGGGACAGGGTGGTGGGGATGAAAGGGTGACCAGGGAGTACATCCCTGGGGGCATCTTGCTCCACAGAGTTTAAATCACGGAGTTGAAGATGAAAAGTAGAGTGAACTGGGAGTCCAATTTTTACTCTGTATAAAGGAAGGCATTGGGAGGAGATAAGTATTACACTCTCTAGCTTCTAATTAGAGAGGAGGAGTTATCCAGGCTAGAATTAACAGAGTGATGAGATTAGAAGTGATTAGCTTTTCCTCAGAGGGACATATTGTTCCCAGGAAGTGAAATCAGGCAAAGTTGGACTCACTAGTCCTAGTTCTGCCTTAGGGAGCAATGCAACATATGTCTAGTTGCCACCCCACTTGTTTTTTCTTTACAGATAGTCTTCAAATATTTAAAGAATGCTTTCACCACTCTCCTTTCCTGTCTTGCCTTTTTTCCCCTTCAGATTCTTTAAAAATCACCAATTTCTTCAATAAATCCTTCTATGGAAAAATTCCTATTAATGGGTAGAGATATTATAAAAAAGTGTCAAGACATACATGCTATTTTAAATGCATATCTTATGTAAACACTTATTTCCTATTTTAATAAAGTGGTTGGATATTTCTTAGATTATTATATCATTATAGTAAAGCTATTAACTCATTTTCTTTTCAAGTAATATCCTTTTTTCCTCTTCATAAAACTAAAGAATTTGTTTAAATCTCTGGAACATTGTTAGGCTAAAGTGCTGGAGAATTCTTTGGTATCTTAAGTTATTGAAAGATGATATTAACATTCAAGAAATATGAGCCTATGAAATAATCAGATAACACATTATGTAAGATGAAACACAGATTTTCACATCTGGCATTCCTCATCAGGGAATGTAAAAGAGGATCTGTGATTGTCAGGGGAAACAGAGATTCTCTGACCTTCATATTCTCTCTCTCTCTCTCTCTCTCTCTCTCTCTCTCTCTCTCTCTCTCTTTTAATTTCTCAATTATCAAGTATTTCATTTTTTCTCCCTTCCACCTTCCCCACACTGGAAAAACACAAAACCCTTTCAACAAATAAACATGTCAAGTCAAACAAATTTACACACTGACTTTGTCAAAAATGTATCATATTCTACTTCGTCCAATAGGCTGTCATGTGGTGAGTAGCATTCTTTATTCTCAGTCCTCTGTAATCATGGTTAATAGCCCTGATCAGAGTTCTGAAGTCATTCAAAATTATTTGTTCTTACAATATTGATATTAAACGATAACCTGATCTATCACTTCTTTTCACTTCATTCAGTATTATTTTATATAACATTTCTTTAAAATTGTTTCTTCATCTCTCACAGCACAGTGGTATTTTTTACATTCTGATGTTATGATTTGTTTTCTCCCATTTTTCAATTAATGGTGCTCTAAACAATATACATAGATACATACATACATACATACATATATATGGGTAATTTTTCTCTTTCATTGATTTCATTGAGGTTTAAACTTAGCAGTAATTGTTTCTGGGTCAAAGATCAGGCAAAACATATGAAAAGAGCATCGATTGAGTAACCTTATGAACATAGATTCTGGCCATCATTCTTATAAACTGAAGAAGCTGTGAGAGTAGACAAGTAAATATTCTGACTCCAATATTTTCCCTCTTCATTCCATTCACCACATAGCTGCTAAAATAATTATCTTCAAGTCATTGTTTGACTATGCCATCTCCAGTCACCCAGATTCATATCTGTCCACTGGACCCAGATGGTCCTGATGGAGAAAGTGACTTAGCAGAGGACTCCCTCATTCAAATCAAATTCACTTGTTTGTCATGGCATCAACTCACTGATACCATTGTCTTCTTTGAGAATGATAAGCAAACATCACCACTCCCTTATTCAATAAATTCCAATGACTCCTTATTACTTTTAGCAGTATATATATATATATATAGTTCCCCTTTATTTGCTCTACAGTCTTGTCAATTTGGCTTTCTTAAAAAAATATTTTTTCATATGTGATATTACATCTCCCAACTCCATGACTTTGTACTGATTATCCTGCAAGCTTGGGATGTTCTCTCTTGTGACCTCTACCTCTTAGAATCCCCACTTTTCTTCAAGACTCAGCTCAAATATGCCCTTATTCATGAAGCCTTTCCTTATCCCTTCATCTGCTAGTAGCCTCCTCCCAAAATGAAATTATGTTTATTTTGTATATATTAACATACCTAAGTCACCTCTTTGAATAAATTAAACTTCTCAATGACAGGAATGATTTCACTTTTGTCTTTGTATCTCCAATACCTAACAGTGACTGCTATCTTATAAAGCTAATTGATTCACTGACTGAATTAGCCAGAGTCTATATTAGATAACTGTGCTATATAAATATTTCCCCTACTCTATTAAGTTCAAAAAGAATTAATAATTAAAAAAACAGAGCATTAAGTTGTATATGTGTATGTGGGTATGTTTAGCAATATTGTAGTAAGATGTAGTATCCTTGTTGTACTACTTATTTCACTCTGACGCAGTTGCTTAATTAGCCAGTAAATAACCTTAGATCCTGGTAAAACTAGTACAGGAACCTGGATACAAAAGAAGCATCTCAGACTACCAGACCGGCTTCTAGCCTATCCCAGAAGACAATACCTTGGGCTCCAACTCCAATGGAGAAGGGGCTGCCACTCCCATGGCCATATTCAGGCCAATTGCTACCAAGAGGAAAAATGACCTCAGAACCCAGTGATAGGCACTGACTGAGGCATTTTTGACTGGCCTGCTATCTGCAGCCATTGTCCAGAAAGAGGAACCCTAAGGGAAATATGAACTGGTAACTAGTGACTATGGAGTCCCTGTTATCTCAACAACCATAGTTGCTGAAGACTCAGAAAACAATCTGATTTATGAAGATCTTGGTTTTTTAAAATGATTTAATATCAGATATAGATTCAATTTTCTCAAAAAATATTTCTATTTGTTGTCATTGTATCCTAAGTACAACTGGACTCTTCAATGAGCCTCCTAAATGTGAATTCTCTGATATTAGAATGTGAACTCCTTTGGCCTGATGACTCTTTTAAATTTATATCTCTAAAGGTGGCACAGTGCTTTGCACATAGTAAGCAATTTAATGTTTTTTTCACACAGTCATTCATATGTAATAGTAGTAAGTAAAATATATATCCTAACAAAACTCATCTTATTTAGGTAAATTATTTGTGTTTCCTTATTTCAAATTGGGTTTAGGTATATACAGGTATATACATTTATTCAAATGGTTCTTGTAAGCTTATTTAATTTTGACTTTTAAAAAAGAATAAATACATTTTATCTATTTTGTATGTCCTGCATATAACTCTCTGAGCTATACATATATAAATATACATATGTATATATTGCATATATACATATGTATGTAATGCATGTATGACATATTTATATCTACACAAACACACACACACACACAAGTTGTCTTTCCTGCCAGTCTGCATATCAGGGACAATTTAGTCTTTGTAAACCCACACCTCCTGGGTCAGTGTCTGACCTATGTCTTGCCACTGGAGGGGAGAGGGAGTCTGATGACTACACAGCTTTGCCTCATTTAAATTCAATTCACTTTAAGTCAAGACATCACCTTCTGGATGCTAGTGGTCCTTTCAAGAAGGAATGTTGAACAACAAACAACACCCAGGTCCTAGTGTAATGCCTAACACAAAAGAGCTGCTTAATAGATTTGTTGATTATAATTTATTAGAGGCTTTTTGTGCATCAGTGTATACAATTATGTCCTTTGAGGAATTTCTTAAAACAAATATGACTAGTTATGCTAATTATTTTTCAAATTTTGAACCATCTTTGCAAGATGGATATAAATCTAGTCTAATCATATTACCCACACCTCTGACTATACTAATGCAAATACATGCTTTTATGTAAAAAATTTATTTTCATTTTCAGTCTTTTTCTTTTCTTTTTCCCTCTCCTTTAATCCTTTGACTCCCCCCAGCCATGACAAAGCTTCCATACATACCCTTTCCAAAACAAGTTATACTTTCACCCATCCCCCCAAATTGCTGATCACTGATTGTGGCTTAGAGATTCGAGAACTGTAAGAAGATTGTGTGAATACATGAATACATACATACATACATACATACATTCATAATACACATATATGCAAATAATAAGTATGTATTTCTTTTTAAAATAAGAATTTCTGCTGTATTACTGCAAGAAATGAGTTTCTGAAGGAAGCCCTGATGTATGATAGAGGTAACTGCATTCTGAATGATAAAATGGATTTCTATATACCTTTCTATATCTTTCTTATACCATGATTATTTATGGCTCCTAATATGTCCTTCTTAATATGCCCTATCTCTGATATATATTATAGGACCATAGATCTAAATCTAAAAGCAACCTCAAAGTCCCTCAAATCCAATCCCTTTGTTTTAAAGATTATAAAAGTGAGTCCTAGAAGATTAATGACTTCTCAAAAATCACATGTCATAGTGTTAGAAGTGGGATCTCAACCAAGGTTCATAGGATCTAATACACATTATTATATATCATGATGTCTCCTGCCCAGAAAACTGCGTTTTGACTACTCTTGGGGATCTATACTTCACCTTCTGGAAATGTATTGCAGTATGAAGAGAAACAATCCTTCATCGTTTAGAAAGGGTGAATTTATATTGTTTTCATTTCTTTCATATGCAACTATTACTAACTTCCTGTCTTTTATCATATCATCATGATATCTCATTCTGGGATCTTGTTTTTTGTACTTTTAGTAGCAAATTATTGTAGTCTCCCCTTTTATTCATTATCCATCCTCTTCTTGTTCCTTCCTTCCACTGCTCTACTTTCCCACAGCCTTACACACCTTTTGAGAGACTGAGTTAATTACTACCTTTCCTTTACTCATCCTCAGGCTCTCTCTCCTCTATTACTTTGCCCCTACCCTTCAAAAAGCTTCCCACTATTATCTTCTCCCTACCCCGCCTCCAAATCTAGAAATATTTAATATCCTTTTACTTATAAAAAATATTGGTAGAAACCTTAGAATGAGGAGAAGAGAATGAGGAAGATTTGAATTAATAAAGGTTTTAAGACATTTTTGCCCTAGTGCATGAAAATTATTTCCCCTTTAGCTATGACTTCTGCACCCTCTTCCAATCCTCATCTCTACTCAAAAGCACAGATCGATTCACTTGCATGAAAAATCAGCATTTTCCACTGTATGTGGAGTGCAGGTGAATTAGGTTGAATCACTTCCATGAAAAAATAAAACATGGGCACCCACACCTAGACTCTGAAATATAGACTAATCAGGATGTTTTCACTGACTGCCTAGAATTAAGAGTGGGATGGAAATAGAAAGAAAGTGTGAATGAGAACGTTAATTATTTAATTCTCTAAAGCTCTCTGATATCACCCTTGCTTTGTATCATTTTGCTCTTTTCTTTTTTTTAATATTTTCTTTTTATTTATTTTTTTGTAAGGCAATGGGGTTAAGTGGCTTGCCCAAGGCCACACAGCTAGGCAATTATTAAGTGTCTGAGACCAGATTTGAACCCAGGTACTCCTGACTCCAGGGCTGATGCTTTATCTACTGCGCCACCTAGGCCCCCATTTTGTTCTTTTCTGATTTAAGGTGTTGTTATTTTAAGGGTTTATTTGTTGTTTTTACCTATAAAGAATTTTGGTGGTGAAAGGGAGAATAAAATTTTATTTTTGTAAAGAAATAATTTTTAATCAAGTATTAAAGCTTTACTATACAGCTGCTATTTTGGATGAAGATTTTGATTACTGAAAGTACATGGAAATCTGGTTTAAATAAAAACTGCTAAAATACTTGAATAAAGAAATAGTGCTTTCAGATAAGAAAAGAAAAATAGCAATACTTGCATCAATCAATGAGTGATATAGGTTGAAATCTAACTTGAATGGTAAATGATTTAATGATTTAAATTATTTAAATTTAATGATTTAAAAGGCAGAGAAAGAATAACAAAAATTAGAAAAATATGAGTTTAAAAATAATTTCAAGGATACAGAATTATATTTGCACTATGCTCTTGACTTTAGAAGTACAGAGAATTCTGGTCACAGGTTATTTGTATATAACTGTCTATGACTCATGAGAGTAGAACAAAGAGAGAGAGAGAAATCATAACTATTTGGAGTTTCAGTTATGATTTTAAAGTGATTAACAATTGTTATCAGAGTTCAGACTCTATTGGAAAAGCCTGCAGTCTCAAGATGTCTTTCTTAGATTATCTTCTTTATGTCACAATTAAGTGCTGACACCTCATTTTAGTCTTTCAGGCATTTGAAAAGTAATTCTAACCTAATAGATAGGGCAGGAGAAAAGGCTAGACCTGAGATTGATAGGTGCAGAAGGATAATTTACTTGAACTCAAGATCTATGTCTGTTGGCAGAAAAGCAAACTCTTGACTATGCTATGCCATACCTCTGAGCAAGGGAACTTCCTAAAAACAAACAAATAAACAAACAAGCAAGAAAATAAATAAATGAATGAATGAATAAGTTAGCACAAATATAGAAGAAAGAAACTCTTTCTGGCTTCACCTCACCTAGAAAAATCAAACTTTTCCCATCTGATTATCAAAATAAATGTGTTGGCACCAAATCTTTCAACCCTTTTCCCTGCCCTCTTTCCTCATAAAAATTAAATAAAGCCTCCCTTGAATTTTGTATTTTTATCAGACAATAAAAGCACTAAAATCACAATGGCAGTTTTACTAACAGTTGGTAAGGCCAGAGCTCATAAGCTTTCTCTGTGAAGGACACTGCTCTGATTCAGTCCCTGTTATGGGTGCCTTTGCTTCCAAGTCCCTCAATAGTTAAAAGTAAAAATTTATTTATTTTGCAGAGGCCACCAGGCATGCCCATATGTAGTGAATCCCTCCCCTCATTCTATTCTGTGATTTTATTTTTCATTTTCTTCTTTCCTGAACTATGCCATGTGGTGTTCCTACCCTAAATCTCACAGATGTTATCCATATCCATATGGATTATATCACATGGGATACTCATAACCGGATATGCCATTTGCAAGTGATCGTCTCACTGTGGTAGGGCAATCTGAGACCCTGAGTTCACTAGGAGTAGTGCAAGGAGTAATCTCTGAGGATCTCTGGTGCCAAAACTAGAGGCACTACTGCTAGCTTAGCCATGGAGACTCCAGCTAGTATCAGAGAAGAAAATGTGTCTGATGACTTGGTTGCCCTTCAGTGGGGAAACCTTTCTATGACCTTCTCCCAGACTCTCTCTATAGTATTGTCTCATCTGCTTTAGTGACATTTTTTCTTGGAGGATTCAAGATCTTACCGGAGTAAAGCAACATATTTTTCCTCTTAGTTCTTATGTTGCCCAAGAAATTTCTTCTCTTTTGCCCCAGGGATTTCCTTCAGGTGCTACTAAACAAAGGAAAACCAAGGGGATATTCCACCCCCTCTTATGGTTACTCCTTTCCTTATATCACCCTGGAGCTCTGTCTGGTATAGACAGAGAAGGCTCAAAAGTTCAAATTTCAAATTCCAAAAAAAAAATGGTCCTTGATGAGCAGTTTTCAAATTCTACCACTGATTCTTTATGGAAAAGTGAGGGAATATGAAAACAAAGTTACTTGGAATGCTTTTTAATTTTTTTTTTAGCCAAGGAAATATCCCAAGAAGTGATCCCACAGGAATGAACATGCATATGGACTACTTGGCAAATAAAAGAAACTTCTGATTGGTCTTTGTGTCCTTTTGGTTAAGTCAAAGAAGAATGACAACAGAGGATTTTGGAAGATTCACTCTGGCACAAGGATCTCCTCAGAAATATTGCATGACTCTTTCAGATTCTCTCTTTGGGAACAACCCTTTTGTGGGGGTAGATCCTGTACAAATCCCTTTGGATTTTCTGTGAAGGAAAATCAACCTCTCAAAAACCCAGACAATTATGAAGACAATACCCAGAAATCATTCTGGGGTTCCTTAGTTGCTAAAAGGTAGATGTTTCTGCAACTATAGTCATTTTTGGAGGAGAAATATCCCATCATTCTAAAGCTTAAGAGATTGAATGGTCATTCCTGGTTGACTAGAGGAACTAGACTTCTGAGTTGTCACATAGACAAGGAGAATGGAAATTTCTGTTGGAAATTCTGTTGTAGAATATACTAAGTAAATGTGACATATATGTGCATATACAAAAATATATGAAACTATGTAAATGCACACACATACATATAGTTAGTAATATATACCTACTAGGTTCCAAGCACTGTGCTTTACAAATATAATCTCATTTGATCTTCACAACAACCAGGTGATGTAGGTACTATTATTCCCATTTTACAGTTAAGGAAACTGAGAAAACAGAAGTTAAATGACTTGCCACAATCACACAGCTAGTAAGTATCTGAGTCCAGAATTGAATTCAGTTCTTCCTGACTCCAAGCCCAAGACTCTACCACTGTACCACCTAGTTACCTCTGATATTTTATCACTTTATGTTTAAGTATTTTTTAATATGCATTTATCACTCTTCTATTTTAATACTTTTTGGGGGGGAGGTAGCTAAATGATGTTGTAGAGTGCTAGTCCTAGATTCATAAAGACTCAAGCTGTTGGAATAAATCCCTTTAAGCCTGTTTACCTCAGTTTATTCATCTGCAAAGTAAGCTAAAGAAGAAATAAATAAATTATGTCTTATTCCTGATGTCTGTTTTGTACAGCGAATACTCATTCTAAAAGTGGACCCCATTAACCAGTGGGTTACATAGCTAGGATTTGTCTTGGGGATTTTTCTTGGAATTCTATTGGAGACAGGGCAAAATGCTAGATTCTCTTCCTATGAAGACAGGCTTCACCAAGAAATAATCTGGTCTGTATAAGCTAAGAGACTAAGTCTTTTGAGGAAGGCACTACTACAGCTACTAGTCATATAAAAAAAGGCTGAAAACATTGTTCTGTGATTGAGGGGAATGGAAAAAACTTGAATAAAGGTAGCCCTTTGCAAAGTTCAAATTTTAGAATATAGTTTAGTTGAAAATGTAAAATAAGAATAATTACCTAGCTGTGTGGCCTTGGGCAAGCCACTTAACCCCATTTGCCTTGCAATAACCTTAAAAAAAAAAGAAAAAAGAAAATGTAAAATAAGTTTGTTTTGTCTTTCATTTAAGAAATATAAATTTCATTTGTAACTGACTATTCAATGTTAACTTTCAATAATATTCCCTAGATATCACCTTAATGTAATATGATACACATCTCTATGATTATTAATGAATAGGAACCTTTTACTTAAAAGGGGCAAATGAGAACACAATTTCACAAATGACAAATAAAATTTTTAAGCAGTTTGCTTCTACCTAGTCTCCTGGCTTTGTGATTCCCGTGTTTTCCCCGAATGTTAATGATTATACCATTAATCTTTTTTTTTAGGTTTCTGCAAGGCAATGGAGTTAAGTGATTTGCCCAAGGCCACACAGCCAGGTAATTATTAAGTGTCTGAGGTTGGATTTGAACTCAGGTACTACTGACTCCAGGTCCGGTGTTCTATCCACTGTGCCACCTAGCCGCCCTCTATGCCATTAATCTTGTAACTTTATTTTTAGTGTCTGTGAATTTACTCTATCATTCCTGAAGATTTATCTTCCCCAGGCCTGAGTCTCTAGAAACTGGTTATGAATGCTATTATCATTATATTGTGTTTATGATTTTGTTTTTGTTAAATTGCTATGTATAACAAGGCACCTAGTTGGTATAATGAATAGAGTCCTGGGCTTAGAGTCAGGAAGATCAATCTTTCTGAGTTCAGATTGGCTTCAAATACTTTCTAGAGACACAAGTGACTTAACTTTGTCTCACTTTCCTTATTTATAAAAATTTTTTGGTCCTTTGTTGGTGGAGGTGATGCCATGGCAAACACATGAATTGGATTTGAGTGAGGGGAGGCTGTGCTAAGTCAACAGCCTCACTTTCTCCTCCAGAGCCATCTTCGTCCAGTGGCCAGATAACTAGATATGGCCCTGGATGAGAGGCAATCAGAGTTAAGTGACTTGCCCGAGGTCACACAGCTAGTAAGTATCAAGTATCTGAGGCTGGATTTGAACTCCCATCCTCCTCACTCCAAGGCCAGTGAAATGACAAATCATTCTGGTATCTTTGTCATGAAAATTTCAAATGGGTTCGTGAAAAATTGGACATAACTGAAAAAATGAAAACCAATAATAAAAATAACACATCAAGTAACTGGAAAGGCATATAAGATGTGTCATTTTCATCCTTTTCCTTTTCTTCTGAAGGCTATTTTCTTTTGAATCTCACAGAAGAGAGATTAATAATTAGAAGAAAAGAAAAAGGAATTAAAAGTTTAACTATTCATTTAAAAAATTCTATAATATCTTTCGCATCAACTATCTCTTATATAAGGAGTTAATGTAAAACATATTCACAGAACCAACAAAGACAAATAAACTAAGAGCCATTCCCGAATAGATAAAATAGTTCTCAAAAAAAGAAAAGACAAAATTGTTACAAATCACCAATAATAAGCAAAACAAAATAAAAACAACTCTGAAATTTAACCTCATACACAGCACAATGTAAAAACTTAAACTTGGACTCCACCAAACCCATAATAGGGCATCACTATGTGATAGCTGCAAACTGGTAGCTTGATTGTACAAAATGGAGAGGGAGTCTACAATTCTGTCATTCTGAACCATCAGAGCTTTCCAAATAGATAAAAAAAAGTTGAGTCCAGAAGCAACTTTCTTTCTTATGTTTTTTCATTCCCATTGGTTTTAATTCCTCTTTCAAAACATTACTATTAAGGAAATATGTTCGACATGAATGTACATATACAACTTTTACCAGACTGTTCACAGCCAAGTAGAGGCGGGAGGGAAGGGAAGGTGATAGCAAAAATGTCAAACTCATAAATTTTCAAATGGGTAATGTTGAAAAACTTCCATTGTATGTAATTGAGAAAATAAAATAAAATTTCAATTAAAAAAAGGAAAAAAATGTAAAGAACTGTTATGGCGGCAGAGAAACTCAAGAAACAAACCCAAAAGAGAATGATTCAAAAATATCCATAAGTAAAGCCTCAGAGGAAAACACTGGGAAAGAATTCAACTAGAATTTCTTGGAAAATATGCAGGAAGTTTTAAAAGAGGTAAAAATCTTTTTAAGAATAAAATGAAAATACTTGAAGAAAAAATGAAAGAGAAATAAGAGTTATGGAAGAATTAGAATGAGGATTATCTGCTTGGCTAAGTGGTACTATGCATTGCCCAAGCAACAAGCTCTCTGAAAATGATAATGAGACCTCAATAAGGCAACAAAAAATGTTAAAACAAAGGGGAAAAAACTGAAAAAAAGAGAAGAAAATATAAATTATCTCAGAACAAAAACTACTAACCTAGAAAATTGATTGAAGAGGAAAAATACTGAAGATTCATTGTACTATCTGAATAACATGATAAAAAGGACTTTATATATCATATTTTAAGAAAACTTAAATGAAAACTTCATAGGAACCATATGGCAAAATGAAAATAGAAAGAACCTACCAGAGGATCACCCCCCCTAAAAAAAAACTACCAAATGAAAACTCCCAGGAACAGCATAACCTTGTATTCAGATCAAAGAAAAAAGTACTCCAGAAGTCAGAAAGTATTTGAATACTGAGAAACCACAGTTAGGTTGACATTTGATTATGAAGAAGCAGACTTGGAATACAATATTCCAGAAGTCAAATGATATGGGATTTTAGCCAAGAATAATTAATCTAGAAAATCTGAGTTTTCTAAGGGGAAGGGGGGAGGAATGGAGCTTTAATGAAAGAGAGAGGCTTTCCAAGTATTCCTGATGAAAAGACCCTACCGGTGTAGAAACTTTGAAGTTAACCCAGGAAGGAAGAAAATTTTTTTTACAAAGGTAAAATAAGTGAACTATGATAAAGGGACTAAACAGAGATAAACTACTTTCATTCAAATGTGGGTAAATATGATCCTTCTGAATTTTTTCTTCAAAAGGACTTATAGAGGGAGTTGAATTAAACAAGGCCTAGGAGTAGTTCTATCATATCTTTTATCATTTAAAGAAAAGAATGGAAAGAGAGGAAAAGAGAAAAACACATGGAATAAGGGAGAGGGAGAGAGAGAAAAGCTAGGGGAAAATATCCCACATGATCTCAGTGTGCAAATAGACATTCATATAACTAAGGAGGAGAGATGGAGGGTACAGCTGACATTTGAACTATGAGCTCATCTGAACTATTAAAAAGAAGAAAGAATATACACCTCACACCTATCAGATTGGCTAAGATGAGAAAAAGGGAAAATGATCAATGTTGGAGAAGTTGTGGGAAGATTGGGACATTGATGTATTGCTGGTGGAATTGTGAACAGATCCAACCATTCTGGAGAGCAATATGTATGGAACTATGCCCAAAAGCAATAAAATTGTTCATTCCCTTTGACCCAGCAATTCCAATTCTAGACCTCTATCCAGAAGAAATCACAAAAAAAATGGGAAAGGTCCCACATGTTCCATAGTAGCTCTTTTTATTGTGGCAAAGAATTGGAAATTGAAGGGATGCCCATCAATTGGGGAATGGCTAAACAGTTATGGTACATGAATGCTATGGAATATTATTGTTCTATAAAAAAAACAAAAATGGTCAGACTTTAGAGAAGCATGGAAGGAGTTATAGGATCTAATGCTGAGTGAAGGGAACAGAACCAGAACAATGTACACATTAACAACAACACTGTGAGATGATTAACCTTGTTGGAAGCAGCTCCTCTCGGTAATTCAAAAAGCTAGGATGACTCTATTAGACCAGTTTTGGACAATGCTATCCCTATTCAGAGGAAGAAAAACAAAACAAACAAACAAAGCCCTTCAGAATTATGTCTTATGTATCTCTTTCCCTTAATCCTAATTCCTCATCCCCAAAAAACTAATCTGTAAACATTTATCAAAAACATTATGTACAGTGTTAACTTGACTGTTCACAGCTGAGGGGAGAAGGGTGGGAAGGGAGGGTAGAAGGAAATTTTATAAGTTAAAAATATACACATGCATATGGCTGAATGTTGAAAAAACTTTCATACCACCTTTTTTTGGAAAAATAAAATTTTAATTAAAAAATGAAAGAATATACACACACAAGTTGGATACAGAAATACATTTTAGTCAACAGAGAAATAGGAAAGAAAGGATAGAAGAGTAGAGGGGAAATTTGAGAATGGGTAGATTAAGGGAAGGATTAGTCATAATCAAACCAAAGACATAGAAAACTGTAGTGAAGAAAAATGGGAATCTGTGAGATTGTCCATCAATTGAGGAATGACTAAACAAGTTATAAATGTGATGGAATACTTCTGTACTGAACTTTTAGCAGTTTAATGGCTACCAGAATTTCAGAGTATTAATGGTAATTCATATAGTGATGGAGAAGTGAAGAATTTAAAATACAGAATGAAACAATTTTTTGGATATTATTAATATGAAAATTTGTTTAAGTTGACTATGCATATTTTTAATGGGTTTTATTTTTCATGTGTTTCAACTGGGAGCCAGAAGTGGGTGGAAAGGTGAGAGGCTAGATTTTGACTGAATAAACCAAAATATTTTAAGAATAAATGAAAGTAGCATTAAAGACAAAAGACATTAAAAACTCAAAATTCAAAAAGTCATCTAACACATTTAATAAAGATTGGTGAGAATTAGTGTATTGAATGTAAAATAAAGTCATTCTTTCCAATAAGAGAAAAGGATCTTGCTGACTGAAGTAGATGTTGCCAGCTGCAGCTGATTTTGCACTTTTGAAGATTTGAGATATATGGATGCTCTGTCTTCTGATATAGTATACATTAGATACCTCTAATAGCAGGTTTGGGATTTTTTTAAAAAAGTAAAGTGTAAATACCTTAGAACTGAATAGTAGGAATACAAATTATTGTAAATATAATGCATTTATAATGTATAATTATAAAATAGTGCATGAGTGTGATATGAAAAGGAGAAGATAAATACTAGATAAAGTGGGAGAAGATGATGACTAAAGGGTAAGGGATAGGAGGTAGTAAGTCAATATAATAGAAAAAATACTTGGAATCCTGAATCCTGTATTTGAATTACAGAACTCTGACTTATCACCCATTTAATGCTAGACAAATCATGTAAAAAAGGATACAACCAGATGTCTTGGGGATCCAAAGTTAGCTAGCTCTAAGTCTCATGATACTATGGCTTTATGGAGGAATTTACATTGTATTTAGGCTTCAACCAAAGGTTAAGTTTTCAATAGGCAGAAGCCAGAAGGTTCAGTATTCTAGGTTTATTGAAAGAACTGGTAACATGCTACAATTTGCCCTTTCTGATGAGATATAGAAGCATGCACAGATATTCTCTGCCTAGTACCAATTCAATACATAGGACTTGAGTTGACTAAGGATCTGGTGTTGGTTATCCTAAAGAGCTTTCTGGTAGGCTGAGTGACAAGGACTTATGTGTGCAGACAGTAAAAGTGATCTGTTCTTCTATTGTTTAAAAT
The DNA here is from genome assembly GCF_037893015.1 of Macrotis lagotis. Classification (NCBI taxonomy): domain Eukaryota; kingdom Metazoa; phylum Chordata; class Mammalia; order Peramelemorphia; family Peramelidae; genus Macrotis; species Macrotis lagotis. Next base: position 97,118,939 of record NC_133659.1, read on the forward strand.
GACTAGATTTTGTCTTATAACTGCTTAAGTCTTGGTCCTTTGTGTCTGATCTTAGTTCAGAACTCAGTTGACCTGTGATAATTTAAGTTTAGAACTCGTGTTCTTTTGGTAACACTATGTAAGGGATTTTGTTAACTTGGAAAGAGAGGGAGGCAGTGTGAGGGGACGTTAGAGAGTCTGGTTCAATATCTGTACACCATCAAATTATCCTTCAAGGAGGTCTGGTTTGTTAACCAAAGAAGTCTGCAGATGAACTAAACAATGAACACTTTTTTAGTCTAAAGAAGGAAGGAGGGGGTCTTTGCTAACCCCTCATGTTCATATTGATCATGTTCAGAACTCTATACCTCAGTTTAACTTATTTTAGATTGTTTTTTTCTGACCCTTTTATTTTTTCTTTCTTGGCAATCAGTGAAATGTAACTATTGTGAACTGCCAAGTTGGGAGGTAGAGTGGTATGGGGTAAGAAGAATGTATGTTTTTCTAGACACTCTAGACACTCTATCCAGAATGCATGTTTCAGGGCAGCTAGGTGGCACAGTGGATAAAGCATCAGCCCTGAAGTCAGGAGTACCTGAGTTCAAATCTGGCCTCAGTCACTTAATAATTACCTAGCTGTGTGGCCTTGGGCAAGCCACTTAACCCCATTTGCCTTGCAAAAAACCAGAATGCATGTTTCTAGATACTACTTCATTTTTGCCTATTCCTTCCTGATTTTAGGCAAGAGATTTTTCTGAAATCCATCCAAGCAACCAGAAGTTTCATCAAGTCATTAGAGATCTCATCAGAAGGTAGAATTTATAATAGAATCTGATAGAATGGTAAAAGACAATAATAGAGAAGTCATCTCTATATATAGATGTGGAAAGACTATCATGAAGAATGGTGATGTTTGATCATGACCTCTAGTGACAGAGAGAAGTGTTGCCTATAGTCCATAAAGAGGTAATAATAACCTCTGGAGACTAGCAGCAAGCTACACCTTAGTGGAATTTTACTTAGAGTCTGCAAAAATAGAAAAGGATTTCAGGACCTGAGGACCATGAATTCTGAAATACACTAAGTTCTTTACATATTTTAAAGATGTATCTGACTACTTTTGAATTCTAAGTTTGAATCCAATCTATCTCCCTAAGTACTTGTGTGGACAAGGAAAAGTTTATTTCCAGGTTGAAGGGGAGTGTTTTAACTCCTGTCCTCAATATAACATTTTAGTAAGTACCCTTCTCTAGAAGTTGTTTACCTGATCATTATTACATATCCTATCCCTTCATGGTCAATCCCAGAACTCCAAAGGAAATTTTAGCTTCTTCCCAGGGATTCTAATTTGTGATTTTGAGTGTACTTTGGGAAAATGATGATATTATACAAGTATAAAGAAAATAAAGGTCATACAAGACAGAAAATTCTGGGCCGTGTGTATGGGTGGAAGGGAGGGAAATATGAACTAACAAACACAATATTTCAAGGAGAAGAGTACAGAATGAATTTGGAAAAGCAGAAGGAACAGAGGGGGAGAATAGGATTCAATGACAAGAAGTTTGAAATCTAGTCAGTAGATAATGGAATTCATTGAAGTGTTTTCAGCAGGGGAGTGATCTGACAACCTGATTGACTTGGCAAGGATTGCAAAGGTAATGAATAAAAGAAGTGGATACTAAAAAGAAGTGAAAAAATAAATAAGAAAATTGAACCATCAAGCCAACCAAGGAAATAAGAAAAAAAATTATTTTAAGGTAACTTTAAAGTCTTAAATACTTTTACAATTCCCTTTGAGAGAAATGTTTTCTCCATTTTAGATAAAGAAACTGAGGCTCCAAAAGAGAAAATGATTTGGTAGGTCAATTAAGTGTCAGAGGTAAGATCTGGACACAAGTCTTCCAAACTCTAAATCAAGTGATCTCGCTTGTGAAGTAGGGAAAAGAATAGTTTGGAAAACAAATGTCTGATCAGTGCTTTAATAGCATATTACTCTTTCAAAAGATTAATTTTCCATAATTTTGTATTAATGTGAAAAATTAATGGAAGTAAGCTGCACAGTTAATCAACAAATCCAGCATCAAAATAATCATATTTCATGATCTATACTGGGTATAAAGTGACTAGTCAAAGGGGAGCATTGTTGTCTGGTTTTCATAAAGGCAAAATTAATTACAAATACTCTTTTTTAAGTTGTATACTCCCAAACCAAGTTTGTAAAAAATGGGTTTCCCTTTCTTCTCCATTTTCTTCTCTTAGGAAATGCCCTTACCAGGCTCCCTGGGGACTTTAATTTTGCTATTACCAAAAAGCGCTGCCAGACTTGCCTGATGTTGGGGAGGAGGCAGCTGTATTTATAGTATAATCATCTTTCTTCCTATATACTGAAATAAGGTCTAAAAACCTGGGAAAAATTGCAAACTGAGCAACTTTGACCACAGTACTTTTATATTCTGAAAAGTCTCTCTTTGTAAAAGTTAGGAGTAGGAGGTATTCATCAGTCTACCACTGAAGGTAGGAATCAATGTAGAAAGTCATAATTTTTCATAATTCTGAACCTCTAAATTTTATCCTGCTTCACTTTTTTTCAGCTCCAGCTCTGCATGAGGGTAGGGAGAAGAATGGAAGAAAAGAATGAAAAGGAATGTGCTTTTGTTTTTCTTGTTCGGTTTTACTCATGTCTGACTCTTCACAATCCTATTTGGGCTTTTCTGGACAAAGATACAGGGGTAGTTTGCCATTTCTTCCTCCAGTTCATTTTACAGATGAGGAAACTGAGGCAAATAGGGTGAAATGACTTGCTGGGGAGTCACACTTCTATCTAGTGTCTAAGGCTGCATTTGAACTTAGGTTTTCCTCATTCCAGGCTTGGTACTTTTATTTACTTTATCCAACTAGCTGCCTTCAGAGAGAATCAAAACAAACAAACAGAAGGTTCAATCTTAAAAGATCTGGATTTGAACTGTGGTTCCCATACTCCCTGACTTTTTGATTTGGGCAAGTAAATTTGCCCCTCTGTGCTTCAAATTATTCATCTGTAAAATGGGAATAATAATAATACTTCTTATTTTAGAGGATTTGTAATTTACAAAAAATGTATAGAACTAAGAGCTATCATTATACTGAAAATTTGTGGTATCTTTGCATTATTCTTCTTTCCATGCTATCCTGTCTGCCCACTATGGTGACCTTGACTTACACTTCTGTGCATGTCCTCTGACATGAGGACTCTATTTTTGACTTTCCTAATTTGAGATGCCTTATTTCTACCTTCTTTGTTACAGCTAAGATCCCCTCTTCTATACAATGGAGATGACTTCTCTTCTTCCCAAACTGGAGAACTGGTTCACATCTAAAGGAGAATTAGGAGGAGAGTCTTGATAATAGCAGTGTACACAAGATCTGCTTTCAATCCAGTCCCCAGAGGACAGGAGTGACCCAGGGAAATGACCCTAGGAAAACAGGTCTTTCATCCCCATTACAAATAAACAATACCAACAAACCATCTGCTCCCAGACATGAACAAATCATCCTGGTACAAGGAACATTCTATCATAGAGAAAGAGAATTAAATGGGATCAAACCATTGCTACTACCTTGACAACCCTCATTTCCCCTAAGAAACCCAGTGGAGACAGCCTAGGATTCTAAGGTCAAAAACTCCTAGAATGGCAGCATTGCCTAGGCCACTTTTTCTGTTTTCAAAATAAGTAATGCAATGGAATAAACATTGAATATGGGATCAGACATTCTAACTACAAAATCTGTCTCTGCTGCTTACTATATGTGCAGTCCAGGGCCAATTTCTTTATCTGTACAATGAAGGAATTGAGTGACATGTCCTCAAAGGTCCCTTTCAGCTCTAAATCAATGATCTTACTTGTCAGAGCCTGTTCTTTGCCATTGTCCATGGAAGTAGAAATGGGGATGGGGGGCATCCTCAACACTATGAATACCAACCACTTGTCACTGATATGCAGGGAAGCAAACCCAGGCATCCCAAGAATAACAATCCTGCCTCAGTATACTAGATCATGCTCCAACCTGGCCATGACCTGTCTTCTGCCTCTACAGGTGCTACAGTCCCAAGTCTTTATCAAACAAAGCAACTGAGGATCCAGAAAAGAATAATCCTGCCACTAAAGACCATAGCCTTGACAAATGGTTCAACATTGAAAATAGATAGAGTTTTACAAATGGAAATAACATTAAAGAAGGAACTAAAGAAATACCATCTGCTTTACTGTTGCATCCTGAGAATGATGGGACCTTTCTGTCTGACTGGAACAAAATCTCCTGTGTGTGTTGTTCTCTCCATTAGCATGTGATATCCTCAAGAGCAGGGAATGTCTTATTTTTCTTCCCATCTCCCTCCCAATATGTAATCTTTCCTTTCTTTTTTCCATTCCTTTTTCCTTTCTTTTTTCCTTCCCTTTTTCCTTTCCTTTCTTTTCTCTACCTTTCTCTTTTTCTTACATTCATTTTTATTCTATTTTTCAATTCATAAGCTTTAAGGAAAAACAACACCCATGTTACAAATATGCACAGTCCTTTGTATTCCCAGTATTTATCATTGTACTTTGCAAATAGCAAGCGCTTAACTAATTTTTAAAAACAATTCATTCTTTGATGGGACTTCCTGCTTTATCCATATCCCACTTCTGCTCCTAATCCAGATACTCATCTCCTCCTCTGAGATAAACACCTCTTCCTAAAGCCTGTCCTTGCCCTATCTTTCCCATCTCAGCCTCTTCTTGTCATCATCTATTGAAGGAATATGTCACTGTTTTCCATTAACAGCATCCTCATCACTTCTAGACTGGCTCTTTCCCAGGTCCCATCCAGTTACAGTCCCAAAGGGCTAAGTCAATATTGATATTCCTAGTGTCTTAGTGGATTATTACTTAAGATACTGGTATTGTTTGACTTATTTTCATTTAAAAAAAAAGTATTTTTCCTATTCCACTGCAATCCCACCATAATGTCAGACTGGGTAGGAGAAGGGTCAATTTTAGAAGAAAATGTGAGTAAAGCACAGGCTCTGACAAATCAGAAGATCATTGATTTAGAGCTGAAAGGGACCATTGAGGTCATGTCACTCAATTCCTTTATTGTACAGATAAGGAAATTGGCCCAGGACTGCACATGTAGTAAACAGCAGAGACAGATTTTGGACTTAGAATGTATGATCCCAAATTCAATGTTCATTCCATTGCATTACACCGTCTCCTGGACAGGTTTCAAATATGGTGATAAGATCTGTGTCTGGCAGCAGAGGCCCAGCAGAAATAAATCTGGAGATGTTCATTATGAGTTCACCCACTAGTTGATAAATTATTTTGGCCTCAGCAGTTCATGAAGACCACAGGGTTACAATCTTAGTCAGTGGAGAAGTTCCCACAATGATAGAAAGGCCTCTGGTTTGAAGCAATAAAATGAAAGAGCATTCTTAAAAGGCCAAGGAAATGAATCTTTCAAGGTGGAATTTCAGGCCTGAATATTATTAAGCCAGTATTTATTTTTTGGGCAGGGGGGCAGTCCAAACAATCTGTTCATCACACCAGATAAGTATTGGCCTACCCTACACATCAGCCTTAGTTGAAATTATAAGGGACTGAGTCTATTCCTGTTAAAGACAGTCTTGACATTTCATCTGCCCAGTTTTAAATATAGTATCCTGGCTTTAAAGCTGTGGGAATGTGTATTAATTGGAAAGTTATAACAATAATAAGAAAGTTGAGTACTAATGATTTGTAAAGACATGTGCTATGATGGTCAACTCTCCCTATACTTTTCAATTGTGGCTGTCTTCAAGTGACCTTTGATAAATATGGGCTGGTTCTACATATGGAGTAAAGTTGTAGTTCAGCAAAAGTTCTTGAAGACACCATACCACTGGAATGGAGCTAAAGTTGCATAATACTTAAAATATTCAAGACAATTTTATTTATTCTTTACAATAACCTCTTAAGATAAACACTATTAGGAGATAGAGTTGGAACTTGGAATCAAGAAGACCTGGTTTCACAGTTTGCTTTTGACATTTATGAGTTGTGGGATCCTGAGCAATTCACCTGACATGTCTGAACCTCAGTTTCTTCATCTGAAAAAAATGGAAATAACAGAACAGAGTTGTTCTAAGTAGATTTAAGATAGAAATGACATTAAGTTATATCCCCTCCCTTTATAGATGAGGAAACAAAGAATCAGAGTTCAGGTGATTGGTTTAAAGTTATTCAGCTAATAAGTAGTTTAATTAGAACTTGAAAATGGAAAAAAAGTTGAGTGTTTTTTAAAATGCATTATGCCTCAAAGATTCTTTCAGTAGTTATTTCCAAAACAATGGTAGAAACTCTCCTGCAAGATCACTTTAAAAACCTGGGTCAAGCAGAAATACTGTTTACCAACCTCGGATAACAGATTTCTGTCTAAAAGGGATCTTTAAACCCAGGTATCTATAATTTATCTTGTGACTCCATTTTTTTTTCTTTGCAATATTCACTTTTATGTTTTCGAGTGTAACTTCAAATTCATGATGGAACACATTAGTCCTAAAATATAGTTTTTTATTAAAGAAAAATGAAAGATATTGTGGCAAGTTTTAAAGCAACTCACAGATAACCCAGAGGGGTTTGGCAGGCCACTATTTTGAAAACCACTGCTAAATCTAAAGTACATTTCACCTACATAGTGGTGACCTTTGAAGGTACTTTGAAAAATTTAGTGACATTTTTAGCCACCTCCAATGAGTAGATAAGAATGATTCCAAGTTCACTGCTTTGCCAGGTTTCTGTAGTCACTTTCATAGGATTAGTATCATGATATTGGAATGTTGGCTCAGCATCATGTATGTTAATCTAACATTCTGCTGGTCTCCTTGTGAGTTGCAAAAGTCAATCAATCAAAAATGGAAGAGAATCTCAGAATTGGAATAAGCCTCAAAGGTTGTTTCGTTTAATCCATGCTTCAACAGGAAATCCCTCTGCAGTATCTAGGTCAAACAGTCTTCTGATCTTCACTTGAAGACTTGCAGAGATTTGAATCCATTTCATTTTTGCAGAACTCTAATGGATAGGAAGTTTTGCTTTTTTTGAATTTTAATCTCCAATTTCTGGCTTCTGAGACTAAATAGGGTCTAATCTCTCTTCCATATGGTGATACTTCAGCTACACAAAGACATCTCTCATAACCCCTTTGTCTTCTCTTCTTGAGGTCAAAGATCATTAATTCCTTCATCCTTTCTTTTTGCGACATGGTCTACATTGCATCCTAGTTACTTTCTAGTTTTTCAATATATTTCAGTGAATCAATCATGTCAGTAATGCAAGTGTGCAGCACATAAGCCTTACATATTGTCTCATGCCATGCAACCTGTCTATAGAGTAAGAGAACCACAGACTTTGAGAAATGGTAAAGACCATGATCATCTAGCTCAAGCCATATGCAAAAAAGACTTGCCACTATAATACATCAGAAAAGTGATCGTCTGGCCTCTATTTTTTTTTTTCAGGCAACTCATTCCACTTTTTCACAGCTCTGATTGTTAGGACTTTTCCCCCTCTCAAAATCAAACCTAAGTTTAGGGACTACCTCTCCTGCTCTCTTTGCTGATTTTTTGAAACTACCATCTCATCTTCTATTGCAGCCCAAAATGAATGAATGGATATATGTATATTTATGCATATATGTATATGCTTATATATTTGCCTACCATAGAAATGTTGCCTAAAATTAAGCTGTCAGACAAACCTCAATTTTTATTCTTTTTGTAACAATGTTTAATAACTCTACCTCCAACTTCTTTTGCTTGTGAAGCTGATTTTTGTGCCCAAATATAACACTTCACATTTAGTTCTAATTGTATTTCATCCTATTAGATTTGGCTTAATGTTCTAGCCTGGGGTCCCCAATGGATATTCTAAGGATCCTTGATGTCCCTGAGACATTGCAGGAGATCTATGAGGTCAAAAACTGTTTTCACAGCAATTATATGACATTTTAATTTCTAATAAGATAAATATTGATAGAGGTAAGTCATGTAAAGGACATTCTTACAGGAGGTTTTCAAAAGAACATCCTTTTGGAACCTGACTCTTTTGTCCTGGGTGTAAGTTATCCTTTTCAATGATGAATACTTTGGAAATTTGATAAACATTTCATCTTATCCTTTATCTAAATCATTGCTGAATTTTGCAAGTAGTTCAATGTCAAATATTAGATTTCTAGAATTTTTTTTGGTTTTTGCAAGGCAATGGGATTAAAAGACTTGCCCAAGGTCACACAGTTAAGCAAGTATTATTTATCTGAGGCTAGATTTGAATTCAGGTCCTCCTGACTCCTGGGCCAGTGCTCTATTCACTGTACCACCTAGGTGCCCCTAATTTCTAAGATATTTTACTAGAGATTTTCTTATTTGTTGAATAATACAATTAGCAATAAGTCTTTCATTCTAGGCATACAGCCATTTCTATCAAATTGTGATACCATCTAACCCGTATTTCCCAATATTCTCAAAAAAAGTATGTTTTTTTTTTCTCAAAAGTCTCACTAAAATACCTAACTATTAACTTAGTAATCACCTCACAGAAAAGGAATGAAGTTGCTTTGGCAGAATTTGTTCTTGAGCAAGTCATGCTAACTTAAAAATCCTAATTCTTTTTCTGGATATCCATTAACCATCTAATACTCAGTTCTATATTTTTCCAAGAATCAAAATCAAACTCACTAAACTATACTTGGTAGATTATAGTAGCTTCCCTTCTTTAAAAAAGTGTGAAATTTCTCTTCTCTGAATTTATATACCGCTTCCATTTGCCATCATTTTTCAATCACCTCTAGTTGGGCTGTTCAGTTAAAAAACAATTAGCCCTATTATTTGGTATGCCTAATTGGATGGTCAAATGCCTCTACTGGAGACACAGAAGGGAGCATAGAAGGCAAGACAAGACAACCCAAGAAGTGTCCTAAGGAAGAATCGAGCCTCCCACCATCCCACTATAATGAAACAACTGATATGGTTAGATTGAGATAGTTTACCTTTCCTCCCTTTCCTCCCTTCCCCCCCTTCAATTAAATAAAAACACACATCAGTCAGTACTGACACTTTCAAAATAGACTAAAAAGGGCAAGGGAGCAATACAGTCAAAACCTTGAGTAAAATGATCTTTAGGACATGACAGAAGGATGGAGTCCATGATAGACAAAAGGCTACTCCCAGGACTTGGCAAGTTGTTACACCAAGTTTTTCTTAGATTGATCTTTTAGGATAACTTCAGGATTAGGTCATAGGTGAATTTGAGCTTTTAAGCAGGACTGATTTTTCTTTCTTTAAAGTTTACATGTAAGGAGGTTGTAGAAACCAGTTACTAGTTTGTAAATACAAATTTCTAACTTGAAAGATTTGATACAATGAGGTAGCATGATATAGTGGAAGAACAGTGAATTTTGAGTCAAAGGATATATATTGAAATCTCATCTTTCCCACATATGACCTGGAAAAAAATTTTAAGTTTAAACTCTCTTTGCCTCAGTTTTCTCATCTGAAGAATAAAGAGGTTAGATTAGATAGTATCTAAGCTCTGTTCCAGTTCTAAACATATGATCTCATGATTCTTGTGCAAAATACCAGATTAGATCAGGAATGAGACTCAAAAAAAGCATGAAAAAAAGAAATAGAGAAAGGAAGATAATATAAATAAAAATATTTAAAAGATGAATCCTTATTTTCTTTGCTAGATGCTCATTCTCTTTAATAAGAGCTCATGACTGGTTACAGATGTAGGAATCCATATCATAATCTGATTGTATCATCAAACTCCAGACTATTTAAAGTAAAATCAAAATCAAATGAAAAGAATAAAGATGAGACTTTGTAAATAACTAAGTTAATTTGACCAATTCAAATAAGCCATTGATCCAAATAAGAACTAGAAAAAAAGATAAAAGAATTTAGATTTATTATCAATATTTCCCACAAATATTAACTCATACATAACACTCATCATAATGAGAAGACCAAAAATCTCCCCCCCACAAAAAAAAAATCCTCCTCAGGCAGAAAACATTTGATGTCCTCGATGAACTATGACAATAAAGGTCAATACAACTTTTGAATACAACCGTGTTTGTAAAATATTAAAAAGTCAGGAAACTATGAATAATAGAATAGTAAAAAAAATTATAAATAAAAACAACTCTATAGAAAGGCAAGGATAAGATCCAACTGAGCCACATCATACTAAAAATATTCATCAAAAATATGGAAGATGCATAACAATTAGGTTCTACTTATGTCACATATCTTGGGCAAGTCCCCACCTCCCTGAGTCTGTTATCTTATCTGTAAAATGAAAACCTTGCATCAAATGTTCCCTGGGATACTTTCTGGTTCTAGAAATATGATAAATGGAACATGTTTATTTGGGTTTCAAGAAAGACTATTGACATCTTAACTGACAATGAAACCATCAGATTTGGGACCTAATATCAAATACCTCAATCTCTAATGAGTAAAAGTAGAATTTGAAATGATTTTTAAGATTGTCAAGTAAGAGGGGTGGCTAGGTGGTGTAGTGGATAAAACACTGGCCCTGGATTCAGGAGTACCTGGGTTCAAATCTGGTCTCAGACACTTAATAATTACCTCTCGGTGTGGCCTTTGGCAAGGCACTTAACCCCATTGCCTTAAAAAAAAAAGATTGTCAAGTAAGAAAGTGAGGTTAGATTAGATCAATATAAAATAATGGGTAATTATAAAAATATATCAGGGTAGGAAATACGTTAAAAGATTTGAAGATCTTATTAGCCTTGTCAGGATAAACTTATCAATAATACCAAGCCATATTCCTACTTTCTCATTTTTATAAAACCTTTATGAGAATGATCTCTATACATTTTGATGATATCCTGGATGAAAATGAGAAAAGAGCTTCAGGCTTTCACAATTTCCTACAGCAATCTCTTATCTCAGCAATGACATTATTAGCTGAAATGTACAGCAAACATAAGGTTTTACTATAATCTATGGTTTGTTGATTCCCAAAATGAAACATTTTAATTCAGTAAAGCAAATCAGTCTGAAGCCTGTATCCTTCAATTAATAATTATTGACATTTTATAGTGTTTTAAAGTTTATCAAGCTTACTTGTATTAACTTGATTCTTACAATAATCCTAAAAGGGAGGTACTATAAATGACCACACAAGACAATATGTCCCTACTAACCAATAGTCTTTTGATATGTCTCTAAAAATAAGTTGGCTCTGAAATGACACACATGTATTCCATCCATTTCCTAGGCTGTTCGTGAAGCATTTGCAGTTTTGTAGAAACTGTCAGGGTTTTACAAATCTATAATAATATCACTGAAGCCTTGTAGTGCCAGTCACAGACAGCACTGTTTTACAAAGCCCTCTGTAGACATAGAGAGTGTTAAACATTAAGTTGTCCACAAATGTTTTATGCTGAGGGACAGAGAAAGAATAGAATGATTTAATGACCCAGATGATTTATGTATTCTTTTTGGATCATTGCATCTAGGAAAAAAAATAGAGAGTAGAACATCGCTTTTCTGTAGTTTATTTCACAGATTAGACTTAAACACAGGTCAAATTAACACCTCTTGAAATAGAACCATTCACTACACATGGGGAAAATAAATAAACCTGGTGACCCTGTCTTCAGTGGCAGCTTTACAAAAGGGTTTCACTTTTTCTTTTATGAGTAGCAGCTGCGTAAATAAGGCACTGTCTCCATATTACAAAGAAATCTGTGCTCAATGGCATCTAATGATTAAGAAGGCATCTTAATAGTATAACAATAGAAAAACTACTCCTCCTTCTCTTCTCCCAAAGAGTTTTTGTCCTAGGGGAAAATATTCTTGAGAGCTAGAAGAGTAGTTAGCTTTTCCACCTACTCTGCCCTCCCACCTCCATCTTAGGTGATTTAGAGTGATCTAAATAATACCCCTCACTTAAGTCATGACTTGTGAGACACAATGAGAGAAAAAAAGTAGAGGTCTTTTTTTTTTCAATTACTAAACAAGGGAATGGTGGGAATCCTAGGGAATTATAGGATCACAGAAAATCTAGTTCAACCTCTTCATTTTAAAGTTGAAGAAACTGAGGCCTAAGACTTACCCAAAATCATAGATGGCAATGTAATCATTAGATATGTCATTTGACCCCAGTTCTTTTGACTCCAGAGTAAGTGCTAATTCTATTCTGTTCAAAAATGTACAAAGTAAGGCATGGCTGCACATTGAGTGACTGTTACCTTTGGCTTTTGCCCTGAGGAAAAGAGGAATGGTCAGTAGGAATGTTCAGCACCACCCCACCCCCACCACCCTTCATCAGGGTATAATCTGTACACCTGACCCATGTCCTCACTAGTTAGACCAGGTGTGTCCAACCTGGGACCTGCTGGGTCATATTTGTTGTTATGCCTCTTGATGGTGTGGGTTAAATTGTAATCATGAATGGGTATTGAATTCTGTATGCAGCCCCAAAATTGGACAATCCTGAGTTAGAATAACCTTCATTTTGGACTTCTGAAAATAGGAGAGCATGCAAACCCAAAGTCACTATACAAGACTCTGTCGTGAAAAGCTAATACTCTTTGAACAACATAGAGTGAGGATTATTGATGCCTGAGCAATATTTTGTGACGACAAATTTGATGGAAGGGTAGAAAATAGTCACAGTGAGAAATTCCTGGATTACAGTTTTTTAATTAGAGGACCCTGTCCCCAGTCAGAAAGGGAGCACTGTGATGACCTTTATCTGTATAAGCAGATGCTTAACCCTAAATTACTGAGTCTCTCTTCATTGGTGGAGATTACTTGATATTCCACACCTATGTGACTGATGAAGTTGAAGAGATCTGGGAGGAAGTATTCTGGCCTTGTAGCTTCCAGATTGCAGAGAAAAATTCCAAATTCTTTTCAGAGGAAGGTCTTTGAAGGAAGAGAAAGATTCTGGGAAGAAGCCCCCCATATACAGAAATTAACCCTTGGATCATTTCCTTCTCCATAGCTGACTACACTCTAGACTTGGAGAATTTCCCTCTGGATGAAGACTGGGATTCTTTTTCTTGGGTTAGCTATCTTAGACCCAGTGGGAGAGCCAATTCATTCAGTTTATTATCTGTTATATCCTTATCTCTATACTTCTCTGATTTCTGTTTGCTATCATCTTGGATAAATGAGTTTATTTTCCATTCACTACATGTGGTCTTTGGTAACTAGCATTTGTTGGGGAGGGAGTCAAACCTTGTATATATATATATATATATATATATATATATATATATATATATATAAGTATTCTTTTCTCATTAAAGGATCAAGAACTCAGCTTAAATCTAAAATTATTTCTCCTACACTATCACTATTATTTAGGGGAGCATATAGATATAATTCTAGCCTCATATACCCTTCCCTGAAGAGAGATTAGTGACCAGCCTCTGGCACCAATCTCCTGCTTCCTCTCTTGGCAGGAACCAGTCTCCTATGGAGAAAGATAAACAGAGGACTCTGACTCTCTCTCTCTCTCTCTCTCTCTCTCTCTCTCTCTCTCTCTCTCTCTCTCTCTCTCCTCTCTCCTCTCTCCTCTCTCCCCCCCTCTCCCCCCCCACCACACACACACATACATACTACACCTATGCAAAGAAACTACCAAAATGCAGATTAGTTGCCTCTTACCCAAAAAAAAAAAATTACCTGAATGAAGTTACTTCAGAATACTGTTTTCTTCTTATTGTCTGTGATGAAAGTACAGATAAAGATCTTTGAAGGAGGACGGGATCTTTATTTTCTAAGAGATTTGTTGTGAGTTTGATTTTTCCCCTTAATTATAAAATTATGTCTTTAATTTTGTGATCTATGTCCTGAGAAGTGGGGATTTGATTTCAGTATACTGGGGAATTCCATGCATGCAATATATTTTTCTAAGTTTCCTGGGTTGATATTTTGAACTAAGAGAGTGGGAATATCTCACAAAGTATATATACCTCAAGATTTCATATCATCAGTCATTCAACCAACAAACATTTATTAAAATATCTACTATGCTTTGGGGTATCTAGATGCTTCAATGGAGTCAGGACAACCTGGATTTAATCTGGCCTCAGATACTTGACTGTTTGACCTTGGGCAAGTCATTTAATCCTGATTCCCTCTCATCCAAGGCCATTTTCATTGTTCTGATCCATATCTGGCCGCTGGACTCAGATGGCTCTGGGGCAGGTGACTTGGCACAGCTCCCCTCTCCCCCCCCACTCAAATCCAATTCACATCATGGCATTATCTTCCTGGTCATATTATATTTTGAGAATGATAGACAAAGATCATCATTGTTATCATGCTTTAATACATTGCACAAAAGCATTGGATGAAATCATTTCCATTTACAAGTATGTTATATTCTAACAGAAGAAATAAGGGCATTTATAAATGAATATAAATATTAAGTAATACAAATATATGCAAAGTACTATAGTTAAATAAAGGATAATAAGAGAGGGAAGATACTCTAGTGGCTGAGGAGAATCAGGAGAGGATTCATATTGGAAATGATACTTGAACTGAGTCTTAGAGAAAAAAAGGGATTCTATGAGGTAGAAATGAGAAGGGTATTTCAGACACGAGAGACAGCCAGTGCAAATGGATGAAGATAGGAGATGGAAGGCTGTGGGTGAGGTATACAGAGAAAGTCAGTTTTATGAGATTACAGATTATTGGATGGTATTTGATAGAAGTGACAAACAACAACTAGAATTGATTGAATGGGGAATAACTTGGTCAGATTTGCTTTTAAGGAAAATTGCTTTTGTATCATTGTGTAAAATAGACTGGAATGATGAGAGCTTGGGGCAGGAGATCAGTTAGGAGTGTTTTGTCAAAAATGAGCCTAGAGTTCATGAGGGACTGAAAAAAGTGATGTCTATGAAAGTAGGAAAAAGGAGTCTGTTTGAGGGTGGTGGTGGACATGGGAACAGGATTTGGAAACTGATTGGGTAAGTGTATTAGTAGAGTAAGGTGTTAAGAATAATTAAAGTTAAAGATGGAATTTTTGTTTGTTTCTATAGAAATAGGGAAATGTAGAAAAGTGAAAACGATTTGGGTGAAACATAATGGACTTGGTTTTGGACTAGCTGAAATATTTTCAGAAGACTGAGTTTGAAATACTCAAAAGACAACTGGTGATACAGGACTAAAGCTCATGGAAGAGATGGCACAAGTTATAATTAGATCTGTATACCATATGCATGGAGGAGTACAGAAAATCAATACAATGAGGCCTGGGACAGAACCTTAGAGTTAAAGGATAAAGGGAGTGACAGGAATAATAGGAGAACAGGAGAGAGCAACCAGAAGATGATCAATGTTGTCATATTCAACAGGTGCATCATGAGACAATCTCTGACAAAAGTCTTATGATAAGCTTTGACCAGTTTGCTTAAATTTCTAAGAATCTCTAGTCACATGTTTACAGCTTTATTTAGTCATTAGATGCAAGTCAAGTTTGCCATGATGTTGCAGTCTACAATTTTCACAGATTTCAGGAGATGAAATAATGACATACATGTGCTGTGGATTGAGAGGTGATTTAATGACCTGACATGAAGCATCATTAATGATTACTTGCTCTCAGAGATCTCCAGGGGAGTACTTCAAAAATCTAAACCCCTCCTCTGCTTATTGAATAATTTTTGTTGACCTGATTAAACATAAAATGGATTATCAAATTTATAACAAAATTTAGAAGAACAACTAATATAAAGAATGGCCAAGTGATGACAAAAGATGGTTCAACAAAACAGAGCATTTGATATATCAAACACAATGGTGTTTCACAGGGGGTAAATGCCTTACACTTTAAATAAAATCAGTTTTATATGTACCACATGTATAGGCGTGACTATCTGGAAGATAGTCTGATGATTCCAGGGCACTGTAAGCTCAATTGAAGGAACATATGATAAGACAGTCAAAAAAACTCCATGAGTCTTTGGGCTACTTGAGAGTATTGTATTTAAATCTAAGAAGATGTGCATCACATACATTTCCACTGGGTTTTTTTTTGTTTGTTTTTTTGAAAGACAATGGGGTTAAGTAACTTGCCCAAGGTCACACAAACTAGGTAATAATTGTCTGAGGTCAAATTTGAACTCAGGTCCTCCTGTCTCCAGGGCTGGTGCTTTATGCACTGCACCACCTAGCTGCCCTCCACTGTTTTTTTTAAAAACCGTATCTGGGCAATTGTATACTTATCTCTTCCACAATGCAAGGGTTTAGGGGTATGATACCCCCTGCAATCTGAAAAGTCACATAAAATTTTTTGGTCCTCTTTTTGTACCAGAGAAAAAGTCTGAGTTATTATGGTATTAAAAGATAAAAATGTGGGTATTATATAATATTATACATATATTTTATGCATTATTGAGTTTCTAAACTTTTTTCTGTGTTGTCTGCTGGCCTTCTAATCTATCTGTGGTTTCCACAAAATCCCCCCCCAAATTCCCATTTAATTTATCGTGCCAACCTGTGGGCACAATGGGGAAAGCCACAATGTGGAAGGGATAACTGCATTCAATTTGGGGCACCATGTTTTAAGAAGGACATTGATAAATCAGAGAAATGGAGAAGCACAACCTAGATGGTAAAAAACCTTGAGATTATATGATAGAAGGATGTATTGGAAAAAATGGTATTTAATCTGAGGAGAAATATTAATGACAGACAAGATAACTATTTTAAAGTATTTGAAAGGCTGTCATTTGAGGAATTCAGATTGTTTCATAGTCTTCCAAATAGTCAAACAAAGAGCAATTGGTAAAAGTTGCAAAGAGGCAAATTTATTCTGAATATAAGAGAAATTTTCCTAATGATTAGAATTGTTTGAGGCAGTGGAGGGTTCCCTATCATTGGAGGTCTGGCAAAGACTAGATGACTATTTGTTGGGTATTAGGAAGGAACATTTAAGTATGACTAGAGAGATTCTTAGGTCCTTTCTACCTCAGATTGTGTAATTGTGTAAGGCACATTTCCTTTAATATTAAGAAACAATCACCCCATAATTTAGAAAACTATACAAACATATAATTAAAATTATGTAAATGGAACTTGTGAACTCAAAAATGGAAGCAGTAAAATAATAAACATTTTTATAGGAAACTCGTGTTATTCTTTTTTCTTTTTTTTAATCTTATCACCAACAGTTAACTGCTTGGAAAAAAATTTTTCAAAAGCAGCAGGTCATAAAGTCACATATTTTTTCTCAACATTTGGAGTGTTTCTTGTACACAAGAATTTATTCTTTGATTCTATAAAGAGTTCTGAGTCTTAATTTTTTTTCCTACCACAATTTATAACATACAACCATAGATACATTCTTCTAACTATTCCAGAGTATAATCAGTTTTTGTTAAGTAGATTAGTAGATGAGGTCAAGCAAGATAAGGATATATTTTCAGACTTCAAAAATTACAATAAACAAATTACAGCAAATTATTTATGTTCTGCGCTTATTTGTGTAACTGGGCTGTCTCCCTACCAGATGACTTGCCATCTTGCCAGCTGAATAAAGAGGTCCAAATGATGCATTTCTGCAGCTATGAAAACACAGGCTGAGAATGATGAATACAAACCATGATGTAGTCCTAAGTTTTGAATGCAGTTTTGTATTTAAGTATACCATCAAGGACTTTGGCCCTTGCATGAACTTGTTTTGATTACTCAGCTCCTTATGTAACACATGATCCAAAAATTACTGTTTTAAAAAACAACTGACATTAGAATTAATTATCTGCTTTGGCAAGAAAGTTCACAGATCATAAGATTTAAACCTAGAAGGTATTTTCAATATAGTCTAAGGGTAATCCCTCACTCTCTTAGAATGAAAATTCCTTAGATTCTTTTTTATTTTTATTTTTGCCTATCATAGTGCCTCTCACAGAGTAGGTCCTCAGAAAATATAATTACGTGCTAAAGTGAATTCGATTTTATAAGTAGGGGAACTAGAGTCCACAGAGTTTACCCAACTAGAGACAGCACCTCTGTGCTCTTGATTTGCTTGGTTGCTCCTCTCTAGGGCTCTTTCCACCATTTCACAATACATAGAACAAATAATTTCTCTGACAACTTTTTGATTCCCAGTCTTCTTTCAGAAGGTGCTCTCCCTGAATCGATGTTCACTTTCCTGATCTTAGGAAGCATTTCCATTTTTCCCTGCCTGACATCTATCCAAAAAGTCATGATGCCTCCTGATCTTAACCAATCAATCAATGAACAAGCATTTATTAAGTACTGATATATGACAGCAACTGTACTAATAACTGGGGATAAAAAGACAAAAATGAAATTCTACCTACAAGAAGTCTACATTCTGCCAATGAAGCATTGAAGTCTTATGACTTTCTGATGTCTGATAAATTATTTAAAATCTGTACTCCTTTTGAAATAATAATGCCTTTATTAGTCCTATATACTAAAGAGGGTTTTTTTTTGATAAAAGGAAAAAGGATCATGCTGTAAAAATTCAGAAAGCAGATTTTTGTTAGCTTTTTAGAAGCAAAGAACTAGAAACTGAGGAGGTATCCATCAATTGGGGAATGATGATAGTGATAATAAATTATAGGAACAAATAGATCTGAATGGCATATTTCTGAGACTCAAGGATTTTCCAGATAGAAAAACAGAGGACCTAGCTGGGGTGGGAGGGCACACACAATCACCTGGGTCAAGCCAAAGTATCAGTTTGAGACAGAATGGGTACATGGCAAGCTTGCCAATACTATAATTTCAATACTTCAATCTCACTCCTTTACTCCAGAAGGATTACTGAAAGTGGTGTTGAATTTGAGAGAATAGTCCTATTCATCTAGAAATTTGTGCAACAGCAGACTTAGGTAGAATTATGGACAATTTTATCAACATTGAACTGGGAAAAGTGACAGATAACAATAGGATATATGTCATAGGCTATAAATCCAATGTAACTAGGTATCCCGTGTCACAGTTAGTCACCTCAACACTGAAACTATATGATATTTAGTTATAAGTATGAAATGGTGCCATTTAATCCTATGATTGCTTGGGGACCTGGCTCTGGATGGGAAATGGAAAGAGAAAAGATAACCAAGAGAGTGAAGATCTCCATTGCTGAGGGTTTAGCTAAAGTGATGCAACAGATAGAACATTGGACCTGGAGGTAGGAAGATCTGACTGCAAATTCCATCTTAAATACTTACTAAACTAGGCAATCTGAAACAAATTTCTATTTTTCTCATTTTTTAATCTATCAAATAGGGATAATAATATCCTATTCTGTGAGGATAAATTGAGATAATAGTAGGACTCAACAGAACCCAACTGTACTTCTTTCTTTACTTTTCTGACATCAGTAGTTGTAATATTCCCTAGACTGGCAGCTATTCTTGGGATGACAATCAATTGTTTTTCTTGTTGTTCAATCATGTCTGACTCTTCATGACCCCATTTTGGGTTTTCTTAGCAGAGATAGTGGAGTGATTTCTTACTTCTTTGTTCCAGTTGATTTTACAGATGAAGAAACTGAGACAAAAAAAGGTTAAATGACTTGCTCAGGATCATTTAACTGGCAAGTGTCTGAGGTCAAATTTGAAATCAGGAAAATGAATCTTCCTGACTTGAGATCTGGCACTCTATCCACCATGCCACCTAGCTCCCAATTGTCTTTAGGTTCCATGATAATCGAAATACAAATACAAAATAACTATATGACCATGGACAAGGTCTTTAGCATCTGGTGACCCTCAGGAAACTGTTTACAATTCTAAGTTACAGAAGGTTAATCATGTATATCAGTGAGAGGAGAGTAAATCTCAGGTTTAGACTCCAACCATTTCTCATTCCTTTAATCATATTTGTACTTTTGATAGGGAGTCTTCCATGATTTTTGCATCTTTTTAAAGTTATCATCCTTTGTTATCATTCTATATTTCCTTTCATTTTACAATCAGTTCCAAGTTGGAAAGGTCAAGTTAAGGCTGTAGTCTTACCCCTACTTGATTCTAGAAGCAAGTTTTCATAGTATAGCAAGTATATAGGTAAGGTAGATTATTGCCATGAAAAAATGGACACAGTATTCTGTCACACAAAAGCATAAAGGCTGTGCATATCATAAAATAATAAGAATTTTAACTCATTTAAAATAATATTTGTGTTGTAAAGGATTTTCTTCACAACAATTCAGGGACATAGGTAGTACAAATATAATTATCTTTATAAAACAGATAAGAAGTCTGAAGATCAGAGATTGTGACATTCATAGAGAATAGTAAATATTGAATCTGGGACTTAGGAGTTCTAGCTCCAAAGGTGGAAAAAGGATTAGATTCGTTCTGCTTGGGGCAAAACTAGGAACTATGGTAGAAGTTGACAAACTGGTCGTTTTAAAGGACAAGTCTGACCCCCATCACTCCCCTGCTGTAGAAGTTTCTGTGGTTTCCAATTGCTGTAGGGAGAAGATACAAATTGCTATTTGGCATTCCTTCCAAATCCCTTTGGTCCAAACCTACTTTACATTGCTCCCTCTCACATATTCTACATTCCAGTCAAACTGCCCTATTTGTTGTTCTTCCCAGAGGACATTCTGTTTTGTAGAATTCATAGGCTATCCCTATCCCTAGAACATCCAATCTCCTTATTTCTACATCTAGATTTCCTTCAAGGTTCAACTTTAATAGCCAGTCACTTCCTACACGAACTCTCCTCCTTTCCCAACTCATTCTTGCTCTTACAAAAGTCTGAATTTGCTTTGAATGTGTATTGTATTCCCTTATCTGTGTAAATATGATAACTATTTCCCCATATCCCAGGGCAAAGAAAAGTTCCTCACAGGCTTTGCTATCCATAATTTTCTATAAAAAATGTTGTTATAATACTATTAATTATAGATCTTCAGCACAATTGAGTAGATTCCAATTTGGTGCTTCTAGGAGTTGTATCCAAACTTAGATTCCCCTAATAAACCTGGATTAAATGTAACCCTTGCGTAGATGAAGGACCCGACCACTTTTGCAAGTAGCTCTTGTCCCTCAACTCCTTGTTCCATATACAAGCATCCTCTGAAACATTTTCTTCACCCAGTTCCTGGATATTATTTTGAATTCTTACTGTTACATTGTCACGATTATCTCCCTCTGTGAGTATCAAAAAAAAAAAAAAAGACCTGGGGCATCTGTCTGTCATAGAGCAATCCCAGAGTTTTCTTGGAAAATTGCACAAAGGTTTGCAATCACCCTGCAAATTGGGTTGCATTATAAAGCTCTTTCAATACCATGAACCACAGGTGAGTAGTTCCTGGAATTGCTCAAACAGTAAATGAAAGCTTTTTAAAATACCGGAAAGGAACAGACAAGGACACCTTTATAATAACCATATTATAAAGCACTGAAACACAAACACATCCAATTACAGAGTGGTTTCTTCTCATATTCCAGAAAGATGAGAGGGGGAAAAAATTAAACCCCCCATTCTGACCCTTCTATAATGGAATGTCTATTACAGTGGCGCCTCATATAATTCATTAGTCTTTCTAAAAATATAGCTCAAAATATTATAAGAATTGACTATGTATAATGATAATTTGTAGTTCTGTAGAGCTTTACAGTTTACAAAATGTTTTCCTCAAACATCCCAACAAGAAAGGTAATGTGAATAATCTTAGCCCCATTTTACATGTTCATTATCATACAGCTATAAAATGTGAGAATGGGAATCATATCAAGGTCTCTGGATTCTAAGTCACTTCTTTTTCTTCTTCAAGCACAGAATCTCAGGGTTGGAATTATATAGTAAACCACATCCAAACCTGAACCAGAATTTTCTCCCTGACATTTCTGGCAAATGTTTACATCCTTCTCATTTTTCTAATCTTGAATGCTACATGTCATAATGGTGCTTAAGAGTACCTTAGATTTCTTGGGCACATCAGCAGTCACAGTATTGATTTGTCCTGATATTACCAGCAAATGATTCTGTATTTCTCCAGAGAGAAAGAGTTGGGTCTACTCTCCCATACTATCTTGCTCTCTGTAGAGATATATATGGAGTCTTCCCTCTAGCCTCACCTTTGTGCTCTTTTCTCTGTAAGTGGATGTTGACTAAGGGACCATCTCTAGTCTTCCTGAACCATATTTGATCATTGGACCCAGATGACTCCAGAGGAGAAAGTGAGACTGGTGACTTTGTATAACCCTCCCTCACTTAAATCCAATTTGCTTGCGAGTCATGTCATCACTTCCCTGATGCTACGGTCCTCTTCCAAAATGAAGGACAAACAACAACAACAGCAACAACTAGTCTTATTCAGCAAACTCTCTAGGTAAAATATGTAAAATATAAAATTTTAAATATTTTAAGAGAAAACAAAGGTTTTTATCCTATGGTAGATAAGAAAACATTTTTTCTCTGCAAAGATTAGAAACTTTAGAAAATATCCCCAAATTATAAACAATAAAGAAATGGCATGATTTTATAGGTGTCCAGGTTAGAAAATAAGACTTGTCTGGATGTTAGCAGTGTACACACAGAGATAACCTACAACATTCATAGTCAATCATACATTTTTACAGGGAGAAAAAAGGTAAAATCAATATAAAACACAACAAGATAATATGGAAAGACAAGCTGATTCTGATTAAGCATGAAGAGGAAGAATAAAGAGAAAATGTCCTCTCCTTTGGTCATAGATCTCAATAAAAGTTGATGATTTCTTTAATCCATAAAGTGTGGTTACCTTGATGTTGGCCTGTCACCCAGTCCTTGCTCCTGAAACTTCTTTTGCCAGATGTCCTTAGTTACCAAAGAATCATAGTTTCAGTATCCAATTCTTTAGCTCAATCTCCTTCTTCTGCTGCTGTTTCTGTCTCTCTCTCTCTCTCTC
Organism: Macrotis lagotis; assembly: GCF_037893015.1. Taxonomy (NCBI): domain Eukaryota; kingdom Metazoa; phylum Chordata; class Mammalia; order Peramelemorphia; family Peramelidae; genus Macrotis; species Macrotis lagotis. The sequence goes on from NC_133659.1 coordinate 97,141,843, forward strand.
TCTCTCTCTCTCTCTCTCTCTCTCTCTCTCTCTCTCAGTCTCTCTGTCTCTCTGTCTCTCTGTCTCTCTGTCTCTCTGTCTCTCTGTCTCTCTCTCTCTCTCTCTCTCTCTCTCTCTCTCTCTCTCTCTCTCTCTCTCTCTCTCTCTCTCTCTGTCTCCCTGTCTCTCTGAAGTTTGCTTACCACTCACCTTCTCTTTGAAGTGAGAAATCTTCAATATTCCCAAGTTTTCCCTCTCTTAACTTAGAATAACAAGACCATAGGTTTGGATCTGGAATATACCCGGGAGATGCATTTCTTTCATTTTCTATATTAGGTTTAGGAACATAGGGAAATTTAATAATTTGTTCAAATTCATACCAATAGCATCAGGAGCCGGATAGCTCTATTCATCATCAATCAGCAACTATTTTTAAAGATTCTCCTATGTTGAACAGCAGCTGTTCTAGGCAACAGTAACACAAAGATGAAAAACAAAACAAAACAAAAGATTACTTGCAATGAATTTATAGTTCATCTAATTCCAGATCTAACTATAATCATGTTGCTGTGAAATCAACTTCTTGAATGATTTATTCAGACTTGACATTTGCATTAAATGCCATTTATTGAACTAAACTCAATAGTTTAGCCTATCAATAATTTTGCTGGTTATTGATTCCATCATGCAATATATTATCTGTCACTTCCAGGTTTGAGTCATCTGCCTATTTGGTAGCCCTGTTATCTATGCCTTTACCTAAGCTGTTGATGAAAAATGATTAAATAGGACAGGGTCAGATATAGATTGCTGGAGAATTTCACTGCAGTTATTCTACTAAACTAACATTGAACTATTAACAACTGACCATTTGGTTGGATGTCAAACCAATTCTGAATCAAACTAATTTGCCCACTTCTATCCATCTTTTTTATAATAAAAGCATAGCATTTTGCCCCAAGTTTAAGTAAACTGTGTGAAGATAAAGCCTTAAAGCTGTTAATTTAGTTCCTGTATTTAACAAGAAAAGAAAAAGAAATAGAGTTAGTATGGCTTACCGTTCTTTTATTAAAATGTATTTATTGATTTTTGTCCATATATACATTTATATTTTTAAGTTACAAAATTTCCTTACATGCTCCCTTCCTACCCCCCAGCCCTCAGTGGCAAACAGTCAGGTTAGGATTGATTGTACATACATTTTTTGATAAACGTGTTTGCAGATTAGTCATTTTGGGGATGAGAAATTAGGTTTAAGGGAAGGAGAGAGAGCATTTTTATAAAGTATTCATCAAATTCTGAAGGGTTGACTTTTCCTTTTTTTGTTTTGTTTTATTTTGTTTTTCTTCCTCTGGATGGGGATAACATTGTCCATAGTTAGTCTAATACAGTTGTCCTAGCTCTCTGGGCTGCTGAGAGGAGCTGCTTCCACTACCATCTCACAGTGTTGTTGATGTGAACCTTGTTCTCTTAGTTCTGCTCCATTCGTTCAGCATCAGATCCCATAATGCTTCTCTAGAGTCTGACTCTTTATGGTTTCTTATAGAAAAATAGTATTCTATAGTATTCAAGTACCATAACTTGTGTAGTCATTCCCCAATTGATGGACATCCCCTCAACTTCCAATTCTTTGGCACTACAAAAAAAGCTGCTATTAACATTTTGGAACATATAGGACTTTTCCCATTTTTTTTATAATTTCTTCTGTATATAGACCTAGAATTGGAATTGCTGTTTCAAAGGGTATGAACAGTTTTATTGCTCTTTTGGGCATAGTTCCATATTGCTCTCCAGAAAGGTTGGATTTGTTCACAACTCCACCAGCAATGCATCAATCTCCCAATCCTCCCACAATCTCTCCAACATTGATCATTTTCCTTTTTCCTCATCTTGGTCAATCTGATAGGTGTGAGGTGATACTTCAGAGTTGTTTTAATTTGCATTTCTCTCATCAATAATGATTTGGAACATTTTTTCATATAACTATATATAGCTTTAATTTCTTCATTTGAAAACTGTCTATTTATATCCTTTAACCATTTATCAATTGGGAATGACTTAGGGAATGACTATAAATCTGATGCAATTCTCCACATATTTTAGAAATGAGACTTTTATCAGAACTCCTGGTTGTGAAAATTGTTTCCCAGCTTTCTGCTTTCCTTCTAATTTTGGCAGCATTGATTTTATTAGTGCAAAAACTTTTCAATTTAATATATTCAAAACCAGTCATTTTGTAGTTCATAATGTGCTCTAATTCTTGTTTGATCATAAAGTTATCCTCTTTCCATTGAGCTGATAGAGTATTTCTTGGTCTATTCATTTGTCTATAGTGTAGCCCTTTATGTCTGAATCCTGTACCCATTTTGACCTTATTTTAGTAGAGGATGTGAGATGTGAATCTATGCCTGGTTTTTGCCATACTGTTTTCCAGTTTTCCCAACAAAGTTTTGTCAAGCTGTTGTCTTTGGGTTTGTGAAATAGTAGACTGCTGTAGTCATTTACTGAGGTTTCTTTTGAACCTATCCTTATCCACTGTACCTAATCTACCTAACCAGTACCAGGCAGTTTTGATAACTGCCACTTTATTATATAGCTTTAGATCTGGTAGAGCTAGGTCACCTTCCTTTACATTTTTTTACATCAGTTCTCTTGCTATTCTTGACCTTTTGTTGCTCCTCATACCCTGTTCTTGAGGAAGATATTTCATTCTTCTTTATCAATCCTTCCTTATTTAAATGTTTATTAACCATACCTTTAATCATGTGTTCTAAAATTTTATCAGGATTAAAAGTCATCTAATATCCTATAATTGTAGAATCCATTTTCTTTTTTTAAAAAATTAGAACATTTTATAAATGTATATATACATGCAAATACACATACATGTATAATGAATATACAAATATAGACATACACATATACATATATGCTTAGTCTACAAAATTATTGTGCAATTTGTTATATCTATATCTATATTCACTTCCTCATCTCAAAATGGTAAAGTTTTTACCTCTAAACAACATTATAGAGTGGGGAAAAAATCATAGAATCATAGAATAAGTAATTGTATTAATAAGAATTTATTTTTTAAAATATGTGCATTACTTTATTCATGTTCAGATCATTTTAATGAAAAAATATTCTGGGATCTAGAGATATAAAAATCATAACAGTATTAGTTAATACATTTATATAGTTCTCTACAGTTTTCAAAGAGGCTCTCTCTTTATTTTAAAATTTTATTTATTTATTTTCATCACTATGCATATGTATATTTTTTAAGTTACAAAATTTCCTTCCACCTTCCCTTCCCACTCCTTCCCCTCAGTGGTGAACAGTCAGGTTAGCATTTTACATACATATTTTTATAAATATGTTTACAAATTAGTAATTTTTGGTATGAGGAATTAGGATTAAGGGAAAGAGATACAAAAGAGATTATATTTATAAAGCGTCCATCAGATTCTGAAGGGTTGGGTATTTTTGGTGAGTTTTGTTTTGTTTTGTTTTTCCTTCCTCTGGATAGGGATAATATAGTCCAAAGCCAGTCTAATACAGTCATTCTAGCTCAACAGACTGCTGAGAGGAGATGCTTCCATCGAGGTTATTCATCTCACAGTGTTGTTGTCAATATATTGTTCTCATGGTTCTAGTACTTACAAGAATTTCAATGAGACAAAAATTAAAATATGTACCTATAGCTGTACCTAAACATGTACCTAAAAAGATAATTTTATTTTAGATAAAATGATTACTTGTTTTAAAGTCCTTACAATAGCCAGTTGTTTTTATTCACTTTCTCCCTTGTTTATTATATAAAAATTTACAAATGATATATTAATGTTTATCTATGTGGCCTCTATGCCTTTACACATGATTTGATCATTCAATTCCCATCCTTTAATATACAAATGGTCTCCTTGGACTCATTATCTCATTTAAACCTGCTAACAACAAGATACAAAGTCCTCCTTTGGCATCATTTTCTCATTTGAATCCAATGATAACCTTTCAAGATAAGTAGTAGATTTTATTATCTTTATTTTTTCACAGAAGGAAAAAGAAAGAGGGAAAGTTTAAGTGACTGTTGATAGCCATATATTTAATTAGGGTAAGAGGTGGAATTTGAATTTAGGTCTTTCTGACTCCAAGTCAAATATACTATCTAGTACTTTCTAATGGGAAGACTAATAAAATGAGAAAAATCAATAAATTAATGAAACTCAAAGAAGAACAAAAAGAGAAAATTTGAAAATTACAAGACAAAGAGAATTTAAAATGAAAAGATTTAAAAACATAAATAAAAGGATTCTTTTTTAAAAATTTTATTTAAGGCAATGGGGTTAAGTGACTTTCCCAAGGTCAGACAGCTAAGCAATTATTAAGTGTCTCAGGCTGGATTTGAAATCAGGTCCTCCTGACTCCAGGGCCAGCGCTCTATCCACTGTGCCGCCTAGCTGCTACTAAAAAGGGTCTTTTATCAAAAATCAATTAAATGTTAAATTACTAACTAATTTCTTATTTGGGAGAAGATAGAAGAAAGGAAGGGGAGAAAGAGAATGAGAGGAAAAAAATCAAATGATATGGAGAGAAAATAAGAAAAATTACCAGAACTCCAAATTAGATGCCAATGAAATCAAGAATTTAAAAGAAATAGATTAATATTTTAAAGCAATATAAGCAAAGCTTCAACTCTAGGTGAGTTTGATAGTCTGAATATAATGTAGCATATGGTAGGGAATATGACTCCATTTTGACTGGGAGATTGCCTATGAAGAACATCAGAAAAAGAAAGATAGAAAAAGGAGACAAAGCAGGGAGAACAGGAGACCCCACTGCAGACATGCAGAGAAAAGTCACACTCATACTTTCCTCTGATTTCCATAATCTGTATTGTCAAACTGCTAAAGTTTATTGGTTTGTTCCTCTCCCTGACTGAATTGAGATTTCATTTCCCTCTAAGGTTACTGAGCCTATATCTCTTGTATATTCTATCACCCAAATTGATCTTTATGTCTTCCCTGATTGCTGCCTTAATTGCTTGTTTTGATAAATATGTATGCTTTTATGATTTTCTTTTCTGTAATAACTACTTAGTGGGCTTGAAGGGTAGTAAACTGCCTGAGATTAAGGTACTATTCCAAATAGAATACTCTCATTGAAGATAGGAGAGAATGAAAGTATTTATCTAGCCACAACTGTTTTCTTGCTCCCCACAAAGGTGGACCTCTGTGCTCTCTGAGACATAGAATAAGGCATTCCAGATCTATTTATAAATGCCTTTCATACACAGGATATTCAATAGTAGTGAATGAATTGATCAAGACACCCCTGGACAACTGATTTTATTCCAGTTCAGTTTCAGAAGTTAAGGGGCGGATAGCAGAGAGCAATATATTAAAGTATTAAACAAGTGCACGTTAGTATCTATACTGTATTAATCTTTTTAAATATACGAACAATTTGTCTAGTCAATATTGATAGAATTATTCATTAGATGACAAGAAATATTCTAGATTCATGACATTTTAAAAATCAAAACATATTCTAGGCAAGACATTGAGTTGATCAAAGAACTAACTGTATATGAACCCCAAAACACTTCTTGCCACTCTTTATAATATTATTTGATATATTGTTTTGATTTTCAGAATGTTTTCTTGTTAAATTATTTGATTTTTCATAAGGTCTCTCTCTTTTTTAAAAAAAATTCTTTGGGCAATTTACAGATGAGGAAATCGAAGCAATCCATAGTCATATGAAAAATTGCTCTAAATTGTTACTTATTATAGAAATGCAAATTAAAGCATCTCTGAGGTACCACCTCACACCTCTCAGACTGGTCAATATGATCAGAAAGGACAATGATCAATATTGGAAGGGATGTGGGAAATCTGGGACACTAATACATTGTTGGTGGAGATGTGAGCTCATCCAACCTTTCTGGAGGACAATTTGGAATTACATCCAAAGGGCAACAAAAATGTGCATACCCTTTGATGCAGCAATACCACTACTGGATCTATACCCTGAAGAGATAATGGAAAAGGGTAAAAACATCACTTGTACAAAAATATTTATAGCAACCCTGTTTGTGGTAGCAAAGAATTGGAAATCAAGTAAATGTCCATCAATTAGGAGTGGCTTAACAAACTATGGTATATGTATGTCATGGAACACTATTGTTCTATTAGAAACCAGGAGGGATGGGAATTCAGGGAAGCCTGGAGGGATTTGTATGAACTGATGCTGAGTGAGATGAGCAGAACCAGAAGAACATTGTACACCCTAACAGCAACATGGGGGTAATGATCAACCTTTATGGACTTGCTCATTCCATCAATGCAACAATTAGGGAAATTTTGGGGCTATCTGCTATGGAGAATATTATCTGTATCCAGAAAAAGAATTGTGGAGTTTGAACAAAGACCAAAGACTATTACCTTCAATTTAGGGAAAAAACTCATAATCTTATTATGTAATTTTGGTATCTCTTATACTTTATTTTTCTTCCTTAAGGATATGATTTCTCTCTCATCATATTCAATTTGGATCAATGTATACCATGGAAACAATATATAGACTGGCAAATTGCCTTCTGTGGAGGGTGGGAGGAGGGAAGCATGATTGGGGGAAAATTGTAAAACTCAAAATAAATAAAATCTTTGGAAGTAAAAAAAATAAAATTATAAGTGCAAATAAAAAAAATTCTTTACCATGAACTTGAATGGCTTTCTAGTGGGGAAGGGAATATAGGAGGGCTGGGGGGGGAGCGATGTAGGTAAATGAACCTGACTTCTGACAGAGGAATGATTCTTTTCCTGGGAGGGGGAGAAGGAAAGGGATTTTTCCTTCCCTTCCACACCCCATGCCATTCGTATCTTGCAGCAGAGCTATGTAGCCACTAGAAAACACTTTCTACAATAAAGATCAGACATATTGAGTCTAAGCATAAGAAGAGTGTTATGAGTTGAGAGTCAACCACAGCTATGGAGACTTTAACTATGGAGACACCAATCCAATCTGGAAGTATGAATTGGGAGGGTCATCCCAGAGTGAGTTCTACAATATAAAAATTAGCAAATTAACAAATTATGAATTTGAGACTTTAAACCTAACCTCCTTAAAATAAATCACACAATAGATTCTTAAGAGTAGGAAAAACAATAAAACTCCTATCCTAGATAGATTTGATGCAGAGAATTATGAGAGAACTATAAATGAAGCAGAACAAATTCTGTAATTTAATGCTGTTAAACTCTGGGAATCTTGTTAAAGGGTATAGAAGGTTTTTTGCTTTTGAGATGTAAATTGACTCCTATTATTTCATTGTTGGATGTAAAATTTGTATCCTGTCTCCTCATTCCCAATCCCCAGTCTTCAAACTTCCACCTGCTTTCTGTCATGGTCAGGACAGGGGGTGGGGGGAAGGATTGGCCTCAGTGCCCAGATAAAGAAGGGGCAAGGCTATAAAATCTGGGCAGGACCTCAGTAGGTCAGCTCTCCCTGACTGCCTTTGCTTCTTCCCTTTATCTGCCCTTCCCTGTCTCAGTCTCTGTTTACCAAACAACCATAGCTTGCTTTTTGTTATTCACCCATTCTTAAAATTCTTGTTGACTCTTCCAGAGGAAAAGTTTTTTAACCTATTTACTTTATTTTATAAGAAAATCCTGAGCAGTTTTAACATTCAAGAGAGACCTTGAATTGTTTTGCATTTTCAGTGGTCTCAGATCTTCCAGTGCCAACAGATTGACAGGTAAATTCTATCAAGTATTTAAAGGACACACAACTATAATTCAAATCACCATGTATTTATTAAATTCCTGCTATATTCTAGACATTACTCTGTACTCTGGATGAATAAAGAAAAAAAATTAAATGTCCCCTGCCTCAAGGAATTGTTAATCTACAAGACAAAGCAAATGTATACATATAGGCAAAATTCAAAATGAAGTAAATATAAATAATTTTAAGGTGTGTGTGTGTGTGTGTGTGTGTGTGTGTGTGTGTGTGTGTGTGTGGGTGTGGGTGTGGGTGTGGGTGGGTGTACAATGCTAACATATTTATCAAACCTTGAGTAGAAAAAATGTGACTCATACTAACAAAATTCTTCATCTCTTTTGGTTATTTAAGAGGATACACTAATACAGTGACCCAAAACAATGCTGCTTCTTCCTTTATTCCTTCATTCATTACTTCCGGTTCCTTTGTTTGTTCATTCATTCCTTCCTTCCTCTCTCCCTTTCCTCCTATCTTCCTTCCCTTTCTCCCCTTCCTCCCTTTCCTCCCCTTTCCTTCCATATGAGAAATCATACAGTTACATGTGGGTGCTCTCTTTGAGAATATAATTTTCTTAAAATAGAACTTGCTTAATGGGCTTTGATAAAGCCTATTTTAATTCAAATGGAGCCACTTAATCAGGTCTTAAACCCAAATCAATCCGGCCATCAGTAATGGACAACAAACCAATCATCTGGTGGTTATTGTTTTTGTTGACTCAAAGTGAGTATAAATAGCAATTCTTTCTGTTGTGGCCAGAATGTCTGAGGGTATTCTCCCAGATTGATTTTTTTTTTTTGAGTAGGTAAAAGAAGCCATTTTTTGCCTCACTTCTAACCTAGCCTTAACCATTGAATGCTTTTTTGCCTTAGACAATACAAGACCTGGGAAAGACCTTTGCTTAAAAAGATCAATGTCTTCCACTGCATCCATTGTCCTGATCTATGTCTTACCACTGAACCCAGATGACACTGGAGGGAGAGTGAGGCTGATGATTTTGCACAGTCCTGCCACACTTAAATACAGTTCACTTGCAAGTCAAGACATCCTTTGACCTCTTAAAGAACAAAGGACAATCAATAGCTTCTTCCTTTATTCCTTCATTCATTACTTCCTTTTCCTTCTTTCCTTTGCTTGTTCATTCCTTCATTCCTCCCTTCCTCTCTTCCTTTCCTCCCTTCTTCCTCCATGCTTCCATGACACAGTAGGTCATATTGGAAGAGACACATACTAAGATTTCTCCCTAATATCTATATACATCTACACACAGTAGAGTTCACTCTTGACTCTTGAAAATTTTGAAAATGTAGCTCTGATATGCAGTTTTGCCCCAGGGATTTTAATAGGCTGAAGCTATGCACATCCCTGTCCTATTGCTATCACCAAAGTTGTGATAGAGAAATTCTTCAGTTTGATTTGATTTGTCATTTAATATTGATTCAATACCTTCATTGTTTCCCCCCAAGTGACTAAATTCAAGAAAAAATACAGTAAAAATAAAAAAGATGATAGAATAAATATCAACAAGGGGTATAGTTTGTTCTTTTGCTCAATTTTTGGGGTTGTCCAGTTTTGAGGAGTCACAGAGGTGATTCTATTGTTTTTCTAAAATCTTACTATTTAGAAAATCCCCTGCTTAGCAGATTCTTAACCCTAAGGTTGTTTTAGATATTTTAGATTTAGACACTGGCCAGGTCAGTGTATCAGGTCAGGTATTATCCAAAGCTTACTTCTTTACTAGAAAGCTGTATGCCCGATCATGCTACTTAGGATGCTAAGATTTTTCTTCTTCTACACAGGATATTGGAGATCAGAAACACTTTTTATGCTTTCCCCTCTCTTGCTATGTAGTCAAATACTTATCAAACTCTTACCTTGTTAATTTGAAGGAATTTTTTATGGTTTCCCATTGCATTCTCTGTTGCCATTTCTTGAGCTAAGAAAATTCACTTTCAGTCCAATTTATGGTCTCTGACCTGTGCTCAGAGAGGAAAACAGGAAAGCAAAGTATAGCCAAGTGCCTGCTTCTAGGAATTTTTTCTCAGTTCACCTTGGCAATCATGTACAAATCAGTATTTGCTTCTTCTTCTAAGGCACAATGAGCTTTTCTTCAGATGGAGGAAAGTGTTACTCTTCCAACTATATTCTAATAGAAAATATGAATAGAAAAGACGAAATAAATCTTTTCCAAGAATAGAGAAGGCAGAAACCCAATAAAGTTCATTTTATGAGAAAAATATTCATTGATATTCAAACCTTGGAGAGATAATATAAGGAAAAAAGATTCAATACCAGTCAATATTAATGTAGAAATAATAAATAAAATATTGGTAAAAAGTGATATATATTTAAAATATTCATTGTGAATATGGTAGATTTATAGGTCATTTTAAAGCATAATTGAATAATAATATATATATGATATATGTATAATAACAATAATAATATTAGATAGATAAGATTTAGATGACTATATTAATAAATGCTTACTTTGTTTTAGGTTTTTGCAAGGCAAATGGGGTTAAGTGACTTGCCCAAGGCCACACAGCTAGGCAATTATTAAGTGTCTGAGGTCGGATTTGAACCCAGGTACTCCTGACTCCAGGACCAGTGCTCTATCCACTGTGCCGCCACCTAATTGCCCTGATAATTAATTACTTTTAAATAAAAAAAACCTCTTTGACAATATACAGTAATTATTTAGGATAAATGTGCTAAAAATTATGGAAGACTATTCAATAATATAATAAAAGCATAATTTAAATTCAAGATTGTTTGTTTTAAACACTGGTTTAAAAACAAATAAAATGAGTTCTGATTTTATGAACTTGAATGTCTTTATTAGTAATTTCTGTTATGCCCACTATTTTTGTTAAAGTGCTAGAAATGCTTGCTATAGAAATTAGACAACAAATAGAAATCAAATGGATAAATATAGACAAATTAGGGGCAAAAATATAATTGTAGATAACATGATTTTTTTATTTAGAATATCCCAGAGATTCAAGAAGTCAATGAGATAGCTAATAATATGAGTAAAATAGGATTCAAAAATACATAAATTAATAGTCTTTCTGTGTATTAATAACAAAATATGGATATAAGACCTATTCCATTTAAAATAATAAGAAGAAACAAAAATAGTTATTCATTGTTGAATTTTATTTAAGGTGCCTGGGTCAGTCATATTTATGTTCCCACAGTCATGAAACTCATTGGAATGTATGGAATCTCATAATGTCATCATAACTGGAAAAAAAAAGAAAGTGAAAGGAAAGGGAGAAACAAAGGAAAAAGGAAGAGAAACAAAGGAAAGGGAGGGGAGAGAAAAAAGAGAAAGGAAATGAAGAATGGAAGGGAAGGGAAAAAGAAGAGAAGAAAGAAGAGGAATGGGGGGGGGGAATGGACATCCATAACTAAGAATTTTGTACCTCAAGTAAATTAGGCTAGAGAAAGGGAAAAAAGGGAAGGGATGAAGGAAAGGGAAGAAGAGAAGAGAAGCAAAGGGAAGAAGTAAGAAGAGTAGAAAGAAGTGGGAAAAAGAGGGGGAAAAATGGAGATCCATAACTAGGAATTTTGTAGGTTAATGGAAGGAAACAAAGGTATAGTCCAAAGAATAATCTGACCACTGATATATACTAGTTGCCAAAGTGGCAAGACTCAGGAGAAATTTTAAGGTAGAGAGGACAGATAGAAAACCAAGAGGTAAGGTACAGCATTTGCTGTGGAGAAGAAGCAATACTTCTTAACTTTGGGATGCCTTAACTTTGGGACAAAAATCTTGTTATCTTGTACTAAATGAGTCTCTGTCAAAATGCATTATGTATTTTAGAAGTAACTTATGAAGACATATGGAACCTATATAAATGTATATATGTATGTACATATATATATATTATATAGGCAATTAAAAAACAAATAAAGGAAAACTAAAATTATTGAAGATCTTCAATTTCATAGTTATGCCACTACAGTATAGTAAAAAAATATCAGTAGCATATATATCACTTTATAAATTTATTGCTATAGTAATCAAGTTACCAAATGGAAAAAATTATATAAATAGAAAAATGCTAAAAAAAGCATTTAGAAGAATAAAAGGTTAATAAAAACAAAGATATAAAGAATAAAGTAGATGAAAATAAACAGTAATTATCAATTGTTAAATTATGTCTAAAAGAAGTAGTTATCAATGGTAATACTTGATTTATAATAGGATGATTGACCTCATTCGAGTTTCTACTACCTTCCCCACAACAACATAAATTGCTTAGGAAGAGCTGCTTCATTTAACAAGAATTATTTGGAAAAATGAAAAGTGATCCAGTGGAGTAGGGAACAGGGGAGAGGGGCTTAGATCAGTTTAGATCACAGATTATAATTCATTGAAAATGGAATAATTGTCTTAATGTAAAGGTTGTCAGTAAAAGATTATATGCAAAAACATTTCACAAAGTGAAATTCAGTGAAGGAAACTAGCCGATAGAATATTTGACATGAGACTCAACTAAACCATATTATACTAAGAACATTTACTGATAAAATGCAGAGAAGCAACACAAATAAGAAATGAAACTGAAGATATCTATCCAACCGTATTTCTATGATGATTATCATCACTTATGGTAGTGAATCACCACTTGTGGACTGTAGCATCTCAGTGATGTACTATATGACTCAGTAGAAATAGTACTCAGATAAATGAAGCCAGAAAAAGTGGCTGACCCCAACCAAATACATGACCAAAAAAATCTGAACTGATGATAACAAAAATCTGGTGATCAAATTTCAAGGTAATGATGATGTTGATGATGATATGAATGATCCTATGTGGGGAAGTTTTTATTTCATTTAATAAATGATAGGTTTTGTCTGACTACTTTTCTTGGCTTATAACAACAGCAATGAAAATAGTTAACATTTATACAGTGCTTAATGCTTTTAGTGAGTTCTTTGCAAATATCTCAATTTATTCTTACAAGAACTCTGAGAGATAGGTATTACTATCATTCCTATTTTACAGGTGAGAAAACTGAGGAAGACATAGATTAAATGTTTTCCCCAGGGTAACACAGACAGTAAGTATCTAAAATTGAATTTGTATCTAGAATGTCTTGATTCCAGGACCATCACTCTATCCAATGTACTACCTCTTTTACCTCTAAAAGTTATATTTATTATAGTTTAACAAATTGTTAATTTATTGTTTTTAAATATTTTAAATCAATTTAAATTTAATTATTTTAGATATTGTTTTAAATATTACATATTTAGTAGTTTGATTTATAATTTTATATCTTTGGAACCTGAATTTTTCTTTTAAACTTTTGTAATTTCTTGTAATATTAAAAATCAGGAAGAATAAAATTGTCATATATAAGACAAATTAAATTATATAGAAAAATGGAATGTGCAAAAATAAAACAAAATAGAAATACAACTTTCCAATTTAAAACATTATTGTGATTCTTTTAAAAAATAAAACCTCTATTTAAGTATAACATGCATTGTTTTAAAAAAAATTACAAACTATAGGAGAAACACCTCACCTTGATGGCTTTGAAGTTTGGTGACCCAGCATCTCAATCCTCAATCATCTCCACCAGATGTAATATAAAATATAAAAACATAAAAAAATTCATAAAAGTCATGCTAGTACTCGCTTTGGCAGCACATATACTAAAATTGGAACTATAAAAGTCAAGCTAAAAGTTGTATTATTTGTTAGCAACCCTAATAGATTATAAATATAGATTAACATTAATATCTAAATTGAATAGTTGAGATTACCAATGGATTTTTTTTTATTAATTCTTCCCTATAATCCACATTACTATGTTTGGTTCAAGTTCTTGCTGAATAATGCTAGGAAAATAAAAGACTTAAACTGTCATTTAAATCAATCAGTACTATAAATATTGTTATATGTATTTAATGTTATTACACTGAAGCCATATTTTATCCTCCCATTCAGCAGTGTTTACTCTTTCACATATTCCATCTATATTGAACTATACAGATCTATTTGCTATTCCTTAAAATCTGCTTTTCATCTCTGGTTTCTTTGATTTCTCACATCTTTGACTTCCTTGAAGTCTCAGCTGAAGTGCTATCTTTTAAACCTTTTGATTTCCCCTAATTTTTAGTGTTTTCTTTTTCAAAAAGAAAATACATAATTACTTACATATTTATCTATTTAATTCCTTAAGCAAAATACATATTTCTTGAGGGGAAGGTACTGATTTCCATTTTGTCTTGATATACTTAGCATTTAACTCAGTGCCTTCTGCCTTGTGAAAGCTTAATGCATGTTTAGTGAATTGTACTACTTTGATCATTCAAACCATGATCTCTTATCAGAATATATTATTTATTTTTTCTTTTACTTAGTGGAAATTTTCATATATCATTGAAAAATATCATGATAAAGAGATTCTGAAAAAAATTTATGGTTTTTTTCTCCCTAAAGTAATTTCTTGTAACTGAGTGGCCCCAACCAAATCCTTTGTAGAACAGAATTTAAGATGGTATCTTTGTTGTTGTTACACTGGCCCAAAAGTTGGAGCTTCAGGAGCATATTTGAGTCTTTCATCAAACATTTTTCTAATTTATTTTTGATTTATAATTTATGAGCTAAATAGTCAACTACATATGAAATAGCTCCAAAACAAAAAAAGGAACATTATTTTATTTGAGTAATAAACAACAGCAAACTACTGCAAGTCTTGGTTCAAACTCATTTAACTAATTAAATATTTTTTACATTAAAAAACTTTACATGATTATTTTTCTACTGTAATTACTTGACTACTTTGTGATGGCTAATCTTTTTTATTACGTCAAGCTCAAAGTAAGGCAACAATGACTCTGCTTGGAGAGTTTATTCTAACATTGATTTATTAGTTATTTTATGGGAATAGTTGAACAAAAAGTCCGAGTTATATGAAAAGTTATAATGTAATGAATAATATATAAAGTATCCTGGGGATTTTTTTGTCCCAAATGCAACTCTCACTGATAACTAGATCTTAGCTGCTTCATCCCATTGGGTTTCTTGGTGGGTTCTATAGCAGAACTGCTTGGCAAATGAACAGTCATTTCAACCTCTTTAAGAAGTCATAAATTGTTTAGTACTCTTCTTCCCTACCAATTAACTGATTTTCAAGGATTTGATTGAAATGGTACTCTGTTGGTTCATTGTTTTCTCTAATCTATAACTGACTCTTTGGCTTTATTTGGTGCATTAGAGGAGATCAAAATATCGCTTAGACAAGAATAGATTTTTTTTTATCATAACTATGGTGTTCAAACCTAGTGAAATACCGAAATAAACATTCAAGCTTAGTGATTTTTAATTCAATTTTTACAGGTAAATGAAATAATATCTATTTATTACCAAAAAGACAATGTCAGGGGTTTCTCATTTTGTTTTCAATTTTTAATGTGTAAGTGGAAATGATAAATCTATGAGGACTGATTAAATTCTCATTCATTTTTTCAAGCTGTTATATATTAATTTCAAGTACACTTCTAATCTTGTAGAGAATATTCAAGCTCTTGACTTTTTTATTAGTATAGAATTGCTTTCTTGGAAATGAACACTGATAGCAAAATTGCAATTGGATCATCTGCATTAGACTTTATCAGTGACAGTTAAAGACAACAACTCTAGGAAGTTCTGAAAATGAGGTGAAAACAATTAGGAAATTCATAGAATATGGTTCTGACTAAAATTTTTCTTTGTAAGTTATTTGACTTACTACACATGAGATTACTTTTTACTTTTTCCACCTGAGAACTTTTCTATCCTGAATACTGTTTTTAACATAAAAGTGTGCTTGTTGCAATTTGTAAGATTTGTAGAATTCAAATAGACTTTGTGGACATTCAATCATAATTTCAGGTTTTGATCTTTTCTCAATTCCTAAATTTATTCATTATTCTTGCCATAATTCATGCCTTCATTTTTAGCCATGATATATTATCATAGACTCAGGTGGGATATTCTGCTAATCTTGGTAGAACAGCCAAGTGATTCTCTGCCCTTTTTGGCTTACATAGTTGTGGTCAGGGTGTGAAAGCTTATGGGTTAAGTATAACAGACTTAGTCTTTTTCCTTGTTTTTCTTGTCATAAAGTGTATATACCTGAGTGGCAAAATTTAATGAATAGAACCTTTAGACCAACACCCACAGCAACACCTGCTGGCAGTTTGGATTGACACTGCTATAAACCTTCCAACCTATGGTACATAAATGATCACAGTGAAGTCTTGTTAACTCTCTACCTTTTATAAGAATGACAAATGTTCTTGCTCATATAGGGTAGGTTATATATATTTTTTTTATTTTTTTCTTTAGTTCACAATTTTACTTTTTATATTCTTAATTAATGGTGACTGCTGTTGAAACAGCTATCACGATGCAATAGCTTGGCTGACATACCAGTAGAGAAGGAATTGTGAGGTGCTTTCATGTCTCTTTTCATTGAAATAGTCATACATTTATACCCCTTTGTTGGCATTATTTATCGTTATGATAATATCTAAATATAAACCCAAACTCACTGAGTTTTCGGTGGGAATTTGATTCCCTTTATAGAACCTTGCATATGTCAGGAACAGAAACAGCTTGTTTCCTCTTTTGAAACTAAATACCTGCAGAACCTTTATGGACTTCAGTAGTGATGGATCCTGACTATGCCATTGATATAGCAAACATTTTCCAATGCCCTGGGTTTTTAAAAATATATAGTATATTTATTTATTAAGCACCTAATATTTATCAGTCACCAGGAGAGAACCAAAGAAAAAAAGGAAAGAGTCTGCTTCAAGGAGTTTATGTTCTAACAGAGAGCAGGGGTGGGGATGGGGGAGGAACCATCCATCTGCCTATATGAATGTGTATGCATTGTATGTGTATAATATACATGTCCACACACACACACACACACACACACACACACACATATATATATATATATATATATATGTATAGTGTGTAAATAACATAGAAAGCCTGTACAAAGTAACCTTTTTATTGCAAAAATAAAATTTAATGAGAACTGGAGTTTCATTAATGAAGCACATCTAAGAATAATCTTTCTGAACAGGATCTCTTGCAAGAATAATGACTTGTAATAGAGTTCATTGTACAGAGGAAGAACAGGAAGGCTACACTAGCTAGGGCAAATCCAAAAAAGACCTGCAGAAACTGGTGCTTGGGATGAGCCTTGTCATAAACCCTAGCAGAAGAGAAGAGGAGGGAAAGCATCCTAGTCATAGGTCATAGTCAGTACAAAGGCAGAGAGATAGGCAATACAATATCATTTGTGAACAAAAAACAAACCCCAAAATTAAAAGTTCAACTCTCTCTTCCCTCAACTGTTCCTCACAGGGAGCTAGTGAGCTTTTATCTAGGTGATGGGGAACATCTGATTTACAGGTCATAAAAGGCCAAATTATTCAGCTTTGGTGCTGCCACAGCAATCACAGGCAAGACGTGAAAGTCAACAAATCTAGGAGCTTTTTAAGAATGAATCAATTAAATATTTGACCAAGTATGACCTGTGAATGATACTATAAATAGCTGAATGGTCCTTGGTGGGAAAAAAGTTATATACTAATATATATATATATTTTTTTTTTCAAGGCAATGGGGTTAAATGACTTGTCCAAGGTCACACAGCTAGGTAATCATTAAGTGTGTAAGGTCAGATTTGAACCCAGATCCTCCTGACTTCAGGGCTTGTGTTCTATCCACTGCCCCAACTAGTCCCCCCCCCCCCCCCAGTTATATACTATGGATTTTTCAGAGGACAAAAAGTTTCTGGTGCATTGTTGTGACTCAAGAACTTAGAGTTCTCTTCTGGTTTCTTCCAAGGAATATGTGTGTGGCCACTCAAGTAGTCAGTGTCTATAATTTGTCAAACTCCTGGGAGAAGAGCAAGGGCTCCTGGTTCTAGTTTTCTAAGGTGTATGGAATTAACTTGTCTTTGTCCCTATAGCAGGTGGGATTCCAATGGGGACAATTCCTAAAAAATATCAAACTCTTTGATTACTTCAGTGCTACCAAAGCATTTAGAAGGGGAATATCACTGGCTTCTTCAAATGTGTCATCATCTCTCTCCTTTCACAATTAAATCTAGCATTTTTTTATGACAACTCACACACACCAGCTTTTTCTGCCATTGAGTGGTCACGTTGTCTTCTTTGACAGATTGGCTTCAAGACTTTGCCAGCATAGAGTGGACGCTACATTGATAAAAACACATTTCTTGGTTTCTTGCAGATCTCGTAAAAAAAAGGGCTTTAATGTTAAAAAAAAAAAGTGACAGCAAAAAGAACTGCCTCTATATTTCTACCAACCCAGATATCACTGTGAATAATACTGTAAGCAAAAGAATAGCAATCAAATTTTCCAGAGAAAAATTCAGAGTAGAAAAGAGCCCACCAAAAATAAGTGGCCTTAGCTGTCTACACACAAATGACAAAAAACATAGACATCTGACAAAATAGCTGTGCTCAAATATTTGAAGTGACTTCACATGGAAAATGATTTTAATTTGTGCTCTTGGTTTCAGAAAAACACATGGGAAACAGTTGAAAAGGCATCGATTTGAACTTAATGGAAAGAATGACTACCTACAATTCTGACTTCATTTTCTAAATAAAATTTTTAAGATCATAGAATCTTTAAAAATTTATTGATTTTTAATTGCCTACATTTCCCAATATCTCCCTTCTCTTTCCCCTACTAGATACTCATCTCTTTTTAAAAATTTTTTTTATTCTTATTTTGTACAAATTTTTTTACATTAATAAAATATTCTTGTTTACAAGTAAACAAAATACCTGTCCTCCCCCATGAATATAGATAGACTTGCTTGGGCAAAAAAAGTAAAGGGGAGAGAAAAAAAATTAAAATAAAAAAATAATAGTAATAATTGTAGGTATGGCCAGGTGGTGCAATGGCCAAAGCACCAGCCCTGGAGCTACGAGCACCCGAGTCCATATCCAACCTTGTAAACCCAACAATCACCCAGCCATGTGACATGCAAGCCACCCGATCCCCACTGCCCTGCAAAAACCAAAAAAAAAAAAAAAGAAAGAAAAAAGACCCAAAAGAAAATAAAATAGTAATAATAGTAGGGGTGGCTGGGTGGCAGACAGAGCATTGGCCCTTGAGCCAGGAGCACCCGGGTCCAAATCTGGCCCCACACACCCAAAGAGCACTCTGCTATGTGGCCCCAGGCAGGCCACCCAGCCCCACTTGCCCTGCACCCTCCCCCAAATAATAATAACAAAAAATGTGCTTGAGTCTTTGTTCCAACACCAACAACTCTGTCATGGGTGGATCTCATTCTTTATGATAAGTCCATCACAAAAGTAACTTCCATATTTTTCCAGCATTGCCACTGTTGATCGCAACTCCCTCCTTTTTTATTTCTCCACTACCATGTACTCTATTTTCTCTCTCCTTTCACTCTGACTCTGCTGTAGGGTCGTTGACTAGCTCAGCATACAGATCCCTGGTCCTGGGGCTAAGAAGCCCTGGGCCCCCATACCACCCCTTAAGCCCAGCATCCACCTGGCCCTATGGTCCGGGACAGGCATTCCAATCCCAGCCCCTTGCAAGAAGTAAGAAAGAAAATGTGTTATATCTGACCAGTCTCCCCCCATGGTCCATCCTCATCTCCTTTATTCACATCCCCACCCCTTCCCCCTGCTCCCCCCTCCTTCTTACTCCAGTTGTCTATACCCCATTGAGTATATTTGCTGTTTCCTCTCCTAGCCATCTCTGATGAGAGAGCAAAGGTTCCCTCATTCCCCCTTGCCTCCCCCCTTCCATATCATTGCAATAGCTCATTGTAATAAAAAAAAAAAACTTATGTGAAATATCTTGGACTATTCCCCCTCTCCTTTTTCTTTCTCCCATTCCCTTTTTTTCTATTGACTCCATTTTTACACCGTATTTTCTCTTCTAATTCAGCTTTCTCCTGTGCTTCAACTATAAAAGCTCCCTCTACCTGCTCTATTAACTGAGATGGTTCATATGAATATTATCAGTATCATTTTTCTATACATGCAGTTCATCCTCATTAAGCCCGTCATATTGCCCCCCTCCTCCAATCTCCATGCTTCACCTGAGTCCTGTATCTGAAGATCAAACCTTCTGTTCAGCTCTGGCCATTCCAAAAGGAACATTTGAAATTCCCCTGGTTCATTGAAAGTCCATCTTTTTCCCTGGAAGAGGATATTCAGCCTTGCTGGATAGTTCATTCTTGGCTGCATTCTAAGCTCTTTTGCCTTCCGGTATATTGTATTCCAAGCCCTATGAGCTTCCAATGTAGTTGCTGCTAAGTCCTGTGTGATCCTGATTGCAGCTCCACGATATTTGAACTGTGTCCTTCTGGCTGCTTGTAATATTTTCTCTTTGACTTGGGAGTTCTGGAACTTGGCTATAATATTCCTAGGGGTTGGTTTTTTGGGATCTCTTTCTCCGGGAGATCGGTGGATTCTCTCTCTTTCTATTTTGCCCTCTGCTTCTAGAATATCAGGGCAATTTTCCTGTAGTAATTCTTTGGAAATGATGTCAAGGCTCTTTTCCTGATCATGACTTTCAGGTATTCCAATAATTTTTAAATTATCTTTCCTAAGGTCTGTTTTCCATATCAGTTGTTTTTTCAATGAGGTATTTCACATTTTCTTCTAATTTTTCATTTTTTTGGTTTTAAAGCATTGATTCCTGATTTCTGGTAAATTCATCAATCTCCCTGAATTCTATTCTTTGTCTGAAGGATTTATTCTCCTCAGAGAGTTTTCTTATCTCTTTTTCCATCTGGCCAATTTTGCTTTTTAAAGCATTCTTCTCCTCAATAACTTTTTGAACTGTTTTATCCATTTGACCTAAGCTGTTTTTTAACATGCTATTTTCTTCAGCATTTTTTTGGATTTCCTTGACTAAGCTGCTGACTTCATTTTCATGTTTTTCCTGCATCTCTCTCCTTTCTTTTCCCAGTTTTTCTTCCAACTCCCTCATTTGATTTTCAAAGTCTTTTTTGAGCTCTATCATAGCCTGAGCCCAATTTCTGTTTTTCTTGGAGTCTTTAGATGCAGGAGCTTGTGCTTCCTCATCTTCAGACTGAGTATTTTGATCCTTCTTGGGCTCATTTGCAAAATATTTCTCAATAGTCTTCCTTTTGTTTCTCTGCTTGCTCATTTTCCCAGCCTAAGCCTGTATTTTGGGGGTGCTTCCTGAGCTTTTGGGACACTCCCACAAGGGTCTCAGTGTGTGAGGCTCTGTCCTCCCTCCTGGTCTGTGAATGACCATAAGAGCCCCCCGGCCTCTGTCACGGGGCTGAGGTGGGGGGGGGGTCCCTGCTGTTCTATTGGGGGGCCTAGACTTCGATTAGGATCTGAATATTTTCAGAGCCCCAGAGTCCTGTTCCAGGGGCAGAGGACCTAGCTCGCAGTTTCTCTTCACTCCCCTCCCTCAGCTCAATGGACTCATGCCCTGGAGGCTCCGGCTTACCCCCTCTGCCTGCTTCTGTTTCAGGCTCTGGGCTGCAGAAAGACCAAGCTGCTCCCTGTGTGCCCCGAGGGCTGGGCTCCACGTGCTTGCTCTGGCAGAGGTCCCCCACTGTTCCCCCACTTTGTGCCCAGTGCTCCTCGGGGTGCAGCTCAGGAGACTCCCCCACTGCTGTGAGCTGAGACTCCCAGCTCCCTGCGGCTGCCTCCCGGAGGCTGAAGTTCCTTTGCTCTGGCAGGCCACCTCTCCGATCCCGGGAGCAGAGCCTTTCTGCTCTTTTCCAGGTTACCTTGAGTAGGAGAACTGCTTCACTGGGTCCCTTTGTGGGTTCTGTCTCACGAAAGCTTAGTTAGAGTCCTTAGCTGATGAGTTTTATCAGAGAGCTCCTAAGACTTGATCCCTTCTTGTCCGATAGTTTTAGACTTTACATTGTCCCACATACTTCATTTTCATTGCCCATGCCCTTTATTCTTTTTTTAATATTAATTTAAAAAATTTAATTTTAATATTTTTCAATTTTCAATTTTGAATTCCATATTTTGTCCCTATACCTTTTCCCCATTTACTGAGAAGATAATATAGCAATTATACATGAGATCATGCAAAATATTTTCATACCAGTCATATCACCAAAAAAAGCAAAAAAAAAAGGTGAGAAAATTATACTTCAATTTACACTCAAAATTCATCAGTTCTCTCTCTTCTGAAATGTTTAATATTTTTCCAT
Organism: Macrotis lagotis; assembly: GCF_037893015.1. Taxonomy (NCBI): domain Eukaryota; kingdom Metazoa; phylum Chordata; class Mammalia; order Peramelemorphia; family Peramelidae; genus Macrotis; species Macrotis lagotis. The sequence continues at coordinate 97,163,859 of NC_133659.1, forward strand.
CATGGAATTGTCTTGAAGTTGTCTTGGATCACTGTATTGATCAGAGTAGCTAAGACTTTCAAAATTAATCATAATCATAATTGTTGTTACTGCACACAATTATTTTCTAGTTCTTTTTTATTTCACTTTGCATGAGTTCATTTTTTTAATTTTCCCTGAAATCACCCCTACCCTTATTCCATATCCTGTCCATTTCCAATTCTTTGCCACCATAAAAAGAATTGCTATAAATATTTTTTACATATAAATATGCCCCCTTTTTTTTTCTTTGATCTCTCTGTGGTATAGACCTAGAAATGAAATACTGTGTCAATTAGTTTTATTGCCTTTTGGTCATAGTTTCAGATTGTTCTCCAGAATGATTTGAACAGTTTGCTACTCCACTAATGTACCTATTTTCCCTCATCTGTTCCAATATTTGTCATTTCTGATAGCTATATATATGAGGTGTTATCTCACAGCAATTTTAATTTACTTTCCATAATCAGCAGTGATTTAAAGAATTTTTTCTAAGACTAGAGATAGCTTTGATTTTTTTTTCTTTTGAAAATTGGGAAATAGATCTTTTATTTTATAAATTTTACTTAGTTCCCTGTGTATTTGAGAATGGGACCTTTATCAGAGAAACTTGCCATAATTTACATATACATATATATATATATATATATATATATATATATATATATTGCTTCCTTTTCTATGGCTCTTTTTTATAGCTAAATATAATTTCCCTGATTATTTCTTTTAATTAGGCCTATTTTGCTTTTGCTTTTGCTTTTGTTGAGATCATGATTGCCATCCCTTCTCTCTTCATTTCAGTTGAAGCATAACAGACTCTGTGGAAACCCTCATTCAACTCTGTACATATCTTTCTGTTTAAGCAAGTCTCTTATACACAACATATTTTCAGATTCTGGTTTCTAATCTATTCTGCTATCAACTTCTGGTCTATTCATTAGCTCATCTAATTCATACTCACATTTACATTCCATTCACATTGTCTCCCCTACTCCTTCTTCCCCCTTGTGATCCTTTTCCCTTTATATCTTATCCCCTTCCATTTCTATCTCCCTATAAGTTAGATTTCTATATACAACTGAGTGGGTATATATATATATATATGTGTGTATAATATATATATATATATATATATATATATATTACACACACACACACACACACACACACACACACCCTTCCTTCTTTGAACCAATTCTTATGAGAATGAGGTACAAGTATTATCTATCACCTTTTATTTCCCCTCTACTATAAAAGCTCTAATTTGCACCCATCCTTTATGTGAGAAAAATTTGTTTCTTTGTACTTCTCCCTTCCCCCTTCTCCCAATCCTATTTTCACCTCTACATTAATATTTATTTTTGGAATTCATTCCAATATAATTGACATACACCATGCTTTTTGTCTATGAAGATTCCTTCTTACTGACCTAATAATGATAATAACGTTATTTGGAGTTACATGTATTATCTTCCCACAAATGAATGCAAACAGTTTAATTTCATTGAGCCTCTTATAATTGTACTTTCATGTATACCTTTTTATACTTTTCTTGATTCTTCTATTTAAATGACAACTTTTCTAATCAGTTCTGTTTTTTCTGCAGGAAGCCTTGGAAATCATCTATTTCATTAAAAAACTTTTGTTCCCCTTTTCAGCAGCAGCTATAGTACTTCTAAGCATATGGCAGAGAGAACATATACTTTTAGGTGAGTTGTATCTAAGCCTCATATCCCTGCCTGCCTATTCTGCTCATTCCCAGAGCACAGGTCCGTCAATAGCCAATATCCCGAGAAATGTCTGTTTCCAGTCCTGGAAGGAAGCTACCTCATAAGATTGAGAAATTGTGATTTCCTGGGTGCTGACTATCAGTGGGAAGTGATTCTTTAGATTCCTGTTTCTCCAGGGAGAAGATGGTAACTACCAAGATCATCCTGAAAGCTAAAATCTCAAGCAATCACCTAACAAATCAGAAGACCTAAATCCTGAATTATTGCTCATATAGTACAAAATGTAGTGACAAAGACTCCATTTATCTATCACACAAATCCCTCAGGAGTGCTTCTTGAATCTAGCACTACATAATAGGAATAGTTGCTTACTGTTTCCATCTTTTAAATATTTGCCAATTTCTGATTATGAGTATGTTGTGTTTTTAAAAATATATAAGTATATATGGCATTATATATGTGAATATATGTACATATCATATGTATGTATATATATGTATGTATGTCAATAATGTCTAATAGAGGAAATAAGCTGCCTTACATATAACATCTACTGATTTGCATAATTAGTGGGTTGGGTACAACAAAGCCATATAGCATGGGAAGACTGGGAAGATTTCTTTTAGAGCTCAGGATTCTCAAATAAGTCCAGAGTCAGTACTTCTTAAATAAAAAGGCACTCTGCTCCCTACATCTGATTTCTAATAATACCTTAGGATTTAGACCTTGAGTTGATGCTCAAATAGTATCTGTTCATTAGCTCTACAAATCACTTAGGAAACTGTAATAGGACTATTTCATTATTTGAGAATTTCCATTGTATATTTATGAGTCTTTCCTGTTGTAAAAATTTTCTTATGGTACAGAAAAATATTTTCCTGCATTTGATAGCTAGTACTATGTATGCTGAATATTTTTGCTAGAAGAGACTCAATCTCTTTTTGGGGAAAGATCTTGAATGTGAATGAACTTTAAACTTCATTTAAGAAATTTGCCCTGGAACTTCAACTGGGAATATCATAAATCAGAGAGCTTGAGAAAAGGTTAATCCCTCTCCTTGGAGATCAGTATCTCTTAGGAATGAACCTTTTCTATGTGAATTCAGATTTTGGGCACCTTAGAATAGAGGAATCTCCTCAGACAACTAGGTGTTACAACTAGGCGCTGGACCTGGAGTCAGGAAGAATCACTTTCAAAACCAGCCTCAGACATTTACTAACTGTTTGATTCTAGGGAGGTTTCTAAATTATAAAATGGAAATAATCATTTTCCCTGCCTCTTGAAATTGTTTTGAGGATCAAATATAATTATATTTGTAGAGTACTTAGCAAGTGTTTGGCATAAAGTAGATGCTTAATAAAGATTTGTTCCCTTTTCCTCTTTTCCTAGGTCATGAACAGATGACATTTAAATGACTAAAATTTGAGACTATTATATGATCCTGGATCATCATCCCTTGTTACCCATAACTAGCCTTGTTTCTTGTGATTCTGGTCATTCCAAGAGTTTAAATTGGGTAATAGGGCTATGAGACTGTAATTCCATTGTTTTAACCCCAAAGCATTTCTTTTGGATGGCATGTATATGTAGATGCTTCATGAATTATAGACCTGCCATAGCTCATTATTTTACAGCCAATACTACTATTAGCACTGAATGTACTCTCTTTTAATTAGGATTATGCTTTACACATCAGATGCTAATGTTGACTTTGGAGGACTACCACCTGTGCCCATCTTGTTCTCGCCAAAATCATATTTCTGAATGCTTCTGAAAAATAACTTTGTCCAGCCTCTGAAAATGAGTAATATGATCTCTCTTCAACATAGCAACTAGTCTACTGACTCCATTTTAGGAAACTTTATAACTGCCTCTGGCATCATTATCTCACAGAACTGTTTTGGTACTCAACAGCATTACAGTAGATCAGCTCTTTCATTCTCAAAGTATCCTTGCTCTAGAATATTCTATCCTTGAAGCAGGTGTACAGTTCTGAACAGTGTTTTTGTAATTCCATTTGATTTCAGTGCTTTTCATTTGAGTATCTAAGGAACTTAACATCTCTCTCATTACCAGACTTGCTTTTCATCATGAAAGTCTAATGAGAAACTTCAAGTCCATAATCAAGAATAATCGTGACAGATGACTGGCAGTGAACTTGTAATTTTGAAGAGATCCCCCTTTTTCCCGTTATCAGAAATGGCACAAAATGATCTATAATTAGTGACAGAAATTTCAATTAAACTCATCAGATAAAAGGTGCATGAATAAGGAAGGGAGTATTCAGAAGGAAATGTCACCATGCCTTAACATACATCAAATGAACAACTGCTGACATATTTGAATTATCAGGTGTTTTGGAGAAGAATTTTTTTGAGTTGATTATTGAGAAGGAATTACTGTAGAGTGGCAGAACTAGATGGCCTCTAAAGTTCCATCCAAGTCAAACATCCCATGACCTTATAATAGGTGCTTCCCATATAATTTACAACCAAGTTGATGAATTCATTTACCACTGCACCCAAAGTGCAACTTCTATTTAAACATGAGTGACAATATTGATTGGAAAAGAAAGATGTAACTGATGATCTCATCTTGTAAGATTAGCTTGTGAAGGAAATTTGATCATGTCAGATTATGAATTTTTATTTCTAGACATTCTATTTGATTGCTTTACAGTCACCATCCCTCCCAATCTTTTAGTTTCACATTTAAAAATTATATAATAAGTAGTATATAATTCATAACAAAATTCACATCTCAAAATGACAATGTCTGTAGGTTTGGGACATATTTGGTAAGCACATTTTAGCACCTAAGCACAAGACTTAAGGGGAGCAAGGGTAGGTAATAGATTCATCTTTATAAATGATTGCTAACTCCAATCTGCTTAATGAAAATCTCATGGTGAAGAATCATAGGTAATAAGAATTATGAATCTCAACTTTCTAATTGTAAAAATGCCCCCCTACAAACTCTTTCATTTACTCATATGTCCCCTAAAAACAAAAAAGTAAATAAAAAAACCTTTCATTTAAGGCCTTTACACATAGTTGAACTTCATGTCTTTTCTCGGTTTTGAAACATACCAACTAATGGTTCTGAAATTTTTTTTTTAACCATCCAAATGCTATTGCCATACTGTCATGTGGTCATGTTGATATCTCAAGCATTGTGAAAATTGTAAAGAAATCTTTAATAGAATTGCATAACTATTAGATCCTCTTTTTTATATACTAGAAATATCTACTGAAAAGACAAGTCTAATTTTGAATTATAGAATTTGTTTATACTTTATGAGCTCAATAGTTAATATTCAAATTTGTAAATGGGAAGCCATTTTCCCCAAGGTACCATTCTGAAAATAAAAATTTTGCTACTGATGTTCAAAATGATTAGAATTGAATTTTTTTTAGGTTTTTTGTAAGGCAAATGGGGTTAAGTGGCTTGCCCAAGGCCACACAGTTAGGTAATTATTAAGTGTCTGAGACCGGATTTGAACCCAGGTACTCCTGACTCCAGGGCGGTGCTTTATCCACTACGCCACCTAGCCACCCCCCACTCATTGAATTTTAAGAAAAATCTGTAAGAATAGTTGAGGGAAGGTGTCAATTAAAAATCATAGTTTTTCTTGTCTATATCTGAACTGTATACACACACAAACATACACATATATACACAAACACACACACATACTTAATACTGTGACTTTTGCAAGCAATATTTTTGGTAGAGGCTGTTATTATTATGATCTCTCACTCTTTAAATTCTCAGTAAAATTCACAGCAGTGAGTAAAATTGATCTAATCATCTACACTGAAAAACCGAGTGGATGAAAAAGTATATTTTCTAAATCAGCATGACAAATCATATTATTAATAAGCTGGTCACATCTAGGATGCTTCTAAATATTTTCAGTAATGGGGGGCAGAGCCAAGATGGTGGCATGAAGGCAGCATTTCCCAACCCCCCCAAACCCCCAAAAATCAAAGGATGGCTCTAGCCAAAATTTAGAGGGGCAGAACCCACAGAAAGATTGAGTGATACATTTTCCCAGTCCAAGATAACTTAGAAGTTTCATGGGAAAGCTTTGTTTCACCAGGACCCTGGGTTGGGGAAAAAAGCTGAGGCCCAGCCCAGCCCAGCCCAGCCCAGCCCAGAGATCACCTGTAACTTGAAGGGAGCAGTGAGAGAACTTTGCTGCACCTGGGTGAATGTGGAGTGAGAAGCATAGGCCACAGAATCTGCAGTGAGAATCTGGAGAAAGCAGTCTGAACCCCCAGAGATGGTAAAGAAAGTCTGCAGAGATTTCTCTGTTCTCACTAGGGTAGGACTTGACTGTTTGCCTACACTCAGATATTACAGTTTGGGCTTCCATACTAAATAAGCAAGTTAGATCTCTCCTTATAGCCCCAGGGCAGAGGGAAGTACTGGGCCATCTACATATCAAAGCACAGACTAGAGAGCCTAAGACCTTGGAGAAATAAAGGTCCCAGTGGGGTGTCCCCCCCAAAAAAACAACTCCAAAGCCTTGGAAGTGCTGTAAATTAGTCTTGGGCTGAGGAAATGAGTAAACAACAGAAAAAAGAAGAATCTGGCCATAGAGAATTATTTTAGTCCCATGGAACATCAAAACACATACTCAGATGATGACAAAATCGAAACTTCTGTATCCAAGACCTCCAAGAGAAATAGAAAATAGGCTCAGACTATAGATGAGCTCAAAAAAAGACTTTGAAAAGCAATTAAGGGAGGTGGAGGAAAAATTGGGAGGAGAAATGAGAGCAATTCAGAAAAATCATGAAAACCAAATCAAAAGCTTGGTGAAAGATTATACAAAAAAAAACTATTGAAGAAAATAATATATTAAAAACCAGTTTAGGCCTAATGGGAAAAAAAGCAAAACAAAAGGCAAATAAGGAGAAGAATGCCTTAAAAAGCAGAATTGGCCAGCTGGAAAAGGAGATAAAAAAGCTCTCTGAAGAAAATAACTCCTTCAAATGCAAAATGGAACTAAAGGAAGCTGATGACTTTGCAAGAAAACAGGAAGAAATAAAAGTCTGCAAAAAAAAAAGCCAAAAATTAGAAGAAAATGTGAAATATCTCATTGGAAAAACAACTGACCTCAAAAACAAATCCAGAAGAAATAATTTAAAAATTATTGGGTTATCTGAAAGCCATGATCAGGAGAAGAGCCTAGACTTCATTTTTCAAGAAATAATACAGCAAAATTTCCTGAGATCCTAGAAGCTGAGGGTAAAATAGAAATTGAGAGATTTCACCAGTCACCCCCTGAAAGAGATCCCAAAAGAAAAACTTCCAGGAATATTATAGCCAAATTCCCAAACTCCCAAATCAAAGAGAAAATTCTAAAAGCTGCCAGAAACAAACAATTCAACTACCGAGGCTCCATAGTCAGGATTACACAGGATCTGGCAGCATCTACATTAAGGACTCGTAGGGATTGGAATATGATATTCCAGAAGGCCAAAGATTTTGATTTATAACTGAGAATCAATTACCCAGAAAAAGTGAACATCCTCTTTCAGGGGAAAAGACAGACTTTCAATGAAAGAGGGGACTTTCAAACTTTCCTATTGAGACAACCAGAGCTGAACAGAAAGTTTGATCTCCAAGTACAGGACTCTGGTGAACCATAGAGGAAGTGGAAGAGAGGGACTAATTATGAGGAACTTGATGATATTGAACTGTTTGTATTCCTGCATGGGAAGAAAATATTGATAACTCACATGAACTTTCTCATTTATAAGAGCTGTTAGGAGGAGCATGTATAGACAGGGCATAGGAAGAAGCGGAATATAATGGTATGATGTGGTAAAGGGATGGAGTCAATGGGCAATGGGGGGAAGTACCGGGAGGAAGGAAAAGGAGATGAAGAAGCTGAGAGATTTCACATAAGAGTCAAGAAAAAGCTTTTTCAATAGAGTGGAGGGGGGGAAAGGCAAGGGGGAATGTATGAGCCTTCATTCTTATTGGAAATGGCTCTGAGAAGAAATGACATACACACTTAATAGGGTGAGAAAATCTAAGATGCCCTGGAGAAGGATGGAAGGAATGGGATGGGATGAGGGGGAAAGGGGGGTGGAGAGAAGGGGGGAATAGATGATAGAAAAGAAGAAAGATTGAGGGAGAGGGTACTCAGATTCAACATACTTTTGGACAGGGCCAGGATGAAAGGGGAGAACAGAATAAATGAGAGTGGGGAGAAATAGAATGGAGGTACAGTAATAGCAACTGAGGGGAAAAATATAGAAGCAACTTCTCTGGTGGACTTATGATAAAGAAAGGAACTCACCCCAGAGACAGAGTCATTGAAATCCAAACACAGACTGAAGTACAATTTTTTTTCTTTTCTTTCTCTCTATTCTTGAGGCTTCTCATCTTCTTGGAGGGGGGAGGTTTATGTTGATTCTTATGCTTATTCTTATAACACATTCAATTTACATCAATGTATGGCATGGAAACAATGTAGAGACTGTCAGTCTTATGTGGGGGGAAGGGAGGAGGGGGAAGAATTGTAGAATTCAGAGCCTTGCAAAAAATAATGGATATATATTACTATTGTATTATAATTGGAAAACAAATAAAATGTTAAAATAAAGAAAAAAATACTTTCAGTAATCAAACTGATAAAAATAAAAATGAAAAGCCTTATCTTCAATTTAGATACAGTAGCATTTTTTAAAAGCCAGGATTTTAGAAGTATTTATCCAATGTAATTCCAAAAATACTCAAAGCATCTCCTGTGAGCATGGAGCTATTCTCCATTTTCTCCATACAAGGGGAAAATTACAAACCACATAAAGGGCAAAGGAAATACTTATGTTTTAAATAAACATTATTATTCTCATTTTATAAATTAAGCCAATTGAGAGTTTCATACAGAACATGGAGTTAAGAAGTAGAGAGGGTTAGGAAAGTCAGATTTTCCTGACTGCTGATTCAGCTCTCTATTCACTATACTTTTTTTACCTATGAGATAACAGAAATAGCACCTTAAAGGCTTATTGCTAATCCCAAGAAATAAAAAAAAAAACAAGAGGAATAATCTTTGAGTGTGTCATCTTTAAAGAGTATATTTGAGGGGTGGCTATGTGGTGCAGTGGATAGAGCACTGGCCCTGGAGTCAGGAATACCTGAGTTCAAATTCAACCTCAAACACTTAATAAATACCTAGCTGTGTGGCCTTGTGCAAGTCACTTAACCCCATTGCCTTGCAAAAATAACCCCCCCCAAAAAAAACTAAAAAAAGGGTATTTATTTGGAAATAAAAATAAGACTTTCATAAGATGAGAAGTCATAAAGGGTTTATGACAAGCATCCATTAGTGGAAAATTACCAAACTGTTGACTCTTTTTTCATGATTTTCTTACATCATTCTCATTTCTCTTGTCAATTTTTCCTCTACCTCTCGTACTTGATTTTCAAAATTCCTTAAGAGCTCTCTCATGACCTGAGATGAATTGATATTTTTCTTGGAGACTTTGAATGTAGTAGTTTTGACTTTGCTGTCTTCTGAGTGTATTTTGATTTTCTTTGTCGCCATAGTAATTTTCTATGATCAGATTTTTTCCCTTGTTTGTTCATTTTTTTCCAGCCATTTTTTAAAACTTTTAACTATTTGATAAAGTGGGACTCTACTTCCAGAGTGGAGGACACACTTTCCCAAGCTTCAGGTATTTTGTGCAGTTATTTTCAGAGATACTTCTAGGGACCTGTATGCTTTCAGCTCTTCCAAGGTGGTATGATTTAAGGAGAAGTGTATTTACTCCTCTCCTGATCTGTGCTCTGGTCTCTGAGTGATCACAAGCACTCTTTTCTACCCTGGAACTCTGAAGAGAGTCTCTGCTCCCCTATGGACTCAGACCCTGGGGTGCTACTTCTTCTCCTCCTCCTGGGGCTGCCACCCAGGACTATGACCCAGCTCACAGTATGGGCAAAATAAGAGTCCTACCCATAAGACCAGCAAAGAGATCTCCTCTAATCTCCTTTTAGACCAGTTGTTCATCCCCTTTACCATCTGTTGATTGAGAGCTCCAGAAGCACCTGCTGCTCACTCTGAGGCTGCCAGGGTCTCTTTTTTGGGATGCTGGGGTCTGGACTGTGCTGGAACCAGTTCTGAGCAGGTGCAGCTGCACTATACTACAAATACTCTACTACTCACCCTGATGTAACAGACTTTTCCAGTTGACCTTCTAAGTTGTATTTGGCTGGAAAATGATTTCATCCTGCCTTTTTGTGGGTTCTGTTGCTTTCAAATTTGTTTTAGAGCATTATTTAAAAAGTGTTTGGAGGAGTTGGGGGAAAGCTCAAGCAAGTTGCTGCCTTTCCTCTACCATTGTGACTCCTTTCATTTTTTTTCCATACCTCCCAGAATGATCCATCTCTTCCTCTTGAAAGACTTTGTCCCCATTTCTTTCAATCTTTTCTCTCTTTCTGATGTTTAAAAATCATTAAAAATGCATTTTATTATATCTTTATCATTTTTAAAAGTGGTCTGCTGATAGAAATTGGAAACAGTTTTGAGTGCTTCTTTCAATTAAAACAGATCAAATATTCCACGATTCTTTGAGTTGATCTTGTTATTATTTTCATTGTTTATAACATAAAAAAAATATTATACATAGGAAAGACCTAGAGATCAACTAATCCATTTCCTCTTATTTTACCACAAAGTATATCACTCCTCTGAGTCCTAATTGCCTCATTTGGAAAATGAGTTTATAATATTTATACTACCATTTTTTTGTGAGGATAGCACAGTAATAAATATTCTTAACAATAAAGACCTCTATATAGTGCTATAAATGTGCAAAGCATTTTACAAACATCTCTTTTAATATTCCCAACAAACTTTTTACATTTTGCAGATGAGGAAATTGAGGCACACAGAAGTTGTGACTTGTCCAGGACCACACTGTCAAATGTCTGAAGTGGGATTGGAACTTAGGGCTTCTAATTTCTGGTGCTCTAGCTACCTTGCCACCTTGTTATCTAAGATAATATGAGTAAAGCACAAACCTTATCATCATCATTATTTTCAATATTATTATTAATATCTAAGATGAAATAGTTTTTGGTGGAAATTTCAAGATTTACAATTAAGATCTCCTGACTAAATTACAGAATCACAGAATTTTAGAATTAGAAAGGGTCTCAGAAGGATCTGTTGAATGATCATCTGATGAGGGACGTCTATTCTAATTCTAAGTAACTGTAAATGTTAGGGAATTTTTAAAACCCCTTATATCACCTAAATTTGCTTTTTTTTCAAATTTCACCAATTGTTTCTAATTCCAGGCTCTTAGGGCAAACAAGGCTAATATGATCCCTCTTTCCCATGATTATACTTGTTTTTAAAATTAGATTTCTGATTTTATTGAAATAAGTAAAATCTCAGAGGAAACTTTATTTACTAGTGTAGATTGTATACCTCTATCCCCTGCACCTCTTGGTTGCTAAATTGTAAAGAATATAATGTTATTTCCCATCCCCACCTCCTACCCTTGATATCTTCTTTTTTCAGCTGGATGTTGCAGTTAGTAGCATTCCTGGGATAAAAACAAAAATAAATATATAAAAAAGTTACTTGCCCTCTCATTATTACTACTTTTTAAAAAATTTACAAATGGAGTTTTTAAAAGGGGAATTCACTCAATTTTGAGGTTTAGACATTTAGGATATTGGACTAGGAGTAAAGAACACAGAGATACCATATGAAAAGCTGTTGTTGTTATTATTGCTTTAGTCTTTGAAGCTTGGCTGCAATTTCAAAGAACTGTATGTACCATTTTAGGATAAATCCCTGTTCAAAATACAACCAGAACTTTTTTTTTTTTTAACAGAATTAGGATAAATATGCTTTTTAGCCTTCTAGACCAAATCTCCAAACCATTCAGGGTTTCTATCATGACCATATACACACTGATTAGTTCAACTCACCTAACAAATGTAAATAAAAAGTCACTAAGGAAAATTTGAAGGAAGAAAGGTCTTACTGATCCTGGAGTGGAAGGACACTTGGAGTTAAAAGAAACTGTGATGCAAAAGATAAAATAAAATAACTTTATAAAAAATAGTTCACATCTTTGGAATAAGATAACCATCAATGAGTCCATGGGTTAGATACTGTGCTGATCTGACAAAGACCTTTCAAAATCCAATAAATTCAATTTTCTTTCCTCTTTCTCCCTCCCTTTTTTTTAAAAACCCTCTTTATATTTGAGATCACCAAGATAAAAAATATCATTCTATATTCTGATCTCAAACTCCCATCAAAGACGGGACATCCATGTTTAGTGTTTATTGAATCCAGTAGTTTAGGGAATTAGCCACACTAGGGGTGTGTGTTTGTGTGTGTGTGTGTGTGTGTGTGTGTATGTGTGTGTGTACACATATTTGAGTGTGTGTGTTTTTTTCTGTTTTGTTTTTGTTTTTCTTTGGGGATTTTGTTGCCTGGTTTGCTTTGTTTCTTAGTGAGGTACTCAAGTCATCCTAACTGAGATATTTCTGAAGTTTACCAACTGCAGCTACTATTGAATGATTCTGGGAAAGGCAATCCTCCCCCCTTTTCCTTTCTTGCCAATAATGTACTTAGCCAGCTGTGCATTGCTGTCCCTCTGCACACACATTCCTTCTTGAAATGCACAGGTGATCATGTTACACCCAAAGCATGAGATTGGATTACTCTTATTATAGTAGCTTGCAAAGCTACAAATGTCATTAGTAGTCATTAAGTTACCCAGCTTTTCTTTCTAAAATGAGCCTTGGTATTTCACTCAGTGATCTCCAAAGGCTGTGAATTCCACAACCTGAACAACAATTTTCATAGTTACATTTTCCCCCACTTGCTCTAAATGTGCCTCTCTTTTTAATGAAATCAGTGCTGGTCTCCATGAATCTTAATAGGGTGAGTGGAAACTCAAGCTCTAGATTGATCCTTTGTGATGACCAGTATGCTCATGTTGTCTCCCCAAATCTTTTTGCTGTGTGCAAGCAATTTAATTCGGCATCTAATTTTACTCTGTAAACTGTCTGTTCCTGGAGCTGGAAAGCATGTGTTAGCATTTAACTAGAGGGGGGCTGGGTTGAATAAGGTCAGAGGATTAATGATGTAGATCCTAGATCTTAAAACTAGTTTTGTTATATGTGGAACTCCTAACTAATGCTCTGTTAACTAAAACAAGTTACTTCATGATCACATGTCTGAGGCTTCAAAGAAATTAATAATGTGTCTTAAAAAAACTTGTATAGGTCTGGAAATGAAAAATACCTTGGAATCACCAACCTTTTCATTTTTAAATGAGGATTCAGGCTCAGTGAAGTTAAATGATATTACCCTTTGGCACAACCAGGGTTTGAGAGTCAATTTTTGTCTACAAATTCAGTATTCATTATAATCATTTCTATGGAAAAAAAAAATTGGGGGGGATTTTCAGAAGGAATTTGTGTTTGGGTTAGTGAGTCAGTGAGCTCCAGGTATAGGACAACTGGTAGCTTTTCATGTTTTCAGAGGAACAAAAATGCTGTAGGAATAAATGAATACAGACGAGGTAGAGTGTGTTTCACTATCCAATGAAAACCTGGTTGAAAGATGGTGAAACTCTCAGTTTGAAGGATTTTTAAATTTCTAGTTCTAGGGATGGCTACATCTTTTCTTATTATCTGTATTCTGAAAAAAAAAAGTAGTTCACCCACGAAGCATTGAAATCCATGCAATTCACTCTCTTCTAAATCTCTGAACAATTCATTATACAGTAGATTCAGACTGTAACCATAGACATAATTAGGGATTTTGGTGTCTGGGACAAATGGCAAGAAAGAAAAGAAGGAAGGAAGGAAGGAAGGAAGGAAGGAAGGAAGGAAGGAAAGAGGGAAGAGAGAGGAAGAAAGAAGGAAAACTCTTGTTTTTTTATCTTAAATCATTTCTTTTCCCAAACCTTCCATTTTCTGGCTTGTACTCATTCTTTAATTTACTAAAAAGGATGAGGAAGCTAAAATGTTCTTAACTTTTCATGACCACTTACAGGTTTTTCCTCTACCACAGTCATTCATTAATCTCTGCTCCTTTGAGGTACACTCCATTTAAAATTATTGAAGTTGTTCTCTACTGCCCTCTAGGACACTTTTCTTTTTTCCTTAATGAGTTCAAAGTTTGTCCCACAATAAGTTTTTCCTTCTCAAATCCTATCTTCAAGGAATTCAATTTAAAAATATTGGTACTTCAGGGATGGCTAGATGGCGCAGTAGATAGAGCACCAGCCCTGGAGTCAGGAGTACCTGAGTTCAATACAGCCTTAGACACTTAATAATTACCTAGCTGTGTGGCCTTGGGCAAACCACTTAACTCTGTTGCTTTGCAAAAACTAAAAAACTAAAAAAAAAAATATTGGTAGTTCTTCAAATTTGCAATTCATCAAGGTACTCAAGAAAACCTAATCTTTTACTCCACCTTAGATATTTAGTCTAAAACTTGATTTATCCATAATCCACAAATGCTCTACTCATATTCATTAACTGACATTCCTTAGTCTAATCACAATAATTTATTGTTATTCTACGTCTTCCTCTGGTTTAAGAATCCAAATCCTCTCCTTTGTTTATATTGAGACTTCCAATCATTGGACCCTCAGTTGTTTTCTATAAAATCACCCCACAGTAGCTATATTCTCCTCCCTTTTCCATACTGACCCCTAGGTCAACCTGTTCAAATCTACATTATTCTCTTCTCTGAAGTACCTGGACACTGATCTATTAGCTGATTGCATTTTATTTAACCTCAGTGTTGGATTTTTTTGCTCCTACTCATGCACTACTGAATGAAAGGGAAAAAAGTCACAAAACTGTACTTACTAAGTCCACTACAAATTTATATTACAAAATCTAACCTGAGCCCTCATTTTTGCAAAACAGTCCTATTAATTAACACATTATTCCAGTCACTAAGCAGCTTTTACAAATCTTTTCAACTCTTCTTGAATCTCCAATGTCTTGTTCTATCCATACCCTCTCAGATTAAAACCTTACCTCATATTTTACTGAAAAAAACCCTGAAGCTTTCACTAGCAGCTCCCTCATTCATTGAGTCTTTTTAAAAAATTTATTTATTTTCATTCATATGCACATGCATATTTTCAAGTTACAAAATTTCCCTCTACCCTCCCTTCCTACCCTCTTCTCCACAGCAGGGAACAGTCAGGTTAGCATTTTACATATATATTTTGTTAAACATGTTTAAAAATTAGTAGTAATTTTTGTCATGAGGAATTAGGATTAAGGGAAAGAGATACATAAAACATAATTTTTATATTGTTCATCAGACTCAGAAAGGTTTTTTTTTTTATTTGTGTATGTTTTGTTTTGTTTTGTTTTTCTTCCTCTGGATGGGGATAATATAGTCCATAGCAGTCTAATACAGTTGTCCTAGCTCTCTGGACTGCTGAGAAGAGCTGCTTCCATCAAGGTTGATCATCTCACAATGTGCTGTGTACGTTGATCTCTTGGTTCTACTCCCTTTGCTCAGCATCAGATCCCATAAATCAATCCATACTTCTCTAGAATCTGACCATTTATGGTTTCTTATAGAACAATTGTATTCCATGGTATGTTAATACCATAACTTGTTTAGTCATTCCCCAATTGATGGGCATCCCCTCAACTTCCAATTCTTTGCCACTACAAAAAAGAACTGCTATGAATATTTTGGAATATGTGGGACTTTTCCCATTTTTTATAATTTCTTCTGGATATAGGGCTAGAATTGGAATTGCTAGGTCAAAGGATATGAACAGTTTTATTGCTCTTTGGGCATAGTTCCATATTGCTCTCCAGAAAGGTTGGATCTATTCACAACTCCACCAGCAATGCATCAGTGTCTCAGACCTCTTACAACCTCTCCAACATTGATCATCTTCCCTTTTCCTCATCTTGGCTAATCTAATAGGTGTGAGATGATACCTCATTGTTGTTTTAATTTGCATTTCTCTAATCAAAAATGATTTGGAGCATTTTTTCATACAAATATATATATCTTTAATTTCTTCATTTGAAAACTGTTCATATCCTTTGACCATTTATCAATTGGGGAATGACTTGTGATCTTATAAATTATAAATTTGGAAACTTTGGGCTTCCCTGGTTTCCAAATCCCAGTTACAATTCCACCTTCTACTTATTCTCTCTTAATTCTAGTGCTTTACTTCTGTTGATAATTATAGTTTAACCATTATATGGTTTGTTTGTACATAGTTATTTAAGCATTATATTCCCAATCAGATTGGGAAATTCTTGAGAGGAAGAACTTTTTTCTATCTTTTTACTTTTCTTTGTATTCTCGCCACATAGTGATACTTAATATCTGATTGAATAATACTATACTATCAGCTCACCCTAGGGTTTTCCCTTGTACATTCTTCTCATTATTCTAGTCTTCCTATTTGTTAGCTCTTTTTCAACCCTATGCAGGTAAATACTGGAGGTATGTGTGTTTGTGCATGTGTGTGCATAAGCATGCTTGGTTGTTTGTGTGTGTGTATGTGTGTGTGTGTGTGTGTACGTGTGTGCATCCAACTTTATTCTATTTCCTGAACTCCAACTTCACATAAACAACTGACTTTTGGACATTTAAAATGGATTATCCAATAGATATCTCAAACCCAATATGCCAAAAACAAAAATTCATTACATTTCCATCAAATGTACCCCGTTTCAATCAAGGGTGCCACTGTAGCTATTTACCAGAGGGACCCCTCCACAAGGGTCTAAAGGCCCTCTAGTCAGGGATCTTTGGTACCCCAGTCCATTGTCAGATTTGTAAGAGAAAACACACAAAAACAAAAGATTCCCTTTAAATCAAGATCTTTTATGATTTTATTTAGGAGTAATGGAAGACAATTAGTACAGATCACATTCACTTCCTCAGGGAGAGAAGGATAAATTTAAATAGGAGATTCAGAACCCTCTCCCCCTCCCCCAAGCCCAGATGTCTAGGTGTTGGGGTCTTTGATCTACTAAGTTCTCAGGAGAAAGAGATGAGAACATGGTCTAACTATGCAAGTGTGACCTATGGGAGTCTCCAGACTAGAGGAAGGAAACTATTCCCAGGAGAAAGGGTGGCTCTGGAGATAGGGAAGTATCCTCTCATGCCTGTGTGCAGCTAAGCAAGGTTGATGGACAAGGGAGGGATTCTCTCATGGCTACATTTCTCTGTCCAAATACTTAGGCTTAGCTCATATTTAAAGTTTTATTTAATCCCAACACCACCACCCTGTCAATCATCCATTTTTACAACCTCATTGTCAACAATTATTGATCACACTTATTCACACCACAAATCCAGTCAGTTGCCAAAGCTCATCATTTTACCTCCACAATATTTTTTACACATCTCTTTTCTTCATTTCCACAGCCACCATTCTTTTAGGTCTTTTTCATTTTTCTCTCTTATGCTGCATGCAATTGGTCTACCAACTTTTTTCCTCAGGCTAGATTTGATGGCCCATACCAGTAATGCTTGATATTGAGGGAGTTGAGTTTGCTGGATTGCTTAAGCATAAGAGTTCTGACCTGCAATAGGGCTAAAGTTAATCAAGAATCCACACTATTTAGCATCTATATTGAAAATCTTAGTCCTACCTCCCCGACTCTACTGCCAGGAGTAGTAATGAACCAGCTCAAAAAATGAACCTAACAGTATTGCTGTATTCCTTGAGCTCATGCTCTTTCTAAGCCAGCAAACATGCCTCTAACATATAATGCCAATAAAAGTGCCCAAAGATTTTCTGAATCCAATAGTAACAACTGCATTTAGTTTTCTTTCTTTTTTTGGTAAGACACTTGTCTAAGAGGCAATTTATTAGTGTGGACTACAAGTTGCTATCTGAAACTTTTGGATTCTAGTAAAATTTAATAGGTCTTTTAAGAAAACTTTCTTGATTTCTCTCACTTCTTCCTAGACTTCACTTAGCATTTTGTTTTGAAATTCCCTAATAAATTAATCATATAATTGAAAATTTTAGTTATGTGCTTGTATCTTATACTTCTCCATTGCATCTCCCAAATTTGTACACTGTAGCACTTAACAGGTGTTGATCTAATGGATGGATGGATGGATGGATGGATGGAAGGATTTTTAGCTGTGAGTCCCTATTAAGCTCACAATTAGATGCTTAATAAATGCTTTTAATGAGGACAATCTAGCACAATTCTACCTGAATTCTCTGAAGAGATAAAGTTTGATAACTTAACCATTATGATTTTGGTTTGTGATACTCAACAGAAACATGGCAATCAAGATTTTGTTTCTGAGTATATGTGTGCCAATTCACAATAAATGCCATATATATTTGTTTTCACTCAAGTATTTTATTCATTTCCATATTATAAATCCCTTGGGCAGAGACCATGTTTTATTTATCTCTGTATCTCTCTAACCACCTGGCAAAAGTACTTACACATAAGACTAGATGTTGAGGTACTTCAGGGAGGAACCATTTCTAATTCCTAGGAACATAGATTTAAAAGTGCAAATGACCTCAGAAGCCCCTTGTCAATATTCAAATAGCTAGTAATTATCAGAGGTAGAATTTGAACCCATCTTCCTCACTACAAATTCAGCACTGCAAAGATTATACTACACTGAGTCTTCCCTCCAGCATTTAACTCAAGCTTTTGTGCATTGTAAAACACTTAATAAATGCCTGTAAATGAATGAATGAATTAGTTGCATGACTGAAAACAACATCTTACTTTATTTTTATTTAAACAGGTAAGCCTTTTGACAGAAGTAGGTGAACCTTTTGACAGAATTAGTAGAGCATTATTATAATTCAATAGAAAAGGAACCTAGAGAGCTAAACAAAAGGACAATTGAAGAAATAAATATTCAAGATAGCTTTAATTAGGGGGAAAATCCCATGGTACATGTCAGGTGGATTATAATAGCTAAACGAACATATTTATGTTTTCTCTCCTTATTGTAACTCATTTGCTACATACACAAGTCAAAATGAACACAACATAGAAAGAATGCTAAATTACTTAACAGAATGGCAAATTGTAGGTAGGATATAAAGAGGAGAGATTGTATAAGGAAGTTTTAATACTCTCCCTAGCTACGTTCACTTGAGTTCCTGGTTAGTTTTTGTATTATTTTTTAATATAAAATGCCATCATAATATGATAGAAGAATCATGAATTACTCCAAGTAACAGTTTTCTTTTTCATCATTGCATTTGACCTGTTTTAT
Source organism: Macrotis lagotis (assembly GCF_037893015.1). Taxonomy (NCBI): domain Eukaryota; kingdom Metazoa; phylum Chordata; class Mammalia; order Peramelemorphia; family Peramelidae; genus Macrotis; species Macrotis lagotis. The sequence continues at coordinate 97,182,873 of NC_133659.1, forward strand.
TCACCTCTACTCTTCTCCTCACCAATTTCATAATAATTTGACTAAGTGATTTCCTGTTCTGTAAAGTTCCAGTTAACTTCTCCCCCTTAAATGGGTAGGAATTGCCCTTTTTATATATTACAGTGAAGAGCAGGGAGATTAGGTCCCTATTACAACCTGGGTTTTCATAGCAACATTTGATACAAACTAAACTTGAAAATCTTGATGGTGTCTGTTAGTCTTCGGATAAGAAAATATCTGTTGATGAAAAAATAGACTTCTGTGTCCCAAGAAGGCTTTCATAGATGATATTCCTCTTGCCTGAGACTGCAATAAAATGGGGCCACAGTTGCATTCATTGTTCAGTGAGCTTGTCCACACAGTTAAACCCACCGACAGCAATGAATGTTGATTGTGACCTTTATAAAAATAAATCTGGGCAGGACAAGAGGATGGAAGAGTCCTTGGGTGTTCTAGATTTTTTATTTCTTTTTGCAGTCAAAGTCCTGGAAGGAGGATGATAGTGGCTAGCTGTAGGGTACAATCAACGGTCGATGGTTTTTATTTTAATTCCAAACTCACCGACAGCGTTGAATGTTCACTAAAGCAGCCTCAAAAAAAAAAAAAAAAGACCAACCCAGAATTCTCTTGACTTATCATCCTTAGATAGCTGAAAGTGGGCAAAAACATAATCAACATGGAAGTTTTCACTATTTAGTTCATGTATTTTTAACTTGTGACAACAGAGAAACATTAATGGGTGAGAAGGAATGGTACAAGTAGGAATTGTCAGCTTTCCATTTCACATAAAAGAGAAACACCTGTTTCTTTTGGTGGGGAGGAAAACAAAAATGAAAATGAAACAAATAAAAAAACATTGCAAGTCTTGGCTTAGTTCTGCAAAGTCAATGATCTCATTCTCAGTGATGCAGAGCATTTGTCTTCCAAGATGATCTGATCAAAACAAATATTTCCTAATTTATAGGCAGCTATATTTATATGTAGAATAAATTATGGCATAGTCAGCAATCAATAATTTATTATGCACATACTCTTTACCAGGCAGTGTGTTAAGGTACACTGGAATTGTAGTCAAAAGATTCATCCCTGACTCTGCTACTTAGTAGTTCTCAGATATGGGCAAATCACATCTCTGCCCCTGAATTTCCTCTGATATAAAATAAGAGAATATGAAAAGGGGGCATGGCAGATAGAGAGCTGTATCTGGAATCAATAAGACCTAAGTTCAAATCTTGTCTTAGATACCTACTAGCAGTATGATGAGACAAATTATATCAGTTTTGTTTTCCTCAGTTTCCTCATTTAGAATATGAAAGGGCTCAACTGTAGTTTCTGAAATACTTTCGAGCTCCATATCTGGGATTGTAGGATCCTATAAGAAGTTTTGGTTGGGGGGGGGTTTTAATAAATTCTCCACATAGATGAAATTTGGAGGTATGGAGAAGGCACAATCTTTGTATGTCATCTATTCCCATAGTATGAGAGATTTCCAAATAAATATTTTTCTTATAATGTTGCCATATGCAATGCTAACTCCTTTATGTTAATTCACCAAAGATCTCTGGCCCTATAATTTATAGCCTTAGAAAACTACTTAAAGCTTGAGGTGATTAAATGATTCACCTATGATCACATATATTGTGAATATCAGAAATGGGATGTAAATGGAGTTGTTCTTGACTGTGAGTCCAGTCCTCTAGCTACCAATCCATGCTATTACACTAACATCTATAAGATTAACAAATTAAATGACTAAATGAAGGTCTGTTCTGTACTCACAAATAAAAATTACATGATAAGAGTGAAAGGAAAAAACTAGCCAAACAAGTTCCTAATCCCTTCATCTACAAGTTATTGGTAATCTTTTGGGGCATGGCTCCTTACAAAACCTATCCTTCTAAAAGTTCCTTTTCAAATGTGAAGTAAAAGTACATTTATTTTACAGAGTTCTTGTTTAATTTTTTAAATTTTTTCCACATCTACTGAAATATTAGCGGTGCAGTGGGGCACAGCAAAATCAACGAAATGTCATGGACCCATACTTTAAATTATAAGTTGTTAGCTTCTAGAAGAGTTACATTTGTTCCTGGGTCAGAATGACCCACAATCTTTTGGAAATATTATTTTTAAGGTGACCATGTTCTGTTCATCTCAAGGGTCTAGTTATTGCAATGTTACCAAAATGTTTAGCCTGACAGATGATTGTCAATAATGAATATTTTAGGGCACTTAGAATACCTATACCCCAATTTTGGATACATTCAAAGAATGTTGCAGGAACATAAATTTTAACTAGGGCAGTGAGTGATTTTCTTTCCCCTTTTCATGATCACCTAGGAAATAAATAACAGAGAATTTTTTAAAATATTCATTTAAGGATTTAAAATATCTTTCTTCATCTTTATAAAACAAACAAATATTTTTCATAGACTAGGATTCTCCTAAAAATCACAACTGATAATTCTTTGATCAGCAAATTTTTTTGTACTGGCTGTTAAAAAGATTCTTCTCTATCTGGTGTTACTGATTCTTATATATACAAGATCAAATAGAGTTGAAGGTCTAGCTCTCCTTTCAGAGTTGTCTACTGTGATATTAGGTAAACAATCCACCCCTGTTAATACGTCTCTGTATCGCTCATACTTGCTAATATTGACATAATAAGAACTTTCAGATTAGTGACTTGTCACACAAGATATGCTTTTGTTGAATTAATAAGCTACATGACAAGTCAGTTGTAATTGTATGCAGTGAATATTTTGTTAATTTTCTCCAAAATATATTAAATACTACATTTAAATACTTGACTCAAATGTGTCACTAATCTCACAGACTTCAGGAGTTTCATAGTATAAGTGGTCTGTCACAGATACGTAAGGGAATCTGTCACTCAGAGCAGCAGGAAATTATGATTGACATGCAAACAAAATGAAAATGTTAAAGTAGGAAGCATTTCTTATTTCTGTGAACAATTCTGATAATATATATGGCAATATCTAATACTCAAATAATGACTTAATGCTTCCAGAGCTCTGGAAGTTAGTGCTTCATGATGACAGGTTAATTATCCCCATTTTTTAGAGGAGGAAACTGAGGCTGAGAGGTTAAATGACTTTCCTTGAATCATATAGCTAGTGTTTCTCTTAGGATTTGAAACTTTATGTCTCTGGCATCTAAAGTCAAGAGAGTTTTATGTTATATTAAAGATAAGGTATTTTAATTTTTTGCTATTGTTAAAGTTATAAAACAAAAAGGATTCTTTGAATAGTCATAACTTGGATGGAGCAACAGTTTTTAATCTCCATTTGTTACAATGGAAAGAGTGCTAAATCTGGCATAGGAAAAATTGACTCCAAATCCTGACTTTGTCACATTCTCCAATGTGTCCTTGGGCAAATCATTTAATCTCTATGGATCTTAGTTTCCAAAAAGGATTGTATTAGATGACCTTAATGATCCCATCCAGCTATAGACTTGTGCTTCCATAAGATTTATAATGTGTGGAATGCCTGTATTCTTCTATTTCCATAGCTCAGAGGTTAAATTGTAGAATTCTGAATTACTCATACTTAGGGACAGGGAGAAAAGTTGGGATTGAACCTATTATTTCATGGGTATAGGGAACTGAAAGGTGATGAAATGCCTGACAAGGCAGATTGACACTTCTTTCTAAGCATTGAGAAATTACTATAACCTTTCTCTACATGTATTTCTAAATACCTCTACATACATCCTTCTCTCCTCTTCAGTGCTGTCCTTTTCTGACCATGTCAAAAGTCCTAATAATTAACTGAAGTGGTTCTCTTTCACCTATAGGATCAAATAGCCTCTGGCATTCAAAGATCTTCATAACGTGTCCCTTCCCATATTGCCAGTCTTCTTTTACCTTACTCCTCCCCTACTCCCCCCATACTCTTCCTTCTAGTGACAATGACCTCCTTGCTGTTCCACAAAAACTCTCCATCTGGGCTTCCCCAAGTTTGGCATCCTGTTTCTCTTCTCTACCTCCTGACTTGTTTGGTTTCCTTTAGGTTCCACGTAAAATTCCTTCTTCTAACTGGAAGTTTTTCCCAGTCCATAATTCAAGTATCTCTGTGAATTATTTTTTAATTATCCTGTATTTGTTTTGCTTATTGTCTCCCCCATTAGACTGTAAGCTGCCTGAGGACAGGCTGTCTTTTGTCTTTTTTTTTTTGTATCTCCAGTATATAGCAATATTCCTAGCTTGTAGATCATATTTAGGAAATGCTTATTGATTGACTTATGAATGTCCTTTTACAAGACCTTATTTTTCACATTGGAGCCTTGATGATGGGGAAATTCAGTAGATGATTTAATTGATAAAACCTCCCATCTTTAAAAATACTGAAATTCAGTTGTACTGAAAATCTTTTTTCTCTATTCAAAAATGTCTTTCCATTTTTCTCAAATAAATTATTCATATAAAAGACATTATCCTAGAAATACAGGGTGTCTCATTTCTCTATTTGTATCACTAACAATGTTTGTTGATTGAATTAAATTTACAGAAAAGGGTGTCTCCAAAATAAGGAGCTAGAGCAAGAAATAATAAAGAATCAAGGCAGTTATTTTACTGATACTTATGTAATATTAAACAACCCAGAGGAAGATCTCACAAGACTGGCTATAGTCCAATACACTGGATGGATGTGGAGAATTTTAATTGAAGAATAAAGCTAAGAATCACACAGATTAAGAAATTATGGATAAGTACCAATGGAGGGAATATCCACATTTAGGACATGATAGAACCATTAAAAGATTAAAGAAAAACAAAATATTCAACATCCTTTCAATTAAAATTAGTATAGTGGCATATTTGATGTAGTATCAGTACCCTGGAATCAGGGTAACCATTTTCAAAGGGTCATTCATACATCCATGTATTTTCTCTTTTTAAAAAAAATTCCCATTTTCTTCTAAACTGAACAATATTTTGGCTTTGTTTGCTAAAATGCCAGAATTATTTTAAGTTTTATTTTTCATCTCCAGGTTTATGGGAACTCATTTTATTTTGCTTAATGTTAGCAGGTCATAAATAAACCAAAACATTCTCCTTGCTTTGAGCAAGAGAGTTACAAAATACATGAAATATCACTTAAGGAAATAAAAAGCATGAGTCTAACATGAAGTGACAGAGGTAGAGGAGGAAGTAGTTCATTTTATATCTGTAAAAGCCATGGGGATTTGGGCTGTGAAAGTTGTCTGTCTCAAGAATAGATTAGTTATCTTGTCTGATGACCTGTACTTAATTTAAGTGACTGCCTTTGCCAGTCCTTCCAGAGGGCAAGTGTGTGAAATAGAGCATCTCAATGTCAGGCTCCAGTCCTTTCCTCTTCGTGATAGCCTGACCTAAATTGAAGATCTGGCTGTTGATTTGAACAGATATGCAAGCAAACAAATTCCTTGTCACCAATTCAATCCTTTACTTTTAATTGGCTTATTTAAGTGGTCATTGGTTGTAATACAGTTATGAATGAATTTCAATTTGTCATTTTACTGAAATAAAAGAATTTAAACTAAAAAAGTAAAACAAATTTCATTCATTATTTTTAAATGTCTTTGCTATGTCAGCTTTCTTCCTATATCATTTTTTCTTTTTTTTTTTTTGCTTGACCACAAAAAGTAAGCAGGTAAATGTCAATACCTATAAGAAAACTTTACTGATTCTCCCAGACTTCTGTCTCCAAAAATTTTATTAATTTGTGTACATATTACTTCTTTCCCTTGATCCCCCTGCCCACAGGCAAAAGGATAATCCTAAATCCAGAGATTGATTTTGAATTCCCAGAAGCTACCTAGCACAGTGTCTGCTACACAGAAGGTGTTTTATAAATGCTGGCTGAAAATTAACTCAATTTGGCGGGTAGTGTGATATAGTAAAAAATGATCATTGATTCTGAAGTCACACCATCGGAATTCAATTAATATAGTCTACCTCAGTTTCCTCATCTGCCAAAAAGGGAAAATAATAATACTTACCTCCTGTCTTTTCTGTGAAGATAAAATGAGATATTTGCAAAGCATTTTGTACCACTTAAAGTTCTTTAAAAATGCTAGTTATTATCAGTAGTATTATCATCATCATTAATGACCTGAAATGAAGAGAAACAACCTCTCCCCTCCAAAATAAAAATCAAGCCAAGACAGTATAAGATTTAGAATAAACCTTGGAATTCTAATAGACTTTTAGTATATTTTTCATTAACCATAAATTAAAATTCATAGATACCATATTTTTATACACTATGCTCTTAAAACTACATGAAAGGAAATGAACACTGTCTATTTGCTCTCAAAATGACAAGAAATTCAAGAATATTTAATGGAATTTTTATAGATTTTTATGGTATAATTTTGGGAATTTTTTTATCAACTTAATTTCATAATGGCAACCATCTAGAGGGAATCTTTGAACTTCCTCCAGTAAAAAGAGCAAGACGCAAAGCCTGCATGATGGTATTCATTCAGTCTGATAGAACTTAGCCATCAAGAACTCATTGTATCCCCTAATTGTAAGGCATCAATTTAAATTTTTTTCTAATTAAATACAAAACCCAAACAAGCATCCTTTCAATAACATTCCCAGTTATTGAAATGAGGATACTTTTTGGAAGCTCTTGGATAGTGGTTATCCATTTAGTGGAAACTCTAATATGTAGGCAGTCAAAATGTTAAAATTCTATCCCTGATACTAATATGACAAAATAATATATGGAAAGTGTTTTATGAAATTCAAGGTGCTATTTCTACCATTATTTTTATTACCATCACCATCTCATTCTAAATTTTCTTGGTAAGGTTCAGATGGATGAGGTCCTAAGATAAGTCATTATCTTGCTATCATTTCTTTATACCAAATAATCTAGGAACTCTTGCACAGATGAATAAAATAGCTGCTTATTTTATAGTTGTATTAATTATATATTTTGTATTATTGGATACTCAGAAAACATCTTTGATGCAATTCCTATAGTAGGGCAGCAGGGATTATTTTTAACTTCATTTTGTCCTCATACAATTTTTATCTACTCTGCCATATTTCATAGTTTAAAAAACTTTTCATAATATGTACTGTACACATGAAAATTAGATATGATGATATCTATTACAAACATTGCTTTTATTAATCATTAATGTAATGTTCAGGAATTTGTATCCCTCAGTTCAATAGGCAATAATGGTCTAGTTCCAAGAGTCTATTGGTTTACTTCTCTAAGAGTTTTGAAGATCTATATTTGTAGAATAGGGATTAGTTATTTCTTAGTCTATGCAAAGATAACAAATTTCTGCTATATAATACTAGTCATCAGATCATGCCTTGTTAGGTGTTTGGCAGTGGACAGATTTGTCAGCATGACATAAAGTGGTAGACAACTTTCATGACTCCTTGTGTAGTCTATGTTAATCACCAAATCTGAGTTTCAGTAATTTTTGTTGGCAAAATATTGGACTTGAATTGTCACTACAGATTCCTCTATTTTCAGCCATTTCTTTAATAATTCTTTATCAAAATACAGTTGACTAAGTTCATATGGTTATTGTCCCTCAAGTTTCTTTTGATTCTATTCATGGATCTAAGCCATCTTACATTGCCTTTTCAACTGGAGGTAGATGGCTTCTAGTTATGGTTGGAAAAAATTCATACCTGTCATCAAGTTTATTAGTGCATGGCAAAGTATCATTTGCTTGTTCCAAAAACTTCTGAATTTCCTTGTAATGTGTTCAAAGAACATTTATTAAATCCTTTCCTCTTTTTGGAGAGAAAATGTTAATGTTCATAATTGCCTTAGGGTAATGGACTTGTGTTCTACTAATGAATTAATAATACAAAATGCTATTTATGTTACATTATAATATGGTAAGCACATATAGGTACATAATTAAAGGCAATAGTAATAAATTAATCCATTACTTTTTGTTAGAATACATTCCAAATAACATTTTGCAAAATTAAAGAACTGATTAATGTTTCTCCCCATAGTTTGATGCATTCTATAGACATGAAGTAATCAATAAGATGTGTGGTAATATTTCCTTTTCACTTAAAAGTCATTTTTGATTCTATTAAAAAGATGTGGTAATGGATTTAAAATCAAATAAAAACAGAAGGTATTTAAACTACTACATTTTATAATAATTATAATTGACATGTTGGTACCATTTTATATAGAAAACATTTTTCCATGTGACAAGAAAAACTCTAACACTCTCACTAAAGGAAAATTTATATTTGTAACACATGAATAATCCATAAGTATAGAACTGAGTCAGGATTTCATTTTTAATGTTAGTTAATAATACCGGTATAATTACTATAGTGTTTTGGAATGACTTTTTTAATAATTGCTGATCATTCAGTTGTTCTTTGTTCCCAGGACATTTTGACATACTGATTTTGCTACGTAGCAAAGATATTGTTTTCTGGTGAGAGTTTATAGATTGTTTTGGGGGATATAAGACAAGACTGCTTTGTACATAGTTCATAAACAAAACTGACCTATATGTGCAGGAGATGCTTAAAATTCTTTTGGTGAATTGCAATGAACAACAACAATAGCAATAACAATGATAATAATACTAATTTTGAAGATTAGTTATTTAAATCAATTGAATTATCCTTCATCTCCCATTATATAATTTAATTTCTTTAGGTTTTGACTTGATGTTTGACCCTACCAGAGTATTTTTTCGTATAGAGCAGGGGATCTTAATCCTTTTTTGTGCCTGGTGAAATTTATGTATCCCTTTTCAGAATAATGCTTTTAAAACAAAATAGATAAGGAAAAGAAATATACTGAGATACAATTATCAAAATAATATCTTCAAAATAGCAAATTCACAGACACTGATGTGTACATAAAAGGTGTAATTAAATTTATAACCATAAGCACTAAGCCTTAAACTCAGTTTCTTAAGCTCCATAACTTGCTCAGGACCTTGGGAGGCAAGGCTACTGTGTACATTATTGTCTATTTGAGAACATTTCCATCATAAATATATTTTCTTACCCTTGAATTGTTGAACAGGTGCCAAGAAACAGTTCTGAGTTTAAAAAACAAAAAACAAAAAACACTATAATCATTGGTTCTAGGAAAAGTAGTGTTTAAATACATAAATTAAAAAAATGTATTTTCAAAATTACCTCTATCAATTTCTCAGTTATTATAGATTTCTGTTCATTTTAGACACTTAAGTTCTTGTTGATAGATTTAAAACTCATTTTAGAACTGTATCATGTGTCATGGGAATTCTTCCTGTAATAAAGAGAAAAAAATATATATTATTACATGTCTGCCAGGAACCATAAATGAATTGATATTGCCCAAAGACATTTTAGTTTATTGTCTGTAAATAAAATATTATATGGGAAAACTATTTTATAGGCAAATTAAAAAGCAACTACCCACATCAGGTCTTTCTTTTTTTATACAGCATTATAAACAAGAATAAACAAAACAAAATGTAAGTCAATGTTTTAATGTCAATAGAAAGTTGTTCAATATTATTTTTACAGAGCTCAGGATTGAAATGAAAAAAGGGGGAAAATACCAGTGTTCGACAATGTTTTTGTTTTGTTTTGTTTTTAAAAGAAAGCGCTTAAAAGAAGAGTTACGGTTGTAAAATGAAAAGATTCCTGACTCCAATAAGTCCTGCAAGTTAATTCAAAGTTTTCTTTTTTAAAAAAGTCTACTTCATACCACTGATCAACATTACACACAATAATCTTAATGCTTCATTTCTCTCTCTCTGTAGAGCTACATTTCTATGTGCTGTCTGTATGAGTACCATAGATCATTGCAATGGTGGTTAGAGCGTTTAGGATCAATTGACTCCTATTAACTTGAGTTTTCAATGTATAAATATGATCTCACCTACAATAAAGTTTTTTTAGATATGTAGATTAGTTACAGAGCTTAAGAGTGCCATGTAAATAGAAGAAGAATATGTATTTCCTTAACAGTAGTTATATAAATTTGTCCTAGAAAACAACAGGCCTGGATTTTTTCCCTTGAAATTTAAAAAAAAATGTCAGTGAAGGATATCTTAAAATTCATGTTCAAAATGCACAGTAATTTATGTATGTGTGTATAAAACAGTGTGAACTGTCAAATATGATAAGAATTATATAATTATATAGTAGCACACAATAATTTTTCAGTCTTTTTTAAATATATAGACAATACTTTTATTGTTTATATTCCATTTTCAATACAAAGGACACAGATAGTTCAATATGCTACTTATACTTTCCCCCCAATCTCTCAGACTAAATTCCTTGTGTTGCATTATTAGAATGCTTCACTATTTATAAGAGAAAGTATGAATGTATCTCAGTTTTCAGACTTATATGAGCATCTGTTCCTTCAATCAACAGAACAGCAAATGTGATTTTTTTTTCACATTAGTGTGTGAAACAATGCCTACAGGCTTTAACTTTAGGCTTCTAGATAGTTATAACTTCATAGACATGATTTCTGAAAATGAATTCAGTGTAAAGAAAGAAGACTTTTGGTGAAAGGAAAAATTAATATAAGAACTATGGGCCCCCGAAGGCATTAAAACCGTGGAAATGGTAACTAAACATTACAATATGAAAGTTCCTGAGTAGTAGTTCGATATTCTTCTAGATTTCAAGTTTTCCTATGAAAGAATTAATTGACTGACCTTTCCACTTGAATGGAAATTAGATAATTTAAGTGATAACATAAAGGAAACAGGAATTTCAATATCCCAAGAAGTAGCTAAGTTCAACAATATCTTCATTTACACTCTCCCACCTATGATTACCCCATCTTCCTCCACAGCTCTACAAAATGGCAGTCATGCTGAATTAGAAATATAATTTCCAGTGGCCTTCTGGTTATTTGTGGTACTAGATTTAAATATTATATGCACTTTTAAATGACACTTTCATGTTTTAAAGCCTCTAAATTTACTGGGGCTTTTATTATTTCTGTAATGCAATTGGACAGTCTAAGTATTTCCTTCTTTGTAGAACACTGTACTAAGTGCTGGAGAAGACACAAATATTAAATAAGAAATACTTTTTTTACACTCTATTTGGGGTTACATGTATAATTAGCAATAAATAATAATAATAATCTTAAGAGATTGATATGTAGATCTCAGAAGGGAAACATGGTGGAGGAGACAGATATTCTAGGCTTGGAGCTAGAAAGCTCTACATTCATGTCCCACCTACTGGCAATCCGACTTCAGGCAAATTTAATCTCTCAAGGTTTTCTGAATCATTAATAATGGTGTAATTTTTTCCCTACACCAATGAAATCTTAAGTCTAGACCTTTAAAAAAATATGAACTCCAGGGAGAAGAGCTATTAAAAGTAGGAAGTACATATTAAGAAATATATTATAGACATGCTATTTTAATTGTCCCTTAAAGGGTATAGAAAACAAAGAGAGCAAAAACATGCTAGCAAAAGCATTGAGGGGTGAACATAGCACAAAAGAATTATCATTATATTCCATGATTAATGATAATTTGTGAATACCTGTGGTTTTTAATTTTCTATTGATCAAAAGAACTAATAAGATATTATTCAACACATGGTAAACAGACTTTAACACAACAATTTTGCTTCTATTTTTGTAAACAGAAAAATCTAATTTTACTTTGACATAATAAAGCCCCAGCACTGTTTAAAACATTTACATTGTAACCAAGGACAGGAAAATAAAACAACAAAGGCTTCATTCATAGAATAGTTTTAGGGTGACATAAGCTCAAGAATGTACCTTGCCAAATCTATAGGAAAAATACAGACATTTTTTAATTGTTTCTTTTAATTGCTTCTCATAGGCAATACTCCCCTTTCCCCCTTCTCTCAAAACAATAGCTACCCTACAGAGGTGTGTCCCCATTTAGGAAAAAAAAACAAATGAATTTTTTAAATTCATAAAAATTAGAGTTTATTTGTATGTTTATTTATTTGAGTTCATTTGAATGTTATTTTATTCTATAAAAATGTTGACCAGGAGAAGGATGAAGCTCTAAAGCACTTTTTAAATAACATGTTGTATTTATCAGAAAGAAAGGAATCAGGAAAGCATAAATTGAGGGCAGGAAAATGAATACAAAGCATCATATTATTAAAATCAGGCAATGCGTAAAAGGGAAACATGTTTATCCAAGATTTAGCATTGTCCCTGAAATTATCATGGGAAAATAATGAGGATGATGACCACTCAGTTATATACTTTAGAGTTTAAAAAGTATTTTCCTCATGAAACTCTGAGAGGTAGACAATGAAAGTATTATTTTGTCCATTTTGTAGATGAGGAAATTGAGGTTCAGAAAGATTGTGTCTTCTCCATAAATCATAGTTTAGAACCAAGAGATTCAGGGTCCAGCATTTATTCCTCTAATTCATGTTGCCTGTCTCCCCACAATTTGATTCATAAAAATTAAATCTACTAAAGAAACATTTTTTTCAGTAAATCTTTAATGTATAAAGTAAGACAAGCATACGTTGCTTTTAGGATACAAATACATAATGATCTAGTTGTTCTTTATCTTAGATTTTCATAAAATTTTAATTTGGTTGATGGATACCACCATCCATCTATATTCTATTAGACTTTTTGGGGAGTACCAACCACTATACTTAAAATTTGGAACATGATTATTCTAATCACTTTATCACTGAATATAGTGTTTTATTTATTTTGCATTCTAAAGTAGGGCTTCAGCGTTCTGAACAATTTCCAACCAAGGTGTCTATTTATATTCCTCCCCCTCCACCATGAATTTCTAATTGGATGTAGTATTCTGCCTAGTTTCTGGTCTTAAAAGTGATATTTAGTATTACAAGGCAGCTGTTAAACAGCTGCAACATTCCCACTAGCAGTGACTGCTTTTCAGTGATGAATAAAGTACATCACCTCAGAGAAAATTATTAAGCTTCTGCCAGAAGAAGAACCTAATAACATTTATGGAACTGAAAGCCTTACATTCCTGGCTCTAAACTCTTTATTCACATGAATACATATCTATATCTATATACGCATATATATCTATTTATTTAGAACAGACAAATGGGGAACAAATATTGCATGGGATATGTAGATAGAATTGGTTTGGGAGTCAGAGGACCTAGAATTGAGTTCCAGTTCTGTTAGTTACTACCTGCGGGACCTATTCTAAGGCAATACACCTCTCTAGGTCTATTTCCTCTTTTGTAAAATGAAGAAAGTTTGTTTATATAACATCTGAGCTATATTCTGGCCCCCAATCTGTGATTCTCCATTCTTAAAGCATCTCCAATGTTCCTTTCAACTCTAAATTTATCTTCCTATTCTGCTTGCTACTTATTAGTATAAGTCATGTTCTCTCTGAAACTCAGTTTCTTTTTCTGTAAAATTATTTGGTTGGTTCAATCTTCTTAAAAAACTCTCTATCCCTCTAAATTCTATTACCCATTACTTAGCTTAAAAGCTACAACAATAAGAAAAACCATTATATCTTATTATTCACATTGACTTGAAGAACTGGAAACAATAATGAATTTATGATATATGTTTAATGTGAATTCCTAGAGTCTTAACCCTCAGACCATAAGACCAAATCCATAGACACCCAGGAAGAAATAAATCTGTATTCCAATATTAATAGCCTATGTTCATATATGAAGAATATTCAGGAGAGCAGATAAATTACCATTAAGACATATTTTAGGACAGTGCCTTGTTCAGCTGTTCCAGTTTTAACAAATTCATTGAGGGATAGAAGAATTAGTTGCTTTCATTGAACTTTTCAACTTTCTCCTCAAAATAGTGATCCTTTGATGTTTATTTTGAAAAGAGAACACATTATACTTTAAGAAATACCCTGTTCCTTTAGCCACTTCTCATATGCTACTACCTTTCACCATCTGGGTTGCCCTGCTCTGACTACTCTCCAATTTATCAATGCCATTTCTAAAATGAGATGCCCAGCAGTGAATAAAATGGCATGGATGTGGTCTGAGCAAGCCAGAAGACTGTGTCATTCTATGCAAATCAAAAAAAAACATTTCTTAGCCTCAGTTTCATTACATAGCAACTTATATCCCTTCCAGAACCATCAAAGATGCTATGAATATTGTACACTAAAAAGGGAGAGAGAAAAACATGGTTTTCAAAGTTATAAAGTTCCTTTGCAAGGCAACCAGTCCTCTACTCAGTTCTACCTATATACTATAATGCCTAGATACCAACAATTATCCATTCAATTTGATTTTGTTAGAAACAAAATAAATCACGTTTCCTCTGGGTTTTTTAAGTCAACTACCTCAGTACTTATGAGCTGAGGAAACAACCACTCACTGTTATAATATCCCAAATATCTATGTGGACAGGTATCTCAAATTTCAGCAGCCTTTCCTAACTTATTTGTTAATCACTCTTACCATCACCTCCATCACTTCACTCTCCCACAGTTGACTTTGGATTTAGTATATATTATTTAACTCTGTATATATTGTTTTCCCACCTAGTAAAGTGTAAAACACTGAAGTTCAGGACTGTTGCAGTTTTTGGTCTTTGAAACTTTATTACCTACCAAAATAACCAGTGTCATGCTTAATAAATAAGCATTGAATTGAATTGGATAAGATACTTATTACCTAGAAAAGAGAACAAGCATAAAATGTTGCTACTAGACTTCATAACAAAGACTCCCACATACTCATATAAATCAAATCTCCTGAATTTCTAGATTTCCCTTCAAAATATATTATTTCCTTTGTTTTTTGCAAGGCAATGGGGTTAAATGATTTGCCCAAGGTCACACAGTTAGGTAATTATTAAGTGTCTGAGGTCACACTTGAACTCAGGTTCTCCTGAGTCCAAGGCTGGTGCTCTATCCACTGCACCACCTAGTTGCCCCCATTAAAATATATTATTATTACTGCAAATAGTAGAAGGTTAATTTTGAGTAAGGAGATAGAAGACTGACCTTAAACTGACCTAAGTCCAAGTTATACTTCTGATATATAATGACGAGTCAAAGTGAGCAAGAAGTATAATTTTTCAGTGTTCCAGACAATTGACTAAAACTATAAGAGGGAATTTACTCACCAAAAAATTCCTTGTGCCAACAAAAACACAGATATAGGCCCTCCTTGCCCACCGGATTTGAACTCAGGTATTCCTGACTCCAAGGCCAGTGCTCTATCCACTGCGCCACCTAGCTGCCCCTATTCCAGTTGTTTTTCCCCAAATTAATCACATCACTTTTTAGGTACACCTTGTATCTTTCCACCCCCAAAACTTGCCCTAGTTGCATCTGAATTGTAAGCCTTTGGGGGCAATAATAATAATCATACCAAATAGTAAAAATGTTCATGTATTATAATAATGATCCTTAGGAAAATTTCACTCTGGCCTCTCTCTTTTCTAGAATCATTTTAAAGAAGAAAGAATTTGTTTTAAATTTTAAATAAAAGGTAACAAAAGGAACAAAATTACCTCAAGAGTGCTCATGTTGCTATATTTCTTTTCCAGCTTTCCTGCTGCTTTTGTATAATTAAGTTATATCAGTGTCTGGAAAATTGATATTCTTTCCATTGGCAGACAATCTGTTTGACATTGCCTTTTATGTGGAGCATTTTTTCACTAATTACTTTTTCTCTTCTTTTTAAGATATTTTAGAAGGTAATGGGAAGAAGTCTAAAGGATTGGGGTATCATATATAGGCACTGTGTGATCACAGGTTTTTACACTGTCTGTTGCTGCCATTAATTTCTGGATGTTACTTTGCATTTATACTTCTCAAAGAGACAAAGATCTTAACCAAAAGGTTCTGCAATAAACCTGGATAAAAGCATGAAGGTACTCTTCATACATGTATTCATAAGATAGTACATCTAAAATGTACTTGGGGGCAGAAACTAGACCCATGCTTTCATTAGTGTAGGGAACTTCTACTTTTCACTAATGTAAGGAAATCCCAGTGTATAAATTCCCTTTGCAACTCATCTGAAATTAGTAGTGTTAGAGGTTGCCTGGGGCAAAGACCAAACTTGAATATAGAGTTTCCTGATTTAGAATCCTATAGAATCCAAGACTTAGAGCTGGCAAACACCTTAGAGGTCCTCTAGTCACATTCTCTCATTTTATTGATGTGGAAACTGACCCCAAAACCAACTCTCTTTCCTTCTACTCCCTCTGCATCATTCAGCCACCAGAAGGATTAAGCCACTATTTTAAATAAAAACAGCAACAACAAAGATTTCTTCATGATTTTGAACACTCTAGTGTATTTTTCCTCAATTGATTTCCAAAATTACCACCATGAAAACATAATTTATATAATGATATGGGGAGGAAAATGCTGTCATTTAGGGGACAGCTGTAGCAATAAATTTGAGTCTTTTTCTATCTTCTATTTCCTGGTAAATTAAAAAGTGTTGGTGGGAGAAGTGGGGGTAGTTATCATTCTGGGAAATAAAGACTTTGAACTCAGAATTGATTTATCTTTTCTACTCCACCCTAACTTTCATTAGGTGAGCATCATCTAGGTGAATGCTAAAATATTTTCTTTTAAAAGTCCAAACCAAATTTGCACATGAATATTACCTAGCCACATCTTTAATGGAGACCCTGAAGTGGATTAACATCATTAAAGATCTTTCCATAACCCTGCTGATTTACTATCTCTTTTCCAGTAAAATACTATAAGCACAAAACAATTTAAACATTTTGGGGCACTGTTGAAAATTATTATGGTTTCCCTTAAGTAACTAATTAGCCACAAACAGCTAACAACTGCTGTTTAGGACACAAACATTATTATATAAGCTTTCATTTACACTGTGGGAAATGACCTGAGGCATATGGGGCAGGAGGTGGGATAGAGGTCAGTTTTCCTGCTGCTTTAAATACAATTTTGATTTTAGTTAAAATGAGACTCCATGAATGGGAGAACATTTTGAGAGTATTCTTGTCTACAAAAGATGTCTTCCTGGCATGGGGAATAGGAAATATAAAAATAAGAGGTGGCTTCATCTTAGTAACCAGGTCTATTTTAGGGAATACTAAGATAAAAATATGCATAGCATGCAGCAAAATCCAAAACAGATGTTTTCTAATATGCATTATTTTTATGTGCTTGTAAATAGTATATCCTTCCAAAACATGTTTATTTTTTCTTTAAGACATTTTGTGGAAAAGAAAAAATATTAAGTAGATGTAAGACATAAATAGATTTCAATTTTGCAATTGAGAAAGTTGCTTGAAGAAAATTTTTCTTTCCACGTTAGAGAATTTCCATTTTTGTCACTATAGGAATGGAAAAGAGTTTCATGGTTTGATTCTAAACACAATGCCTAGCATATAGAAGGCACTCAATAAGTGTTTACTTAGTTTTTCCTATTTTTTATATATGTGTAAGCATCTTGGGATCCTTGTATTGGTAGAATTCCTGAACTACTGACAAGTGTCAATGTGAGGAAGACTAGAGCATAGCAAGATATCATGGAGATGTTTAGAGGATTGTATTCATTTTTATACTTTCTAAACTTGTAGCTGCTTTGGGATTCACAATACAATGTTCCCTGTAACCCTGAATGAAACCTTAAAAGAACTTTAGAAGTCTTCATGAGGTTTAGAAACATAAATCTCCTAACAATAAGCATTTTTCCCCCTGAGTTTCTAAAAAGACAAATTTAATCAACAAATTGCTACCCTTCCCTGAAGCTACATGTCTGGAAAATAATATCATTGCCTATAATCTCAAAAGTTACATATTCCTGGTAGCAGTATGGTTGTGTTTCCTCTGCCCTCCCCCATCTCACAAAATCCAGTGTCCATCTAAACCCACTCTTATTGAAAATTTATGCCTTAGGGAAATGAAGCAAAATGATTTCTAAATGGGAAGAGTGCCATCCTAACAGATGGGCATGATTATAGACAGCCAGGAGATGATGTATATATATATCGAAAGTGAATATGTGGTGAAGGCAGGATTGATCTGGGACTATTGAAACATCTGTTTTTTCCTGAGATTGGACACCTAGAATGATTATAATGAAGAGAGCATTATTACTAATATAGTGAGTGGTAGAAAAAATGCAGTTACTGCAGTAAAGTTAAAATTGGGTCCTTTAATCTCTACAATGGGCAGCCCTAAGATTCAGGCCTCAACTGATTTTGTAATTACATGATAGAACAGCAGAAGAACACTAAGTGTTTTATTAGCTAGTACATCAATTTTGCAGTCAATGCATACTTATCAATAACATCTTCATAAATAATAAAAACCTTTTTTTGTATTTCTAAATGTCCTTTTTTATAGTTTGACTTGTTTTCAAATAAAGAAAATATGAGGACAAGGACATGGAAAGTTAACAGAACACTGCAATTTGCTGAAGGTTTATTAATCAATACTAGAGATATGCATTATTAGTTGAACCTGATTGTTGATCATTTATGGATTTTAGTCTATCAATTAGCTGTTTTGATGATACTTTGTTGACTCTTCTGCCAGAAAAGTACCCTTAGGAAAAGACAACTCTAAACTTAAAATCTATCTCACCTGGTATATTGCTGACAACTTTTTAAAAAAAAGTTTTATTTAAGGTAATAGGGTTAAGTGACTTGCCCAGTGTCACATAGCTAGGCAATTTTTAAGCGTCTGAGGTCAAATTTGAACTCAGGTTCTCCTGACTCCAGGGCTGGTGCTCTATCCACTGTACCACCTAACTAAGCCTGCTGACAACTTATTTAATTTTGCTCCTATCTTTTTGTTTATGAAAACAGATACTACCTGTGATTATGTGCAGTGATACAATTATTTTTTATAATGAGTATATTCCTAAATCCCTAACAAAATGTATTAAAATGTAAAATTCTACTTCTTCAGCCTTGCTTGAATCTTAAAGAGTGGGGGAAGTCCTTTGGAAAGGAAGAGGGAGAAAGAAAATGAAATAATCAGTGGATTAAGGAAGTAAGCATCAAGGTGAATTGTACACAAAGGAACAAACAAATGTATGTTAAATCAGAAATGGAGAGGGGGGAAAGGGACATTAAAAAGACTTTAAAAAACAGAACAATTTTAAGTAAATGAAATTGAATCACCAGGAGTCAAAATGGCAGAATTTAAGATAATTACCATTCAGCTATGCTGAGCAGATCCACAAACTTTTGACTTTAGAATTTACTCAACAAATTCAATTCAAGAAACATTTATTAGGCATCCACTGTATGCAGTTTTTCACCGACTCCAAAGGTAAAACAAACAATAATTCCTGCCCTTAGGAACTTGCAATCTTCTGAGAAGATAAAATCTGCATTTACCTCCTATATGAAAACCTTGTGATTCACCCAACTATTAGTGCCACCTATTAAAAATGACAGTGCATTCCAGGTCAAGGTGAGTAGGGAGTACTTGTGCAAAGGAATATATGTAAAAATATAATGTAGTACAGGGGAAATTGTTAGGAGACCTGTATGACTAGATTGACTACATGCAATAATATGAGATGTTGGGAAACACTGAAAAAGTTTGTAAAGATCATGCAGATGGTTTTTAAATTTTATCCTAGTGATAATAGGGAGCAATTAAAGATTTCTGAATAGAGATAATATGGTGTTTTTGGAAGAGTGCATTGGTGGCTCTGTAAAGCTTAGATAAGAGAAGGGAGGCTAAAGGCAAGGTAATCAATTAGTAGACTTGTATAAGACTAAGAAAAAGAAAATTAGGTCCTGAACAAGGATAGATATTCATAAAAAGTAAAAAAAAAAAAAAGGAAATGTGCATATTATCATCAACATAAATAGGGAAATTTCGAGAAAGATAAGTTTTAGGAGAAATAAAATTAATTTTAATTTGGATGTGTAAGAATTTGCTCAAAAAAGGACAAGAACTCAACAGGTCTTAAATCATATAAGATTTGTCACATTAAATCATCAAGTCACATAATGACACATATCTCCTAATTTTTAAGAATATTAGTCTAACAAGTGACAACAAAAACTCATCTGAACTTATTTTGGGATATGCTAAAATAATTGGAGGGATTATGGTTCATTTAATCATAAATGATAGATGTTATAATTTGAAGGGTTTAAGAGACCATTTAATTTGATCCTCAATTTATAAAAAATGAAATTGAGGCTTAGAGAGGCCAGCTAGGATGAAACTAGAATCCAATGTTTGATCTTTTTTTAAAACTTTTTCCTCTTTTATCTATTCTTCCATCATAAATCATCCTAAAATATTTTGCTACTTTTAAAAAAAATCATAATTCTAGATTTCTTTCCATTTCTCCTAGAAATAACAAGTTTTGACAATTTTTTTTAAATGAGGATATTATTATGTGAAGTAGGGAGTCTTCCCTTATTCCCAGATAATCACAAGATGCTAATGAAGTATTAAGCTAACTCTAAACATGAGTCTATGCCCTTATACTCTATGAAGTGTGAATACTTCTTTGATTGAGTTAAGCAGAGAATGATGCCATGGGTTGAATAAACAACCTGGGTCCTTTAAATAGCTAAACCCTAGACTAATTTCAGCAATTCCTAGAGTTGTGAAATATGTACTTTGTAAATCTTAAAATGGTTTGTGAATTTTCACATATATGTTGAAAATTAATAATTATGATCATCATGAAATGATATTTTGGATTTCAAAATGTTAAACAATAAATTATGCTTATTTTGCTAATCTGAAGTTCTTTTCATTTTTTACAAATTCATTTAAGGCAAAGAAAAGTCTAAAACTTCACACTTCCTTCTGATAGGTGTGATCACAGCCATGTCATATATAGAAAGAGACTAGCACTTCCTTGGTCATGACTCATGAAATAATGCCTTTTTTTATACTCCTCCTCTTCTCTTCCCTGCCCTCCCCATTCTCTTAAGAGCAACTAGGTCTCCAAGGTAATTTCTATCCCTTCATCTAATTTTCTTCCTCTTCTTTCTTTTCTCTTCTTTCTTTTTTTTTCCCTTCCTTGGCCTGATGGTACTAGAAAAAATAGAGATCTTATTAGTTTCTATGCCAATGCTAGAAAATCCCTTAAAATCATTTTTAATTTAGAAGATAGTTTGTAAGGGTGGGATCAGGAGGTATGATTTTTTAAGAACTATTACAGTATCAGAAAATTTCCAAGTTGTAAGAGAGCTAGAAGTCATCAAATTCTCTAAATAAGAAACCAAATTATGCTACACCTGACAAGTTGTAGTCTTGCCCCCACTTAAGATGTCTAGAAATGGAAAACTCTACCTTTTGAGACAAGTCATTCCTCTTTGGACAGCTCTAATAGTTGGATATTTCCATTCGAACCAAATTAGTTTCTGTTGAAACTAATTCTATATCTGTGCCATCCATCAAAGGGAATAACTGTTTCTATATCACCTACTATGTAAAGCAGTGTTATAAGTTTATTTGATCCTCATAACCCTTCTAGGCAGGTACTATTGCTATCCCTATTTAACAGTTTGGGAAACTGGGTAATCAAGTTAAATGATTTTCCTAAAATCATATAACTAGAAAGCATGTGAGGCAAGATTTGAACTCAGGTCTTCCTGACTCCAGTTCTAAGTGCTCTATTGACACTATCTATTCCCAGGCTTCCCACTAGAATTCAAGTAAAATAAATACAATCTTTCTTCTACCTTTTAAATCTTTAAGAAAACTGCATCTTCTCTGATGGAAGGAACAAAGGGAGGTTAAAAGAACTGCATCTTAAAGTCCTCACTTAGTAAAAATAGAATGGGAATTCATACACCAAAATTAGGGTTTATATAAAATTTCAAGAGGATTATCCAATGCTCTACTCTCAACTGACACTTCATCAGTATCATCTTTCTGGGATCATTTGGAAAATTCTAGTTGTTTTGTCAGAACTCAAAAAACAAGAGGATAACTTTTTGATAAGGCAATTCTCAAAAGTTAAGCCTAGCTACCAGATTCCTTTCTAATATTTCTAATTCTGTGACAATGTCCTCATCTTGCCACACCATCTCTCATTAATAGTAGACTCAAATATGTAAACGGAGAGGCTACATATTTTTGACTACCAGAAATGGCTGGAGGGTTTAATAATGGTCTCTACATTTACCATAGAAGTTCATTGTAGAGAATTTACATTTGCCATGACAAAGTTAGTTTTATAAAACCTTAGAAAGATGTTTTGAAAATGGCAGATAAACTGCAGTCTGCCTTTAATTCTAATTATTATATTAGTATTTGACTTAGAAGTTATAGATAACAAATAACACACATTACAAATAAATTTTCATCTATTTAAACAAGAGCAGATTCTTTCCTATCTAACCTAATCCATACCTTAATAGAAATCTTTACAACATCTCTAAGAAGTAGTCACCCATTTCTGATTCAGTAAGCTAAACTTCAGGAGGGTAGCCTTTATCCCTTCCTTAAATTATCATGTTGGCCCGGAGTTGGCAATCTTTCATTGAAATAAGCAATGCTCCATTTATTCTAGGGGCTTTGACTGAGGAGTGCAGAATCAAGGCTCTTGTGTAAATAGACTCTCAACATTGTCTAGAATGAAAGACAACAGATGTAACCCTTAGAGGTTGATTGTGATTTTTTTTTTGGGGGGGGGTTGTTATTGTTTGTCTCCAAAGGGCCTCTTTGGTCTCTCCCTTTGCTCAAGTGACAGCTTTCAGGTGATATGGCCAACAACTGAAGCAAGTAATCTGCCCTGGGGAAGGGAGGTGCATTGTCTCCAAATGGGCAGTCCTCCAGGGAAGGGTTCAGCAAGTAAATGAGAGCCAGAAAGTCTGCAGTACTATGAGTTTTAGCTGAAGCTGATAGCTTGAAGGACCCATTATCTGCAACCTTGAGTCTTTAGGTAGGTGAGTCATTATGGAGTGTGAAAATGAGCCCTGGCAAAGGGTTCAAGTGCCTGAAGTATAAAATAGCTATTAATTAGGACACCCAACATTCAAGTGTTTCAGTAATGAGTAATGGTTTAAAAGCAAATGGAATTAATTTCTGATGAATGGTAGACATTTTAAGTCAGTTAAAATGGTGTCTCTTGAAAAAAAAATTTAGAAACTATCATTCATACTCTGTACATTTTTTCAACTGAGTTTCAGATTTCCTTTATGTAGAAATATATACAACACCCTATTTTTATATGAAAACTGAATATAAAAGATGTTTATTAAGCATTAACAATGTGTAAAGCACTCAGTTAGATACTCTATAGTATAGCACAGAAAACAAGCTCATAGGATCATAGAGATGAAATGGACATTAAATGTCTTTTAATCCAATTCCTTTATTTGAGCATGGGAAAACTAAGACCTACAAATATTCAATGATTTTCCTAAGTGTCAGAAACAGAGTTGTACAAGATAGGATTAAATGATTTGTTTAGCAAGGTCCCCCTGTGGGGGGGGGGGGGAAGATAGATTCTAAATTTAGTTCTTACTGCTGAACCACCATATTGCCTCAAATAAATTGAAAAGTACTTTGAAACCTTTAAAGGATTTCATTAATGTCCAATACTTAAAACTAATGAACTTATCCTTGGTTTAGGTGATATCTTTTTTTTTTTGCAAGGCAATAAGGGGTTAAATGACTTGCCCAAGGTCACATAGCTAGGTCATTATTAAGTTTCTAAGGCTGGATTTGAACTCAGGTCCTCCTGACTCCAGGGTTGGTGCTGTATCCCTGTGCTCTATCTACCACTTAGCTATCCCTATGAACTTTTCCTTGATTTGTACCTATTGGTAATATTGTTATCAAGAATCTTTTTCAGGTATGGGTGGGATTAGTGAACCCTGAAAGATCCTTCCAATTCTAAGATTATGTGATTTTTTGCTTATTATTTTTATTCTGGGCCTTGATGTGATCAGCACAGTATCATCAGCAAAAGACAGCTTATAGAGGATTTCACAATTCATAGGAAATTTCTCTTCCACTTGGTCCCTACACAAAGAATACTTTATGCAAATTTTCTTATACATTTCAAGAGGTAGTATTTTATGGGAGTGTACCTTGGACCCATGGTTTTCAGCAATATATACATATATATATATATATATATATATATATATATATAGAGAGAGAGAGAGAGAGAGAGAGAGAGAGAGAAATGTTTCTTTAGAGTTCACTCAAGGCCATTTCTCTGATGATGATATAATAGTAGGAAAATGCATTAGTGTTTTGAAAATGTCATCAGTTTGAACTAAATTATTGAGAAAAGGAACAATACCCAATTCTTTTTGCACATCCAGTAAATGATTTTCTATTATACTATTTTTTCTGTATGTTTTATTTGTGGGATTATAATTCTAAATGCAAAATTTCATATCCAGAGACTTTATTGAGAATCATTGTATAACCTAGAAAAGATGTTGAATTTAGAAAATTATAAATAACCCAAACTTTGATTAATAAATGTAGTCTTGAGTATAATCACTCTCTCAGATGAGCACAAATTTTATACCAGATTGATGTTAAGGTTATTATTTTAGTTGTCATATTTTTTTTAAGGAAAGAATATGGTCTGCCTAGTAAATTTCTTGTAATTATTTAAATGCTATAAAAGATTTCAAAAAAATCTATCAAAAAAACTTTTTTATGTAATTAATTCTAAATGAAAAAGAAAAAATCTTTCCCAACTCTTTTGCTTATGACCTATGTGAACTTTGGCAAGTTTTCTAACTTTCTGTGGTCCTCAATTGTCCCATCTTCCAAATGAGGAGTTGAGGGATAATATCTATAAGATCCCTCCCAGCTCTGAACCTGTGATCCTTTCATATAATAGAATGAAAATTACTAAGAGGAACTTTCTAAAGAAACTGTGATTTTAAAAATATGGAACAACTTATTAGATAGGTAATACTTGTGAGAAAGATTCAAGCAATTCTTTCTACAAAAGGCTACAACTAGTTTTTCTATCTTATAAATGCAGACTCATATATATTCCAAATGCCCTTTCCTGGAGTATTTAAAAGGTTCAGAGAGGTAAACAGTACTTTTTCAGAAATGGTATTATTTTGCAAACTGAAAGACAGTTGAATAATGACATTTATAGGATGATGGACTTTGGTGCTGGGAAGCTCTGCTTTTAAATCCCAACTCAGATACCAACTGGGTATGTAATTCTGGGTAAGTCATTTATATTATTTCAGCATCAGTTTCCTCATCTACAAAATGTTAATAGTAATAACACCTACCTTCCAAGTTCTGATAAAGATTAAATGTGTTTTGCAAGTCTTAGAGTTCCAATGTTTTGACTTTCACTTTTGAAGTATAAATACTAACTACTGTTATCAATTAGAGAATAGGGATTTTTTTAAGGCCCAACTTTTCTAAAACAATTCACTAGTGACTTTTCCAACATTTATCAATGAATGAAATAATGAATGAATAAGCATTTCTTAAATGTTAACTATTACCAGGGAACTGTGCTAAATAGAACTTTATCCCCTAGAACTGTTTTTCAGGCTTTGTAACAAAAAAAAGAGACTTAGTAGAAAGACACCAATCTCAGAATCAGAAGGTCCTTTCTTTAACGTGCTATAGCTAGGTGACCAAGGACAAGTCACTCAATTTCTCATAAACTCTCTAAAACTGTTGTGGAGGAGTTACTGTCTACATCAGTGGTGGAAGCTTTTACACAAGAATTGCCATATTTAGATGAGGTCACAGGTTCAGACTAAAATAAAATCTTTCTATCCTTACTAGATTAAAGCTCAAACACGTTAATTTTCTAGCACTAAATTTCCCTAAGAAGGGAAGACTCAGGAATATGCCTATTATATGGAGACAGGGCAAATTTTTTAATTATCTGGAATAAACTAGAAATCAATAAAGTTACTTCATGAGAATAAGAGACAAGACATTAAAAAATAAATTGCAGGATACTTTTATGTAGTTTTTACCAGTATTCAAGAAATTGAGGAACAAAGAAGCTGCCTGTGGAGACAGGGTTCCCCCCCCCGCCCCTTTTTTCTTTCCTTTTTTTTTTTCTTTTTGCTATACCCTGCAGCGGCCATCTGTGTGAATAGCTCACAAAAAGTCCCTTTACAGACTGTAATGAACAGGTTTCATTGTACAGTATTGCATTTCTTGGTGATTCACATGTTGTGTAACCCATGTGCACCCTTCAATCTGAACCACAGACTGTTTATTTATTCACAGAATGTTAATCTGGTTTACAAGGATGGTGTGTGAAATTTGGTAAGGAATTAACTGGGAAGCTTCTTCTACATGGATCAACCAGATCAAGGACTATGAAAAAGGAGGGGGAAAAAAAAAACAAACTCTAAAGGTCAGGGCTTCTATAGAGTTCTTTGGAAGTGTGAATCAGAAAACTCCAGCCACATCCCAAAGTCAATGTAATCTGAATATCAAAAGGTATCTGCTTAGCATATCTGGTATAGGCTTTCCCCAAGTAACCACAATAAAAACTGGGCCAAAACTGGAAATGAGAAGCTCTTCAATTGATCTCTACTTCAGTATACAAACATTTGGAGACAATATATTCAGGAAATTGACTTCATTATGAATGAAAGTTTTTTTTTTTCTTTTTAAAGCATCAGGGAAATGACGATCACTAGTGGTTAATGCACCACTACCCTTATTCATCTTGTAAAACAATATAGACAACTAAACCACAACACCATTTTTACTAAGAGACCTTTTAAAAGTTTCCTTCTCTTCTTTCCTTCAGGTTGTGATTAATACTAAGCAATGATCAGCTTGCTACTAGAACTGGTATTGCTCTTTGCCATTCAATCCCCCCTAGGCTTCCATCAGAAACCTTAAAATTACAACTCAACTGTTTAAAGAACTTAATAGAACATATGCTTGTGAATATTATCATTTTTAATGGAGACTGCAAATTTGGATGTTTGCTGCCTATTGTTTGGCAGAATGAGATATAGCGATGACTTAGTTTTAAGGATAAGGACTGATTCACATTCATATAAATCCATTGGTTTTTAGAAGAATCTTATGGTAATTATATGGCAACCATCATGAACATGACGACATTTAATGATGGAGGAATGTTCTGAACATTCTTTGACAATGCAGATCCTGGGTTGATAAGAAAGCAGATAATAACCACTTGCCCATTCACTTGAAAGAATTCTCTATGCTCAGTTGCTCTGTTAGAACAAAAAAAACAAAAATTGGTCATGTAAGAAGAAAAAATATTCACAACCAGCAGCAAATACCAAATATCCTGGTAAAGTTTAAACAAATATTCAGCTAAATTCATTAATTTTAATTATACCACTGCTTGAACTCTGTAAGGAAATTATTATGGAGTTATAGGGTAGGGAGGGGTACCTATGATTTCATTGGGATAGGAAACCCCCAGAGGAGGGAACTTTCTCTCCCCAAGCAGATGGGAACACTATCCAGGGTTACACAACCAGCATATATTAGGGGCAGGCCCCACATCTGGGGCCATCTCTTTATCTAGTCTGCCTCTATATATATTGTCTGTATTCATATAACAAGGTATTTAAAGAATCATTTTTGTTCAACTAACATGTACTAATTATAGAGCATAGAGCAGTTTTATATATTTATATATGTAATATATATATATATACATACTTATATCAGCAAAACATATAGTAATACAATGTAATAATATAGCTGCATAAACTAGGCATATTCAGATTACATTATGGCATACAATGAACACATAAAACTATCTGTTTTCCCTACTGGTTTATGTGCTGCTTACATTTTCAAATATTTTGTATAGTTGTCAACAGTATTTTGAAAATAAAAGATTGTTTCCTTTATTTTAAAGTTTTAACTGATCATTAAAATCTTCTATGTTTTCTGATTAATAAAAAAGAAATGTGAAAGTATTAAAATGAGCAGGATAAAGACAGAGCATAATTATTAATACCCTGAGAGACTTGGAATGTTCAGGCACTAATGAGAGCTTGTTATAACATAGGTATTACTGGTAGAATTAGGGTAGAGATTTCTATAGTCTGGAATCAGGCCCAATGGGGATTTGAATAACTAATATTAACAAACATACTTAAAATAAGAAGGCATTATATATCAGTGTTTTTTACTGGAGAAGTGAAGATGTTATATTAAGATGACAAAGGAACAATCAACACATATCAGTCTCTAAGATCTATATAATATTTTGTTTTATTTTGCATGTTCTTTTCAGGAAGGGGATAACAAAAAGGTAAAAAAACCATTGTTTAATGCAAAGACTTTTTAAGTCATATAAAAAGAATGAGAAATCCAAGGCACTCCTAATCACTCATTTATATACAAATATGCAAAAAAAAATAGTCCAGTTCTTTGACACAAAGCTGGACTTATCCAAGGCATAATGAGAAAGATCTTTACAGTTTTTTATTTGCATTTTAATGTACAAATGACATTTCTATTCACTAAGATTCAAAAAAGTATCTAAATAACAAATAATATAGTAATCATTACTTAATTTCTTCAGGGATGGAAAACCAATACTTTGAGGATATTGACTATACTATTTTTTACAGTCACTTAAAAGTTGTGCTGGGGTAACAGATTCCAAAGGATTCTAATTTGAAATTCTGCTACAAGAAACTGAATTCTTTAGCTTGCATTTAATCCTTTTATTAGCATTATGATTACCTGCATTTTACCATTAAATTATATTTGTACTTAGTGAATTGTCCTTTACCCACCATGAGAATAAACTCAGGGATTGAAAACTTGAGCGATGCTTGTCCTATCAAGAGCTATTTATAAAGTCAAGATCTCTCTCTCTCTCTCTCTCTCTCTCTCTCTCTCTCTCTCTCTGTCTCTGTCTCTCTCCCTCTCCCACTCTACTTTGTGGGTATATATATATAAATATTTATATATAGATATATATGTATGTATATATATATATTTAAATAGATGCATGTATATATACACATAGTGCTTTTGTGTTTTCTGTAAAGCAAAGTATAAATGTCTGAGTACAAGACAGAATCTGAAGTCCTATGTTCAAATCCTGGTTTGGCTAATTATTGCTG
The DNA here is from genome assembly GCF_037893015.1 of Macrotis lagotis. Lineage (NCBI taxonomy): Eukaryota > Metazoa > Chordata > Mammalia > Peramelemorphia > Peramelidae > Macrotis > Macrotis lagotis. The sequence continues at coordinate 97,211,876 of NC_133659.1, forward strand.
TATGACCTTGGGCAAATCAATTCCTCTCCCTACTCTCTAGTCTCATCTATAAACAAAAGGGTTGGGGTGGATGAACTCTAGAGTTTCTCTGAACTGTAACTTCTCTGATCCTTTAATAATGATATTAGCCTTAATTTTATAGGAAATGGGAAAAATTTGTAGTGTTATAAGAACCTATGGTTTTTAATAGATGGAAAGGAAGTGGCAACATGACAATTAAGAAATTACTATGTTGTCATGTCTCTGAAATAACTAAACTGGCACTTATTGTAGTGTTTTAAATAGTGTTTTAAAGTTAGCAAAGTATTATATGCACACACACACACACATACACACACACACATAAGTGAAACCAAATATCCTCTGAGGTATGTCCTACAAGTGTTTTACGATGGTTAAATAAATTTCCCAAGGACACACAGCTGCTAAACAATAGAGGCAAGACTTGAACCTAGTCTTCCTTTTTTTGAAATCTCACAATTAAACCACTCTTCTAAGCAGGTTTAGTGACAAAGTTCTAATAATTTCATACCACACAAAAAATCTAGCTTTAATTCCTGAAATAATTGTTGAATTTTTTTACTATCATAAAAAATGATTTTAATTCCTTATCTCCCTAACTTCTAATACCTCCTCTCCACCACCAAAAACTATATATTTGCACACACACACACATACATACACACACACACACATATACACACACATAATGTGTGTATAAAACTACAGATGTAGATATGCTTGCCCAAAAAGAATATAAGCTCCTGAGGACAGGAACTGCTGCTTTTTTTTTTTGTGTCCCCATCACCTCATATAATATCTGACATATGTGAATTGGGGGCTTAATCGATTCTTACTGATTGAATGCTTGATTAATTAGTAGAAGATTTTCTTAAGTTGATTCAGTTAAATACTAAGTAGCCAGGTATCTAGTGATGATCCTGCTCAAATTATCCAGACTGAATCTCAAACTAAATTCTAGTCAAAATTTCTCACTTTATTAAAAACTTGTTACAGCTTAGGTTACCTAGCAAAAAAAAAAAAAGAAAAAAGGAGGGGGAAAGGATTATGAGAGCATCATTGGCTGAGAGAACAGAGAAATATATCTGGACCTGGAATACATTTAAATTTCAGTGTGTGTTATATTTCTTCTTCAGAAGATAGTCCAAGGGAATTAGAAGTTGCAGATTTTTCTTTTTCAACATCATTCTATAGGAAAGGGGAGGTAGACAAGTATATGTACAGATTGTCAGCTTGTTGGGGCCTCTATGTATGTTGCAGTTAATCTACAGATTAACTGCTATGTCTGTACTTTGATCATTTTATAATGAAAAGACCTAATTTCACTCTATAAAATGGAGTGCTATCCCTATGACAATCTGGCCTTAAGGTTTGACATTTCTGGAGGGTCATGTGTCAACACGATTCTAAATTCTTAGAATATGCAGCTTCTGTTTGACCTGAATTACTTTATGATCACATGACCATGAAACAGATTTGGTTTTCTCAATGGTTTGGCAATCTAAAGGTACTCTTTTTTTAAAATAAATGCTGAACAAGGCAAATAAATGTTTAAAAGTAGTAAGAATTCATGAAATTGGTGATGTGGTTGGCAAGCAATGCCTTCACATCCAATTTCTACTTGGATTTGATCTACTGACTTCAGTGTTTCCTGCACATGTCCACTATAAATTGAACATTTATTTAAACAAATTAAAATAAGCCAAATAAGTTTTATTTCATTCCTCCTTGTTTCCTAAAGTCTTGGATTTAATTCTTGCTTAGTTCATGACTGAAAATGATTGATAATTGAGCCAATGTACTAAGACGTATAATGATAATTATAATACTCAAGATTATATGTCTTTATAGGTTGTATAGTGTAGAGACAAAATAGCCTGCAATAGTTCTCTGTAGATTGACTTTGATGACTGTTCAAATGCAACTGGGGCCAGTACTCTTGATTGATATTCAACCCATGAGCTTGAGATCTCAGTTTAAGTATTCTCCATGGAGGTAAGGTTTCTGAATCACTCTTTTATGCATAAAGAAAATTCTTTCCCTTACACTGTTCATTTATCTCTAAAACTTTTTTCTTCATCACATTAATGGATGCCAAATTCTAATTTTGACCAAAATATTGGGTTTCACAGTGCCATAGATAGATCTAGTATACTGACAGTTCTCTATCTGCCAAATAACAGACTATGGTTGTGGGAAAAGATGATTTAGGCTCTATAAGAGGATTATGCTAGAGTAGTCTCTGTTCCAATCTTGCTGTTCCTAGACAGCATGAGAATGAAAATTCTTAAAGGCAAAGAAGGTTTGTTTCTAGGATTCGTTCAATAATATATTATTGGGCACCTTCTATATATGTGAAGCATAGAATAATTGATACAATCCCTGTCTTGAACCTCAGTTTACTAAACTAATATAATGTAGATAATGTAATAAATTATCTCTGTAGTAGATGGTGCAGTTCATAGAACACCAGTCCAACAATTATGAAGATCTGACTTCAAATCTGGTCTCTGACACTTGACGTTTACTAGCTGTGTGACCTTGGGCAAGTCACTTAGCTCTGATTGCCTTGCATCCAGGACCATCTCTAGTGGTCCTCATTCATATCTGATCACTGGACCCAGATGACTCCAGAGGAGAAAGTGAAGCTGATGACTTAGCGCAACACTTGTTGTCATGACATCATCTTCCTGATGTCATGGTTTTCTTCAAGAATAAAGGACAAAGGGGGCGGCTAGGTGGCATAGTGGATAAAACACTGGCCTTGGAGTCAGGAGTGCCTGGGTTCAAATCTGGTCTCAGACATTTAATAATTGCCTAGCTGTGTGGCCTTGGGCAAGCCACTTAATCCCACTTGACTTGCAAAAAAAAAAGAATAAAGGACAAAAATATGTCAGCTATGATCCTACCCAAATGAGTGTAAGAATCATACAAGCAAAGTTCTACAAAAATCCCATAGTGAAAATTAAAGTCAATTAGTATATGTTAAACACATTGTACTAAGCACTGAGAATATAAAGAAAGTAAAAAAAACCCAGACCCTGCCCTCAAAGATGTCAGAATCTAATGGGAAAACAATATGAACAACTAAGTACCAGAATACAAGATGAATGAATATTCTCATTGTGAAAGCCCTAACATTAATAAGGACTGGGAAAGAACCTCTCCCCTTTTTTGATTTATTTATTTTATAACATAATAATTATCTTGTTATGAGAGTAAATATAAATCCCCCTCCTCCACCCCCCAAGAAGATGAGAAAACTCAAGAATAGTGAGAGAGGAAAAAACATTTACTTCAGTCTATCAGATTCCAATGGCTCTGTCTCTAGGATGAGTTGCCTTCTTTATCGTAAGTCCAACCAGAGAATTTGCTTCAATATTCTTCCCACAGTTGCTATTAGTAGCTGTATTTCCCTCCACTCTATTCCTTCCCACTCTTATTTATTCTATTCTCTCTCTCTTTTCACCATGTCCCTATTCAAAAGTGTGCTGTATCTGAGTACATTCTCCCACAATCTTCCCTCTCTTCTACCACCTACTCCCCCTTCACTCCTCCCATTCTCCCTTATTCCATCCCTTTCTTCTCATTTTTCTCTAGGGTAAGGTAGATTTCTATACCCTATTAAGTGTGCATGTTATTTGCTCTCTGAGCCATCTATACTTATTTATTTATTTGTTTGTTTGTTTGCAAGGCAATGGGGTTAAGTGACTTGTCCAAGGTCACACAGCTAGGTAATTATTAAGGGTCTGAGATCATATTTGAACTCAGGTCCTCCTGGCACCAGAGCTGGTGCTCTATCCACTGCACCACCTAGCTGCCCTATCTCTGAGACATTTCTGATGAGAATGAAAGCTCACTTCTTTCCCCTCACCTTCCCCTGGTCCACTCCATTGTAAAGGCTTTTTCTTGACCCTTTGTAAAATATCTTATCCCCTTCTTCTTTTCTTTTCTCTTCCTCCCAGTACTTTCCTTTTTCTCTCATTGACTCCATCCTTTTACCATATTATATCATTATATTCAGCTCCTTTTTGTGCCTTGTCTATATATACTCCTTCTAACTGCTCTAATAAATGAGAAAATTCATAGGAGTTAATCTTCTTCCCATGAAGGAACGCACAGTTCAACATCATTAAGTTCCTCATAGTTAGTCCAGGAAAGGACCTTTTCATAGAGTCTTTGACTAACACTTGAAAGAAACTGAGAAAGTCAAGAGATAGCAAAGAGTAAGTAGAGAAAGTGTTTCAGACATGAGAGACAAAAGTGGGAAGATATTTATTCATAAAATTCAATTCATTTCATGAATTGATCTGAAAATAGTATGCATTGAAAGGAAGCATTTTTAAATCATAAATCATTAAAGGAATTCATGAAAATGAAATTCTACTTGGAATTTTCTATGAACTCATACAAGAAGAGAAGTATGAATCTCAGAAAAGAAATTATGGAAAAATAACAGGAAAGAGACAAATAGGGGGATAAACTAACAATCTTTAACTAAAATTCTAGTTGAATTAAACAAATCCAAACCCCACTGTGGCTTATTTTTCTTGTCTAGCTCAATTAAGCCAACACACAGACCTAGTTTAGAGGATGATTTTGGTTTATTTTTTTTCCCCGGCAAAGAAGAGAAATCAGAACACAAGTACATTATAAGAAAGAACTGTAAAATGAGACATCCTGACAGATTATAATATGGTGTCTCATAAGATGATGGGATGTTTTGACTATATGGCTACAGCAGGGCTATAATTTAAATACCATTAATAGGACACAAAAGCAAGAACAGGGAGAGAGAAATACTGTAAAAATCTTTTGGTCTGAAGGCACAATGCAGATAAAACTGTCCCTTAGATCTTGTGGTGCCAGCTCTACTCTCCAGAAGGAAAATTCCTTTCTGTGCTTCCTCTTTTAGATAACACTTTTTTGGTAATGTGTTCAGTTCTTACCATATAGAAGAAATCAAGGAAAATTTTGCCATAGAATTATGTTTTATTGAGTTTTAATCTGCACTAGTTTATGCCTGCTAATTCAGTTTATCAACATATATTTTCGGGAAATGTTAAGTTAGATTTGTGGTAATGAATAGAGTTCTGGCTTTAGTATCAATCAGATAAGGTCTGAATTCAAATCTTCATCCTGGAACTTAGGTACTCCATTAAACTCTATTAAATCTCAGATTGTCACCATCTTCTTTGATGAAACCCAAATAAAAGTAATTTCCTTATATTGATAAACTCTTAGATCATTCATGTATTTGCAAGGCATGATGCTAAATATTGTGATTTTTAAAAAGGACATCTCTCTTTTGCTATATAGTGGTTGTATGATCATAGGAAAATCACCTAATTCTTAATACCCCATGTAATGAACACCCCCAAGACTGTCAATTATATAGAAGTTAAATATGCATCTTCATTGGGAGTTCCTTATTTCACTGAAGTCAGTCACCCAACACCACTCCCCCCCCATAAGACTATGATTCTTAAAAAAATTTCTAAGGAGTAGGGTGAAAAAAATGTTTTATCTAGAAGTAATTTTAAAGCATATCTTATATAATACTTCCATATTTCAGATGAAGAAATTGAAGCATGAAATACCAAAATCAGACATGTTGACTGGAATTAAAAACTTAGACACAGGTTCTTATTTCCAGTACTTATAGGTGCTTAATAAATGCTGATTGATTAATTGTTCTATCCACTGTTCCATGCATAGTTTTAATGATACTAAATCGGAATGGAAAAAAAAACTTACCTCAATCTTTGATATACTTATATTGTCATTTATTTTCTAAGGGGTGGAGAAGTAATTCCATTCAAACTCGATAAATATATTTCAAGTACTTACTATATATTCCAAATACCTTTTTTTTTGCCCTTTCAAGAGCTATATGTCATGGGGCAACCGAGTGGTGTAATGGATAGAGCACGGGCCCTGGAGTCAGGACAACCTGAGTTCACATATGATCTCAGACACTTAATACTTATTTAGCCATGTGACTTCGGGCAAGTCACTTAACTAACTTGCAAAAACAAAAAAAAAATTAAATAAAAAAAAGAGCTGTTCATCTGTTATCTCTAGCAAATTCTTTGAAATCAACTATAAACGATTTTTTTCTGTCAACATTGGGCAGAAATCAATCAATTAACAAATATTTATTAAGTATCTCCTACATGGTAAGAATTGAAACATATAGTAAGTATACTGAGAAAACAATGCAACTATCTCTATTCTCAAGGATCTTATATTTTTATCAAATGAAATGGACAGCTCTTTAATATTCATAGAGAGATTTGTTTGGTAAAGAACACGTACTAGTTATATGCCCTTTGAAGGCAGGGGCTGAGATTTATTTAACTTTCTATCTTCTATAGCACCTGTTACAGTGCTTTACCCATAATAAGCAGTCAAAAATTATTTATAGAATATTCAAGAGGCATGAAATGATATGCAAAGGCAAATTCTGTAGCAGTTCTCTGGAAATGTAAAATACATCAGTGTCAGTTTATCTGACCCTCAAATGAATGCCAAAGCATTGTGAAAAATACTATTATGTAAAATTTTTCTGTTCCTCAGGATATAGTAAGATAACCAGAATTGCAAAAAAATCTTAAAGTTTGATGCCATGTGTCTTATCATATGTTTTTATGATGATGAGTACGTTAGTTTCAATAACAGGAAAGAATCAAGGAATAGATTAAATACTTTGTACTGAATCCTGAAGTGATATTCTCTAAATATCTTAACATCTTTCTATTCTATATATATACTAATGGTTTGCAGGTATCAACTTTAGGAAGAAGACATATTCAAATTAGCAACCATGTAGCAATAAGGGAAACAAATACAACAAAAAAAATATGTCACAGCCCAAGTAAATAATTATCTTTTGTGATTACAAACTTCTTAGAAAACTTGATGATGTAAAAAAAATTTTAAAACTATAATATCTTTTGAGGATAGTGAACAAAATCATGCTAAAAGTCAGAATGTTAAAACCCACTAAAGCAAAGCCCCAAAAGTTTTCTGAGGGTGTCAAAAATTCAAGTATCTATATATGGGGATTATAGTGCAGATTATATCTACCAAGCTGGAAAGAATAAATAATAATAGAAAGAGAATCAATGAGCAAAAATTGAAAATAATTTATGTAGCTTTACCAAGTCATGATATTGATAAAATAATTTAATAATTATATATATGTATATATTCTGTATTATTGAGTAGTTTTGCTAGGTATTATGGAGTTTGCAAAAGGTAAAGATTGATAGAGGATATTTAAAAGTAACCTTCAAGGAAAAATACTAATTTGAGTAATACTCTTTATGGATGCAGAGAGTTCAAAGGTGAAAAGTTCAAGTTGGCAGGTATGTAGAGTATCTGAAGGGAAGTGTTGGTAGTTATAGTGGAAAAATGTAGTTTGAAAATAAGACTGAGTAATAACTGAATAAATAACTGAGTAAAAATATAATCCAGAGAAGTTAAATAAGTAATAAAGAACCATTGATTTTTGAGCAGGATGGCAACATAAGGGAAGTTATGATTTAGGGAGATTAATCTAATGGCTGTGTATAGGATAGAGGAGACTGAAGAATATTTTAATAGTCTAGGCAAAATGTAATGAGTGCCTAAAGTTCATGAGAATGGGAAGGGAATGGTGGAAACAGATATAAGTGATACTATAGAGGAATCATTTCAAACATTTGGATTATGATTGGTGATGAGATTTAAAGTTTGGGAACAAATCAAAGATTATATTAAGGTTTTAAGTCTGTATAAAGATAAATTTCCATTAATATATATATAGAGAGAGAAGTCATAAGAAGAAATATTTTTTTTTAAATCAGGAACATAACATAAGGCATGTTGAGTTTGAAGATAAGCTAGTGTGACATTTAGGTGACGGTATAAAACTAATAGTTACACATTTGAACACAGGAGTAATACCCATACACCTGAAAGTGGAAGCAATGAAAGGTGAGATCACCAGGAAAAAAATAAAGTAGAGAGAGGAGCATAAAAGATAGTCTTGTCACAGACCAAAACCTTGGCAATGTCAACAGGGAGACAAAGAATGAGTATAGACAGAATGAACAGCAATAAAAGGAAAAATAAAAGAGTGAATTGTCTCAGAATGAAGGAGTAACAAAAGAGATATACAGCAGAGTTAAATAAGTGGATGATTCAGAACAATGAAAACTAGAAAGGGCCATTGGGTGTTATTAATAGGACATTGACTGGTGTACCTGAGGAAAGCAATTTCAACAGAATTCAAGAAATAGAAGCCAAATGGCAAGGGGTTGAAAAGTGAATAGATGACAGAAAAGTGAAAATAGGAATGATAGAGGTCTTGCACCATTTAGAAGTGAAGACTGATAGAAGGGTTTTTGTAGTGATAGAAACAGCTTGAGCATGCTATAGGTCAAAGGGGAAAAATTCAGCATTCAGAGATAAAAGATCTAGGAGCAAAAGAGGTTAAGGGAGCTCTTCGTGAATTAAGGATTTATAGAAGGCAAGAAGGAATGAAGGGAAATAGGAAAATGGAAAAAAAATCTATTATACTTAGCAGAAAGTTTGAAAAACATTGCTGAGAAATGTCATAGTTTTGAGGAAGTAAAGTAAGAAACAGAAAAAAATCAGGAATGAGATCTAGTTGTTACCAAAAAATGGCACATTCATTTTCCATTTTTTAAAAAAGTAGAAAAAATAAATCACAAAGAATTTGCTTTGTATAGTCCACATTTTGTCTCTGAAAAACTAATGAATAAGTAGTTTGAGATATAAATTAAGTTTACAAGAAAAAATATAAATATTTTTTGAAAAGATATTTTTCCTGAAATTGATATATATTGTTTTACATTATGAATCCTCTCTTATGTTTTGCTGTACACATAATTTTTTTTTATTTTACAAGATAGATTTTTAAAAAGATAGGTTTCCTACTAAAATCCATTTGACTTTTCTAAAATAACTCATTTGCAAAAGAATAATACTGTGTTAGAAAATAAGATAAAAAATTAAATTTAGCTAGTTCAAATACCAATAAAATATGTTAATCTATCATTTATTTAATCTTGATTTAAAAGAATTCCACAGGAGCCTGACTAAAAAGGTTTTGTGGGTTTCATCAAATCAAAAGCATTTGCAAAATCACTTCAGTCTTTCAATCGACCCAAAACACAGCTGGGTTTGTCCATCTCTTCATCATTATGCTTATTACTTATACCAAAGGTCTCTTTTGATTTCAAACAAACTGATAAATATATGAACATTTCTGTTAGCTAAGAGACAATTGTGGGCAAACATAGAAATCAATGTTTCCCAGAATACTTTCAATTCTATTTTAAATGACAAGATCATATTCTAAGATATAATTTAGACTTTATGATTCTTTGAATTTTAAGAGTTGATAACTTAAAAATTTACCATAAGAAAAGAGTTCATCAAATTAACCTAGCTAGAAGGCAATGACAAGAATGAGTTTTAATTAATCATCATTGCATTAGTCTATTACACTTACAACCATAGGTATACCCAGAGCCTTGGTGGGATGCATGGCACATCTGAGAACCTCCCAGAACACATAACTCACTCTCTATAGGAAAGGACCATCTCTTCCATATTAATCATCTTAAAGCTCATACATCACAAAGCATAGTTTTATGAATATTATCCAGTTTTTTTTTTGTAATTCCAAAAAACGATTCCTCTGACACTCTTCTCTATTATTTCTTGACAGATCAAGATAACTACTAGTATTTCTTCTCCAGTGGATGGAAACCTTTTGCAATGATTAGGACTCTTCATTAAGTAGAGTTCATTCCCTGATTTAGGACAAGAAACCCAATTGTTATAGAAGCAGTGGGTTTATAATGTCAACACTTAATGGATATCAAATAGCAGGAAGAGGGGGTTAAAATTTTGCTATTATAGATTTTCATCTCTGTTGATACTACTGGTAGAGACTTAAAAGTTAATAGATGCATATTATTGGAAAAAATAAATTGTTTTTTTAAAAGTTTAAAAAAACTAATGGGGTAGAATCGCCTTCTGAGCAATGGGGTTCAATTATTCTTTGTTATGTAAATAGGGATATTTTGTCAGTGTGAGTGCTTCCAGAACAGGTCTCTCTAAAGATGTCAGTATGGGTAGCACTAAAGGGAGTAGATAATTTTAAAGCTGTCTCACTTGTTTAGGTTTCATTTATAAAATCACACCCTGTATCTGAATCATCAGCAACTTCTTCTTCAGTTAGAGCCAGCACTATATAACATTAACTGTGAGCAAAAAGAAAGTAGGTCATGGTTTAATACTGATGATGTCAGGAATCAGCTATGTACAAGGCAGCTGCTAGCAAATGGTGAATGGAGTACAGGAGACCATGAAAAATGATTCTACTGTATTCTCCAAAGTGTGATTTCTTCTTTTAATAGCCCAAGTACATCTCTTATGGACACTTTAAAATTTCAAAAGACTTTCATTTAATATGGAAGTTATAAGTTTCCATTTAGATACATGAATTAAAGTACCATGCTGCTATTTATGAAATCACATATGTAAAATTTCAAAGGATTCAGTTTTCTAGTACCCATTGTTTTACCCTCTCTTCCTCAACAAATACGCCAGAACAAAATTATGATTGTCCATTTAAATCTGTAATTGGTGTGAAACTTCAATCTACCACCTATTCTACTATCCCCAAACCCATATTAATATTAAAGCTTTGTTATGGTAAACTGAGCCAAGATATTTGATAAATGATGGATACCTCATCAAACAAGTGGTCTATCAAGATACATTAAGATACAAATTGGAAGTAATTAGTTCATTCTCTACTTCTCCTTTAGACTCAGAGGTTCAATATCTCATTGAAAAAGATGAAAAGAGGGGTGGCTAGGTGGCATAGTGGATAAAGCACCAGCCCTGGAGTCAGGAGTACCTGGGTTCAAATCTGGTCTCAGACACTTAATAATTACCTAGCCATGTGGCCTTGGGCAAGCCACTTAACCCCATTTGCCTTGCAAAAAAAACCCCTAAAAAAAAACAGATGAAAAGAGAGGCTGCCATATTTTAAGAGGTAGGAAAAAAATACCATGGAATGACAGGGATAAATAGAAATAGAAGGGTTTCTGATAGTGCAAGGAAAGGAATTTATGGTTTAGAATTACTGCTTGATATAGTGAAAACAGTACTCTTTGAGTCTCACTGATATCACTGAAAATTAGGATAATATTACTTTTTTTGTTACCTATATTATAGGATTGCCATGAGTAACCAATGGAATAATCTAACTAATGTGCTTTGTAGTCATAAAAGAGTTATGATGAATATAGAGAATATATGTGTGTATGTGTAAACACCAAGGTGCTCTTTAAATATTAACTATTACATATATACATATTTATGTATGCATAAATATATGCATACACATATATGTGCTATTAATTTCACTTTCTTTAGCTTCTAGAATATTAGTCTGTACTTAACTGGGCATAATGAATATTTGATGTGATGAATCACAGTGAGTTGAATAACTTGCTGAGAGCACCAAAAACAGGTTTTCATCCTTGAGCATTCCTGAAAATATCATTTCTTGTTGATTAACCCTTTCTACATGTCATTTTTTTCTAATGGAAAAAGCTGACCTCACATGAACTCAACTTTAGCAACTCTCTAGATAAAGCTGTGGGGACCAAAAATGTCTACTTCAGTAGCTACGTTTTTTTAAAAAGTAACATAGTATATCAGTTTAATATCTCTAAGGGAAAATTTCATTTTCCATTTAAGAAAATTTTCATTAAGATATTTTTTATTACTCTTCAAATTAATTAACAGTGTTATGTTCCCATGTACATATTTCCTTCTTTCAACTCAATTACATATTATAGTATTTGCTACCAGATACAAGACTACAGTTATTTAAACAACCCTAAGTTATAGGAATAAAATCACTTTACTCCACCTTTCTACTCCTCCTAAAAAGAAAAAAAAACAATTCCTCACCAGTCTACATTCATAAATCTGCAAAATGCAACTGCCCCAAGTTAGTTATCTATGCTTGCTGGAAACTCTTAACATCTAATCTTCACCCATACCCATGTTCTTTGGTTAAATTTCTTAATAGTTCTTGAGAGGAATTGAATGTACATCTGTTTTAAAATTACAAGTTACTATGCCCCCCCGCCAAAAAAAAACCCAACCCCATGCATCTTGCTCTTTTCATGGTTCCGAGGGCAATTTTTAATATGCTTGATTCTGTAGGAATTTGTATTCAACTGGAAAATAAGAAATTTCTGGCTTCAAAAATGACATCTGAATGCCTTCAGATGATCTTTTAGATGAAAGTCAACAAGAGAATAAATGCTAGTTCAAAACTAGATATCCCCAGCATTTGTAAGAACATTTGATTGCTGAAACAGTCATATTTTTCATCTTTATCTAGTCATTAATGCTCTTCATTTCCCACTGAAGTTTTATTTTTTTAGGTGACTATGATAGATTTTTTAAAATCTTTATGAGGCTCCTATCTGGCTATTTGTTTCATTATCGAGATATCCCAAATAAAGAAAATAAGTTTCATATTTAAAAATTAACGATCTCTCTGCCATTCTATAATTTAAATGACTTAAAAATAAATTCTGTTGATTCCTAGCATGTCAGCTACAGGGTACTTAGGTCATCTTTAATGTTGTTTTTCAAAGTTCTGTTCTATTGTTTTCTTTGTTTATTAATAATCTATGGCCACTTTCAGGATATGATGCTGTTTGTTAGCAGGATGGAATTTTTCCAAGACAATGTCAATGGAGCTAACATTTATAGAAGAGTTTAATGAGACATAGAGTGCTTTCTCTGTGGCTATTCTTTCTAATAGAGTTTCAAGGTGTGATCATTTTAATAGCTTCTTGTCAGGAATGTTCTTTTGATTTGTTAGGAATTTAACCCTCCCTTCTTACTCCTACACCTCCAAATAAACTCTTTGAGATAAAAATATTTTATTAAAATCTGACAGAAAATTTCCAAACTCCAATCAAAGTCAAAACAATTCTTTGAATTGATTGATATGATCTACTTTAAACATTTCAAAAGTGGCACAAAAGTATAAATCTAAATTCAGTGCCTCTAAATCTGACATGATAGCCAATATTTCTGTTTCAGAACATACAATGAAAGTTTGCTGCAAAAATATGTGCACTAATAGCATATTTTTCTACTTGGTTCATTAGAGAATATTGGGACTAAATGCTGTTAACATTGAGGAAAGTAAAAAGAAAAGCTACTGTGACCAAAAGTAGGATAATCTTGAATATATTTATCAAAAAAGGAAAAGAATCTTTAATTAAATAATAGAGGAGACTTGAAATGCAAGCTTGGAGAATTGGTCTTTGAGTTAAAAAAAAACTAGCTTCAAGTGCTGTCTCTGACATCTACTAGCAATATTATCTTGTTATAATGGGGGTCTTGAATAAACACAGAGGACCTGGTATAGCATCTCTCCATAGAAGTAGGTTCTGTAAGATTAGTGTCATATTTTATGGTCTATTGATTACATCAGTTATTCAAGCATAAATCTTTTTTTACAAATAATTCCTAAATTTATTTTATAATTATGGGTACCAAATTGACAATGAGTAGTTCAAAAATGAAGTAGACTCTGCAGGAACCTACTTCCAGCAGAGTCATGATGAATGTAAGTTGCTTAGAGAGATTGTAGAGCATCCATGGACACTTTCTTACTGATTGTGGTCAGTTAGCTGCATGATGATGAAGAGGAATGCTCATTCATTGGCTTTGGGGGTATTCAAAAAGGCTGTCATACTTGGGTTACGCCTTTTTGACTCCTTGGTCTTTGTCTTATTGTTTTCAGCTGCACTCTGGTGATGTGCAACTCCTGATATAATTCAAGTCTTTTCTCTCTGAGGTCATATTGTCTAACAATAGGGAGAAAATAGCTGGAAGAGGCTTGAACCAATAGTAATAGAGAAAAAAGAATCCAACCCTTCAGGGACAAATTTAATAAGTCTGATTCTGAGATAATCAGTGGGAATATACATGATGTACTGGGTAAGACACTTACCCTTTAAATTTTCCCAGGTAATTCTCAAAGTCTACAAGTTGCAGAATAGATATGAACCTGTATTGATAGAGGGAATTTCCTCCACTTGACTCCCTTTGTACCAAACCTCTCCTTACATAGTCCAAAGTACCAAGAGAATCCTATGCATCTAGCATACAGTCTCCATTCCTTAAGAGTGTTTCTCAGTTGTCCTTGCTGAAAATTTCTAAATCAATAAACTCTTCTCCTGGTAGTATGACCTTAACTATCTAAACATTCCTCATCCCTTTTCAGTAGTGCTCAATTCCTGATTGTCTTCTGGAAGACACAAAAAACAAATTTCTCTTTCATTATATACTCTGTCAATGTTTCTGAATGCTTGCTTTTCTTCTTTACTTCTTTAAAAAATTAGTTCTTTAAAGACTCTTTTTGGAAGACTAGTTAACATTTTTCTTAATTCATAAAAACTTGTAATGATCTCCTGCTTTGAACTTTCCCATAATCAAGCATATATTTTATTATCTATTAACCACTTCAGTTATTCAGATATACACCTTTTTCCAAATAATTTATAAATTTACTTTATATTTGTTAATAGCAAGTTTACAATGAATAGTCCAAAATGAAATGGGCTACCTTATAAGTTATTGAGTTTTCCATCATTTGAGACCTCTAAGGAGTGAATAACTATTTATTTATGAAATTTTTATAGGGAGATTGCTTTTAAAGATACAAATTGGACTAGATAATCTCTGGGGTCATTCCCAGTGCTAAGATTCTGTGATTTTACTAGAGAAGAAAAGAAAAAAATGCTAGACTGGCATTATTCAAATATATTAATTTTACCTTTATTTAATTTTCTTGTGTCATCTCTAATTTGGGGCTGAGAAATTTTTAAAAAGTGAATTTTATTTGGGGGGGAAAAATCAAACCTCCTTTTCTTTCTCCACAATTTTTTTCCTAAAGTTTGTATTGAATATTCTTTAGTGGGGCTGCTAGGTGGCGCAGTGGATAGAGCACTAGCCCTAAAGTCAGGAGGACCTGAGGTCAAATGTGTTCTCAGACATTTAATAATTACCTAGATGTGTGACCTTGGGCAAGTCACTTAACCCCATTGCCTTAAATAAATTTAAAAAATCAGATCACTTAGAGAGCACCTGATAGCTGAATAGTGTTGAAAAGTTGTTGTTTAGTTATTTTTCAGTTGTAGCTGACTTCAAAATCCCATTTGGGATTTTCTTGGCAAAGATATTAGAGTGATTTGCCATTTCCTTCTCCAGATCATTTTACAGATGAGGAAACTGAGACAAATAGCATTAAGAGACTTGCCTAGGCTCACACAGTAAGTATCTGAGGTCAAATTTGAACTCTGGAAGATTCATCTTCCTAATTCTAAACCTGGCACTCTACCTACTCTGCCACCTAGCTGTCTTGGAAAAAAACTCTTAGAAGATGGCTAAAAACCATTCTCAAAAGGAAAAACTTGAAAGTCTTAATTAAATCCTCTCTCTCCCTCTTTTTTGGCTCAGCTTTCCTTCCTTTTTAGCCTAAAACAGCAGTGCAATGCTTTTTTCCTCTAGGTAAGAAACTATAATCCTTCAGTATGTAATATAATTAAACCCTTCTCCCCTTCATACTTCCCTTTAAGTGATAGGATATATTAACAGATAAAATCCTAATCAACCAATATCTTCTTTACTGAGAAATAAGGGCTTGAAGTCATTCTCTTGAAGTGAGTCTTCACCTAATAAAGAAAGTCACATTATCCTTTCCATACAGAGAATAGATTCCAAAGAGATACTTAGCTTATTTTCCCCCTCTTTTCTAACTTTCCTTTATAATTTGAAAGTGAATGATAATCTACTAGAGGCTCAGAACTCTTCATCAAAATATGTATTTGATCTTTACAATATGTTTGAAGCAAACTGCAGTCTACACAAATTCCTACAATGTCTCAGAAAATGAGCTGTCCAGAGTCATACAGTATTCGTCACTATGGCTAGACATGCTAAGTTTCCGGATACTGTTTAAAAAGGGGGCAAAAATGTGAAAAGACATAAAAGGAAATAATAGGCACTAAGATGTGTGTGTGTGTGTGTGTGTGTGTGTGTGTGTGTGTGTGTATACGTGTATATATATATAAGACTGTGAATACAGTGAAGAATCCCTCATTCTTGGAAGTTCTGGTTTAGAGTTTCACTGAGTCACATATCATTCAGCTGTGTCCATTAGATCAGATATAGGCAGATGATACACAGCTGCACTTCCAGTCCCTACAAATCCTATGAGGCAGACTGACATTTTACCTAATTATCTTTGTAATGTTTAATCATGGATATCTTCATGGTAGGGGGAAGCCATGCAAATCTGATATTTAGAGTTTTGACTGCCTTCACATCGTAATATGGAACAAAAAAATCACAATGAATTGTTACTGATTGTTCCATGAAAACTCCAAGTGAAGATGCTGAGAGATAGATTTTTTAAAAACTAGATAATATAATGCAAAGTCTACAACATTGCACTGTGAAATGCACTCTTTTTAAGGTGGCTCCTTAAAATATGGCAACTGAAGATGTAATTCAGTTAATGATGGTTCTTAACTTAAGTGGTATCTTCAAAAACGCAAACTAAAATGAAATCTACTGGACTTCCTCTGGCTTATTGCTTAAGCTGTAATTTTTACCATCACTTAGGTGTGCCTATAGTATTCTGGGAAGCAAACATATGTTTTAAAATGCAACCAACTGCGGAATAAGGCAGTAAATGTCTATTTTCAGTCTCTACATTTGCTTTTGAAGGTTTTATCAATATGTTTCAAACCAAAAAGATTTATCAACTTCCTTATTTTAAATGTCTGTATTAAAACTTACAATGGTGATGATTTTTACAACTATTTATGAGATATAACATGAGATACAGTAAAGTCCCTTGATTCAGTAATATGACAACTGTTTCATCTTTGCTCCATTTTCTAACATTCCCTAGTGCTGCTTCCTTCACATCATTTAAAAGTTTACAGTGGATGAAAGTTACTATATTCTTTTTATAGGATTTCTTTCTTGCCCTAAAAATCACAGGAGGCATATACTTTTTCTCTGTATCTACTTCTATCCATCTCTGTCTCTGTCTAGTACTCCCTAATTCAAACTCAGATACACAGGTCTGGAAATAACTGTAATTTTTTTAAAAAAAAATTTATTTTATAAAAAATACTACACAATCTATTTCTACTTTTGTCTCCTTGAGTATTCCCTTTAAATTTCATCAAAATTAGTCAATATGCTATCATTAAAATATGCCTACAAAAATATTTTTTCTAGGTCTTCATAATAATCTTCCTATGAAGATAGTACATTGGATGGAGTACCATAACTGGAATCAGGAAGCCTTGAGTTAAAATTTAGAATCAGATAACTACAAGCATTATAACCTGTTTTAACTTAACCTGTCTTCTTCAGTTTCCCCCTCTGTAAAATACAGACAATAAGAAGGTTTTTTGAGAAAATAATGCACTTCTGCAAACTTTGAAGTGCTATATAAAAGTTAACTTTCTGTTACTGTCTGTCTGTCTGTCTGTCTCTCTCTCTCCCCATCTGTCTGTCTGTGTGTGTGCCTCTCTCTCATTCTCTCTATTTCTCTCTCTCCATGTATTTATATATGTGTGTGTGTGCATACTATTATATATACATATATATATAAATATAAATATATACATATAATTGTTATTATGGTAAACTGACAGGTAGTATGCTCTCATTTATCATTTTTGCTTCTGTCATTTTTCCTATTTGCATTGATATGGGGAAAAGAGTTGCCGGCCTTTCTAGTGAAGTGTAAAAGGGTATATTTTATCTCCTTTCTTAAGCATTCTTTAAACCCATCTTAGTGTTTTGTTGGCTACAAGAGCAAAAGTTTGTTTTCAAAATAACTATAGAAGAGCTAAACTAGGATTGTGCCCATTTATAATGCATATGCATGTTGACAATCAGTTTTCAAAACCTCATAATCTCTGGATTGCAAAAACCCTTGTTTCAGGAATATAATACCTGGGTCATCTTTGCTCCATTTTGTGACACTCCTGAGCACCGCCTCCATTGAGAAAAGCCCTTCATATCATTTAAAAGTTTATAATGGATGAAGCTTAATTAATTAAATTTTAAAACAATGCATACATATCATCTTGTATATTTTATTCCATTGTATATCCATAAGTACTATTATTAGATTGTAAATTTCTTGAGAGAAGGGATTGTTTCATTCTTTGCTTTTTTATCTTCTTGGTCTAACCCAGTAATTGGCATAGTAGGTACTAAATAAATGACTTTTGATTAATAGATAGATTGTTCATGGTAATATTGGGGAAATTTTAGTGTGTATGTATTTTGATGCCCACATTTTCTTCCAATAGCTTCCTGAGAACGAAGGGGCTTCTCTTAAAGGAATTATAGATTTTAATGGAGAAGAAAAGCCTACTATTGACCAGTCATGTGACCTTGTTTCAATCACTCAATTGCTTTGTTCCAATAAAAGTATGTATAAAATCAGAGGTTGGATTATATGCTTCCTTTAAGGTTCTTTCTGGCTCCTAATTTCTATGAATGTATAAATTCAAATAGAAATCTAATCAATTTAAATTACAGTGGACCTGGAGGCAAAAAAATCTAGATTTGAATCTGACCTTGGGAAAGTTATTTTACTTCTCCAAGATTCCGTTTTCTCAACTTTCAAATGGTCATAATACTTATAACTAGTGCATAAGCCTATTATGAGGAAACCGTATTATAAATTATAAAGTACCGCATTATTGTGAAGAATGTGAAATTTTCCTCATATATCATAAAAATATCCAATCCAAATTAAAATTTACTCTCAATTGAACCACTTTCAAAATGCAAAATCAATTCTATATGAACCAAGACCCTCTGTTTCTTACATCTTGATCCAATCACCCTTACACGAATGATCCATTTGCCCTTTAAAGCACACAAAATTACCCCTTTGTTATATGAGCATTGTCTGAATCATTCCAGGCAAGAAACTTACTCAAATTCGAAAACAAATCCATATTGCACAATGAACAGTGCTAGGAATACCCACCCTCCTTTTGGAGCATGTTCCTTGTGGGTTAGCACTTACTAGTATGAAACAGCAGTCAAAAATCTAGGAATTACTGTTAATTCAGTAGAGCAAGCCAAGTGAGGAATGGAAAAGCCCAAAGTATGAAGTGGATGAGCAAAAGCAGAAATAAAGAGAAAACCCTATGGTGACAAGGAAAAGCAACTGGCTTGGGGGGGGGGGGGGATGTGGAGGATGATATCGATGGAGTCAACCAGCAATGATTACATCTTAAAACCTGGGGACGTTATTTGCCATGAGGTTTTGTTGTGTCCTGTTTCCCAGACAGGGTGCTTAAGCAGCCATATCTTTAAATTGCCTGTCTATAACAGCTGCTTCTGCTGCCACCACAGAAAGAGAAATTATATCTTTCAATCCTTCATTTTATCCCTCTTACCTATAATCCTCTAGTTCCAGTCTGTCTGACCACTTGACAAGGCTTTTTTTAATTAGTGTGGCTTTTTTTGTGGGGTGGGGGGTGGGGGAGATGATTCTTAAATATGCTCTACATATACAGAAGAGTAGACAGCCTTGGAAACTCTTGATGAGAAGAAAAATATCCTGCTGGGAATATAAAATGGCAAGCAGAGCATGGAATAATGATTCTCATAATTGAGATTGTCATGTGCCTTATTAGAAGCCATCATTTACCTGGGGGTCTGGCTTGAAATATGCTAAGATATTTCACACATTTTACATAAGGGGTTTTTCAAAGTCTCACTGATTTATTTTAGCATCTGTATTGTTTTGTTAGGGCTTCCGAAAGGCTTTTCTTTGTAAGTGGAAAAAAAGTGAAGATGAAAGCTGTCATTCACATCCAGGGCTACACTTGGTGGCAACGAGATACTTATAATAACTGCCCTGATGAGACAGGTGGAGCTTTTTACAAGTGCCAGTCTCTTTTAATGGGTGTTTAGGAACCTGGCTGCTCTATCACCCAATGGATGTGGCAAGTATTTGATGAAAGGCAGTAAACAACATTAATTATGAAAGATATCTGTTAATGAGAGGAAGGGAAGCGACAGATTTTTCATGTTTGTGTGTTGCAATACAGCTTTTCTTTGGAAAGGAGACAGAATGAAGTATCTTGGGGTAGTAATTTAAGGAAATGGCTCACCTGAGTCATTGCCTAATTTTCATCATAGCAGACTCATCTCTCTGCTGAACCTAGGAGATCTCACATTTCAGAAGCTTCTGTACAACAGGAATGGATCAAAGTACCCTCAGCTACCTTTGTCTTCTGGTTGACACATCTATCATGATTCCTAGACAAAGCAAAAAAAAAAAGGAGAGGGCAGGAGTAGATAAGAGATGAAGATTAAACCAAAGCTCAGAAATGGATAAAGAAATAAACTCAAATGCTTACTAGTATAAGGCCAATGTCACTGAAGAGTTCTAACTCTTCATAGATTCCCCATTTTCAAAAACTACCTATAAAAAATCCCTTTCTATCAACAATAGAATCTTTTTGAGAGATCCTTAAATGATAAATTAGATGATTTTGGCCATATATTTCCAAGCAATTTTAAGGTTTTCTTTCTTTCCTCTTTATAACAGACTTAAAAAGTTTAAAATTCACATTCACATTGTACTTTAAAATTCCCAAGTACTTTCCATTTAATAGACCTAGGTAGGTAGTATAAATGCTCTACTAATTATACATCCACTCTACAAATGAAGACACTGAGGAACTCAAGAGACCAAACATGACTAAGAAGTTTCTAAAGAGTGATCTGTATCCATATCTCCAAGTTATACATTCAGTATTTATATATGTGTGTGTGTGTGTGTGTGTGTGTATAGATAGATTGATAAATAGATAGATGAATATATATAAGATGCCATACTAGCTTTAGAAATATCCCAAATTTGACTTTAACATTTTAAAAATAAATGTATTAAAGAATTCAAGAAATATGTTGTTGATTATAGATATATCTTGGAGAACTTTTTTGTTTGTTTAGTGTGATTTAAAAATCTGATTTTTGGGGGCAGCTAGGTGGCGCAGTGGGTAGACCATTGGCCCTGGAGTTAGGAGGACCTGAGTTCAAATATGACCCCAGACACTTAATAATTACCTAGCTTTGTGGCCTTGGGAAAGCTACTTAACCCCATTGCTTTGCAAAAACCTAAAAAAAAAATCTGACTTTGGAGTTTCTTGAGAGGAAAAAATATGTGTTTCCAGTTTACTTCTGAATAGTCCATTTTATCCATGCTACAGCAATTTTATATCACATATTAATGCAGAGCTTTCATGTAGAAAAATATTTGAGCCTACCATGTTATAGATCTTTAAAATTACTTTTCAGTCAACTTAATTTATTAAGTTAAAAACTTAATAAAAGATGTTTCTCCTCATAATACTAGGCCCAGGAATTAAAGTTCTGACATCTTGGAAAATAATGCAATGACTATATTCAATATTTGGAAATATAAATTTATTTATGTGGTCTTCACAAAAATCATCAGTAATATATACCTTTTCCTGTGACTTATTTTGTTTCGTTATTTGCCATTTTAAGAATATACTACATTTACTTGATATATTTCACAAACTCTACATATTGCTTTTCTTCTCATCTTCTCTGATGTTTGTTAATATCAAACTGTAGTAGAAGAAAATAAATCAGAAAAGATGCTAAGTAACTTTGAGTCAGACGAACTGGATTTGAGACGAAGTTTTGTCACTTGATAACCTTAAGCAAGTTAGTCATTTTCCTTCTCTGTTTTAGAATATTGCTTACTGCCAAAATTAGGAAGTTTAACTAGGTGGCCACTTTAATATTCTGTGATTCTGACTTGCTTTTAAGCAAATTTATGGTGGAGGTAGAGCAAAATAATTCTCAAGAGCCAGTTGTTAATGTTAAGAGTGAGCACTGTCACTTGAAGAATTGACTAACTAAAAATCAACATTTAATTTATTATTTTGTTGGTTGTTAATGCTTAAGAAACAATAAAATGTTCAGAATGCAGATTTAGTTTAAAACTTTTTCCTTTTTAGCTATTTAAAATAACTAGTCAGTATAAGCTTGGAATATTGCTGTGGTGTTGGAAATGATAAACTGATGAATTTGGAAAAATGTGGAAATATTTGGATTTATGAAGAAAGATGCTGTCCATCTTCAGAGAAACAAAAGGAAATAAGTATAGTACAATCTTATATATGACATGTATCTCATATATGACATATATCTTATATATGACATGTAAAAATGTGTATGTATACAAATGATTGTAATATCTGTTTGTGTTTGTGGATATATGAGTATGTATGCATATATGAATATATCCATAATCATATATATCCATACTTAACTGTAGCCCTCTTGGGGAGGGAAAAGAAAAATAAAGTAAAAAATTTACAACAAAGAACCAAAGAAAATCTTCAAGGTAGTAAAAAAAGGTGGACACTTTGGTAAAAAAAAGTTTTTTCTGTATATTTTTTTCCCTCAGAGAACTAATTGCTAATCATTCAAAAATCCATTACTGTATATTACCATTAATTAAAATGATTATAGACTGTAAACATTTTTTAAAATTATATCTCAATGACTCTAGGAGGTGGGTACCACAGGCATCATCCATAATTTACAGGTAGGTACTGCTGAGGCTTAGAGTTTTAAATGATTTGATGCACAGTTTGTGTCAGAGGTCAAATTAAAACCTGAATCTTTATGATTTTAAATATAGCACTGGATTCTCAAATTTTGATTCATGCTTTTATGTCTCTTAATAATATATTTGAGTGAATATGAATGTTCCTGCTTTCTGAAAGGTTTTTGTCTTTAACAATTATTCATATATCCCCTAAATGTTCTTACCAAAACCTCCTTAGCTTTACTCCCATATAACTCACAGATCCCATTACTTGCAACCTCACCTCCCTCCCTTACACTCATTTAGCAATAAAATATTAAAATACAGGAAAAGGTGAGGACCATTATGGATAGATGCAATAAATAGAATTTTCAATTTTTTATAATTATATTGCAAGACCCTAATTTAATATTATTTCATCAGAGGTTATATAAAAAAGTAGTAGCATTCTAAAATTTTAAAAAATAAATTTATTTATTTTTTTCTCAATTACATGTAAAGATAGTTTTTAACAATCACTTTTTGGTGAGGTTTTAAATTTCACATTTTCTACCTTCCTCTCTTCTCTTTTCCCTCCTCTTGATAGAGAGTAATACAATATAGGTTATACATAAACACAGGTATACAATATAACATGTGTGTTAATCACTTTTGCACATTAATCATGTTGTGAAAGAATAATCAGAATAAAAAGGAAAAAAAGCACAAGAGGGGCAAAACCATAAAGCATTAAAAATTGAAAAATTGAAAATAGTAAGCTTTGGTCTGCATTCAGACTTCATAGTTCCTTCTTTAGATATGGATGGCATTTTCCATCAGACATCCTGTAGAATTATCTTTGATTACTGTACTCTTGAGAAGAGCAAGTCCATCATAGTTGATTATCACATAATGTTGCTAATAATGACATTTAAAAAAATTCCATCAATTACAATCTACCTTGTTAAAAAGTATGTTCAATAGAGGGAAAATTTTCATTATTTAGCCAAAATTGGAATGATTTGCTCTAGGAAGTAATGGATCCCCATCTCATGGAAAGTTTTCAAACAAATGTTGGAGAGTCACTTTAAAGGTCTGTTTTAGCAATGATTATTTTATCAATCAATAAGCATTAGTTTGTTGTTTTGTTTATTTTTTTTTTGTCAGAGAACTTGATTTCACAGCCACAGCGGTCCTTTCCAAATACAAAATAAAATGATTCTGCTACTTAGTACTGTGTAGAAATTTGGTATTATTTGTTTTATACATTTGAGAGAAGATGAAGGAAAAGGAGAAGGAGGAGGAGGAGGAAGTGAAGAGGAAGGAAAAGAAGAAGGAAAAGGGAGAAGAGAAGAGAAGAGAAGAGAAGAGAAGAGAAGAGAAGAGAAGAGAAGAGAAGAGAAGAGAAGAAAGAGAAGAGAAGAGAAGAAAGAAGAGAAGAAAGAGAAGAGAAGAGAAGAAGAAGCAGGAGGAGGAAAAGGAGAAAGAAGGAGGAGAAGAAAGGAGAAGGAGAAGAAAGGAGAAAGAGAAGAAGGAAGAAGATGAAGAAAAGAAGAAGGAAAAGCAGCAGCAGCAAAGAGTTCTTAAACACTGGCATTTTGTTTTTGGTTTTTTTTTACATTATGTGCACACATTTCACTATTCCCATCAAAAGTCTAAGGTTTCAGTGGGAAAGCCAGGGAAAAATTTTCACTGTGCTAATGAATACCATCTCTTTCACATGGTATTATAGGCTAAGGGGAATATCTAATGAACCATTCTTTCATGTTTATGCTCATTTGGATATGTACATTATTAAAAATGAATACAAATCCCCTTCTATATTGTATACAGATAAAGTTCATTAAGTCAAAAAACTAAAGAAGAAAAGTTGATCTCAGAAACAAATAGTATTTCTAGGGTAGAAATACATTTTAGTTCATGGTATTAGTACAAAACCTTAGTATGGTCACAGCAACTGTCTATTGTTCTTAATAAAATCAATGTTTTACAACAGTGCTCTTTTGTTAGAACTTTGAAGTAATTAGATGCTTAATTTTTTGTGATGTTTCAAGTGGATGCAAAAATTCAATGTCATAAGGAAACATGAGGGGAAAATAAGAATTCAAAAATATGTTCTCCACTGACCCTTGCAGTGAATTTTTGAAAAATGTGTTAAAACATTTTTTTCAATTAAAATATCCCCAGTGCAATTTCTTGGTCTATTACCTCTGACATCCACTGTTAATTATATTTTTAACCTGTTAATGATATAACATTTTCCAAGGCCTGTTAATCTTACTCTAAGGTTTTCTCTGAAAGTGTGCCAGTTTAGCAAGAGGGTATATTTTATTGAATAGAAGCAAGCATGTGGGCAACGTCCATGTAAAATAATGAGGGCTTTGCTGGAGGCTTTATGATAATATTAGGTATCGATGAACACTAATTGTCAGAATTGTGGATATCTGAGGAGGGGAAATCTGATCAAAAGGTCATTCTTCTAGTCCTTGTAAATTCTTCTAATATTTGAATGAATGGGGGAGGGGGAACTCACTTTTCAAGTTCTTAAGATCTGTGCACAAGTAAGATGTGACTGAAATCAGAGTAGGCTTATTAAATGCTGAAGTTAACTTAAAAACTATCCTTTAATTTAAGGTTCTCTTTTTAACCTCTTATGGTTGCTGATTTCAACAATACCCCTCCCCACCATGAATTTTAAGTTATCAAAAACATGTCAGCCAGAAGTCTCAACTGGCTTTGCAAAAAACAAAAACTTTACAAATATTCTCTCTCTCTCTCTCTCTCTCTCTCTCTCTCTCTCTCTCTCTCTCTCTCTCTCTCTCTCTCTCTCTCTCTCCCTCCCCCTCTCTATTCCTGTCTTTCTCTGTTTCTCTCTGTCTCCATTTCTCTGTCTCTGTCTCTGTTTCTCTCTGTCTTCATTTCTCTGTCTCTGTCTCTGTCTCTGTCTCTATCTCTGTCTCTCTCTGTCTCTCTGTCTCTCTGTCTCTCTCTCTCTCTCCTCTCTCTATTCCTGACTCTGTCTCTCTTGTCTCTTTCTCTTGTCTCCCTCTTGCTCTTTTCTCCCTGGTCTCTTCACCTTTTTTCCCTGTTCACATCTTAATAATTCTTCAAACAAAATCCTGTTCTTCCTTTGTGTTTCATCTTTTTTTTTCCTCCTGTACTCACTGACATCTGACCAGGGTGGTGTGAAGGCAAATCAGAGAACACCACTTCTGGATGCCAGTAGCAGCAAAGGAACAAGCCAGGAACCCCAAGTTCACCAGCTAAAACTTGCAAACTTGGCAAGGTTTGGATGCCAAGGTTGAAATCTCTAATAAACCTCTCACTGCATCTCCAGTGATGATACCCTGGGGGTCAGGGGTGGAGACTCTTTTTTTTTTTAATAGAAAACACATTCACAAGGATTCGATGCTATCTAGTTAAACCCTTCTGTGGAGTAGTTTTTACTTCTTGTCATACTGCCTCCCCCACCTCCAATTCCCCAGCAACACACACACACATACACACACACACACACACAGACAAATTTATACACGTATATTACATATACACTCTGGGGTGATCCAGAGTTAATTCTTAGTGGCACAGTACTATATAATCAGTTGAGGTTTCTCTCGAGTTTGAGGGTTTTTTCCTCCTCCTTTCTGGTGAACATGTGCTTTAGACTTTTAAAAATAAGATATCCTACCACCGAACGTCTCCCCCCCCCCCCTTCAGACTGTAAAGACTTTTTTAGGTTAAACATTTGCTGAGCTTGATGCAATCAAGTATAATTTCAGTCTCCTTGAAATATTCATTCCGGCTTCTCCAAAATGGCACATGTGTCAGCTTTCAGTCATCCTCACTGGTGTATTGCACATGAAATCTATTTTCCCCGAGAAAATGGAATCTTTGTGCCTTTGTCTCCTAGCTGGCTGCTTTCAGGCCTGTTTTGGCAGGAGCTTTGACTGTCGAGGCACTGGGGGGAGGGGCCTCGCAGTCATTTGTCAGCTTTTCTCGCATCTGTAATTTCTGTCCACTCAGCAGTATTAGAGGGGCTTAGGAAAGGGGCTGGGGCGCAGGAGGGAGGGAGGCGACTGTGCTTGTATGTCTGTGTGTGTGTGTGTGTGTGTGTGTGTGTGTTTGTGTGTGTGGTAGAGAGCATGTAGCTGATGAAAGTCAAACTCAAAATAACTGCCAGACATTAACGGTCGGGAGGGGGGAAGTGGAAAGAGGGAGAGAGAAAGGGAAGTCGGAGAAACTTTTAAAGGATGTTTGAATTAGAAGGGTTAGGACTTTGGAAATAATACATTCATTAAAATGGCCCGCAGTAAAATCTTTAGATCTGGTCTTAGAAACTCTTCCATAATCGCCCCCCCCCATGTGTTACCGGTTTCAATGCTTTTGAGGTTGGCAATGGTTCATCAAATTCTATTTTAATTTTTCCACTAGTGGCTTCTGGTTATTTCAGCCCTCATTTCCTTCTGACTAAAATGACAGCCTAATTAAACATCTGTTTTTTTTCTTTTAATTTGCCTTTTCCTCATAACTATTTTTTTTTTCATTTTCCTCCAAAATTCCCAGGTGTTTTTAGCTTCTTTATGATGTTTGTGTGTGTGTGTGTGTGTGTGTGTGTGTGTGTGTGTGTGTATTTCAAAAGAGAGGGAAAGCTATGTCTGCTCAGATTCCAACCAATAAAAAGATATTTTAACTTACCAAAAATTAGGTTAGTGTTTCCCCCCTTTACTTGTAAGAACAGTTCCTGTTGAGATATGACCCTCTTTCTTGTTTTATTATTGTTAAATATGATAGTTGATCTTTCTAACTTGCTTTCTTTGGGTTATTGAAGCTTAGGCTCACACTGTGAGTTGTTAATTAATCAGAGACAGAAGAAATATCCCTCCTCTAAAAGAAAATGTTACCTCAGTGTCTAATAATAGGGATGGAAGAAGCCTCCCGTGATTTAAGTTTTTTGTGTGTGTGAGATAAGGCGTTTTAAGCTGGAGGCACAATGTATTTTAACTCAGTTTCCGGCTTTGCCAGAACATTAAAGGAATCATCAGTATTTTGCCTTGAAGTGTCTAGACAGGAGTTAAAAGACCCTCTCCTATAGTTTGAAGAGATCCTGTTTCCTATAATTAATAACAGGAAGCAAGTAAACAAGCTTTTGGTGACAAATGAAACTGTTACAGTAACATGAATGCAGAAGACTGTAGATCTTCAACAAGACAGCCCAGCATGGTGGTACGAGGAAAGATGGTGCTAGTCTGAAGCAATTATGTGATTGCAACATCAAAGTCCAGGACTAAAGAGAATGCACTTTAATTTTTCACAGGGATTTCTGGACTTTTAAAAACATGCTTGTTACTGTTCAAAAAGATGTTTTATTTGCCAACATTGGAAACTATTTGGATGCAAAGAGATTTTCATGTTTGACATGACTAAAAAGAATTTCAGATATTTCCTGGAAACAGGATGTGCCTATGTGTATTTATATCCATTTCCCAGAGAAAGACAAGGCAAGAAGGAAGGAGGAAAAAGTTTCCTTTTCCCCTTCTTAAAAATAAGAGAAAAGAAGTTTTTAGGTTTTTAAAGGTCATCTAATCATGTGCTTCTAGAAACTACTATTACATATGGACATTTTTGATTTTCAATCTTACAGGACCTAAATGTAACATTAATCATGGATGTCTGCTGAAAGAGTTGACTCAATTGTTCTTTGAGGTCAGAGTACAGCTTATTCATAATGAAATATGTCTATATCTTTCAATTGTATCCAACAGTTTGTAAGACCTGATTTTAAAACTAACCTTGAAAACAGCAGTGATATGTGGTTGCCTTGCTTCTTAGACATACCAGACAAAGTTATAAATTCATACATTTTCCCAATATCAACTAATTTACAGTTAATTATTAAGAGTAGATGGCTTGCTGTTTTTATAACATTTTTACCCAAAAAAGTTGTTTAAATAGTTTAATTTCAAACTATTGAAAGCAAGATACATATTTTAAAGTTTACATATAGAATTACTACATTAAATTACTTGGAGGAGCTTTCAGGATAAACTAGCAGACTGCACAGTACATATATGAAGTTGAAAATGAAAAAAAAAAGTAGGGGTATTCCAGTTATATCCATAAAGAACATGGAGGGATTACCCATATTTCCATATATAAAAGACAAAAATATATTTATGAAGCAAAAAGTGATAATATTACAATTTTACAATTACTTCCAAAGGGTATATTTTTTGTTTCAGGGTAATAAATACATTTCCAAATAAAAAGCATGGGTTTTGTTTGGAAACTTGATTTATATACATGTGAGAAAATGAATGGAAATATGGAAATAACATTATACAACTACTGTTGGCTACTTTCTTTTGTTACCTCTCTTTTTCTGTCCCATCATAAATCACCTGTTGAGCATTAAATGGGGGAGAGGAGCAGGAATCATGAAATAAAATAGTGATTAAACTCAACAGCTTCATAAAAAATTTGAAGACCCAGGTTTGATCAGTCAGAACAGAGAGTAAATAGTAATGTCTCAGAGAAAAAAGTAATCATTTGATTCTTATCTTAGAAGAAATGATCAATAAATGCAGTGAATTTTAATTTTTCACAAATCTTGCCAGTGTTTGTAGTGTATACATCACCATATACCTCTATTATATTGCCTGGGTGTATGGTACTTGTACATTTCTGCATTATAAAGTTGGCATTTTTCTGCTTCTATTTCTGAAATAAAATATTTTGAAGAGATGCTTGAATTCACATTGCTTATGGACTTCCTGTCTATAGGGAAAGTGAGGATAATTCAAAATTTCTTTTTACCAAATCAGAATCTAGCCCTAATGTTTCATTGCATTTTTGTCAGTGATCTGAAAAGGAGATGTCCAAGTAGGAACTGTTTCTCAGAGCAGGATCCTTGCTCATTATTAGTACTGTTTAAAAGAATTATTAGACTGTGAAATTCTACTGAAATCATGCAAATGGAATCAGAAGAAGAGAGAGAAAGTGTAAAGGTGTAAATATTAAAAATAACTTCTTTTCAAGTGTACCAATCCCAATTTTTTGGTAATCATATTTGGGCTTCATTATTTTTTTATGTATTTGTTCTATTTAATGTTCCAGTAAAATTATACAGGAGTATATTTTATAAAAAATTAATGAATTTTAAATTGCAAGAAATTTCACTACAGCTCCTATTAGAGATCCTTGCTGAAAGGCAAGTCAAACCCACTAGGTATTTTGTTAGAATTATATAGCATTTACAAATTAGTGCATTGGGAAAATATTAAAGTTCTCCTAGACATCATTATATAAGGCTCTTTTTGGAAGAGTTTAGCAACAAATAGAGTTGGCAGAAAGGAAGATAAATAAATTTTAAAGTAAACATTTTCACACACTACCAGTATTATTATCTAACTGCCTATGCCAGGATATTTTATGCCAGACCTGAGATTTGGATTTAGCCAGAAACATTATGAAAGATCACTTAAAAATGATAAATCAAATGACCCCAGTGCTAAGTAAAATGTGATTGTTTATTTCCTGGACAGGTTTTGGACGAACAATATCACTCATGCACTGAAAGAAGGAAATGCTTCCCCTCATTTCTTTCTCCACTCTTGAGAACAGGGTGCCAATATATCTTTCGATGAAAGGAATGGTCCTTTGGTGAATGTTCTGAGATCAACAATGAGAGATGCATGTCTTACACTGAATTGGCACAGACTAAGCTATTCTTCAGAACAGAAGAAAAATAACTAATTGAAATACAAGACTCTGTTTCCTGATTATGAAATCTAGAAGAAAAACCTCAGAAGTGAATCTCAGCAATACAAAGTTTACTTGGTTTGCACCAAACTATTAACACTTACACATGCAAACATTTATGTATATATTTAGATAGATAATACATGGAAATGTGTGTATACTCACATATATATTTGTGTTTACATAGATATACATGTATATTTTTTATAAAAATATATACATACAAAGATATGTATGAATATGTATATATTTATTTAAATATATACATATTTATTCATAGAACTTGTACAGTAGAGTGTTATGGAGTACCATGTGGTACATATCTCAATCATGATTTAGTGATTTATGTACAGCATATGAATTTCTGCTTTGTCCATATAACTGTGGATGACAGACCCTCTGTCATACTGCCTTCTGGATTCTATTTGCTATTTAGTAACCTGCCTCAGGGAAAACTAAAAAATCTGTTTCCTGATTTCTCCCTTCCCCCTCTTACATTTTTTTGCCATGTGTAAAAGTTTCTCTAACCATATCCCAAGGAGACATGTTGTAAGTACAAGTGAAGCCTGGCTTTTGCCTGTGCTTCTACAAGTTCTCCATTCCAGAATTTCTCTGGATTGCCCCAGCCCAACTCCCCCCATCCATTTAGCACTTATGGGCTCTCCAACACAAACTGGGGAAGGTTAGATGGATCTGTGTGCAAGACTAGCAAAAGTTAGGCAGTAAATATTATTTGCTACGAAGTTAAGACTGGAAAATGGCTGGAATCCATGAAGGCTACTTTCAAAGGTCCTTTCCCCCCCTTTTAAAGCATTATCATCACAATAACATCCTGAAATTATGACTATACCATTCTCTTTCCCCAAACAAGGAAATTCATTCAACCTTCAACCAGGTTTGTTTGTCATTGTATATTTGAATGATGGAGTTAGCCAAGTACAATAAGTTTCCTGACATCATCCTTTCCTGAACATTAAAACCTAAAGTACAGTGGAAGCCCTCAGATGGAACAATTACTATTCTCTTATTAATTCTCACATGATTCTTAGTTAGAAAGAGACATTATTAGGATCCAAGTACAATAAAAAATCATTGATTCAAAATGCATAGAGAAAATTGTTGATCATGAGACTTAAGTAAGCATATTAATGAAAAAATTCAATTTCAGGGTAACAGTTCAAAACCTGGACTTGTATCATGCCAGTTTTTTTTTTAAGATGCTACTGCTTCCTGTAAAAGCAACCATTTTGTTACCTCCTTACAATCTGAACAAAATGGTGGTATTGCAGGGCTGACTTCATTCCAATTAGCATTCTTTTTCTTTTTTGTACATTTCTTTTACCAACTCATACTTACTTCTTCTATGTCATATTTTATTTATAGAGATAAATGAGCATGTCCAATTGAGTTTTTAAAAGTTAGAAAGATAAATATTTCCTTTGTTGTCTCATACTAACTCTTCTGAAAGCTAATTTTTCAGGTATTTTTAAGTGTAAATATTTTTAACTCTTACAGTAATTTAAATTATTTCAATCAAAGACTTAAATAAAAAAGAAAAAAATTCAGCTGAAGTGACAACACAACTTTTTTAAACTTTCTGAAAGTCTGCATGCATTTGAGCTTTTGAGATTTTTATTATTCTTGACTTAAGGTTACAGAAATAATTCAAATCTTAACCGCATGGAACATAAATCTTCATTGAAGAAAACAAGGACAGTTTGCTTCCAGAGTCAGTAAGCTGCTGCTACTGCCCTGTTGACAGACACAATTTGATTCTGTGGCTTGGGATTCAGTATTCTTCAAGTGTTCACTTTTATTGAAGGGTACAATCAATAGCCATGGCAAATTGTATCTAAGGGGATAGGACACAAATCAAGCCTGCCTGTTTCTGTTGTTCTTTCTCTGAATAAGTATTCACTGCTCTTATGAACAGGGTGTTTGCCCTTTTATTTGGCAGACCCTGGCCCTTCACTGCCTTGAACACTTACTTCCCAGGGTGCAGTCGAGGCAACAGTTACTTATGAATCTGGGAAGAAAGATTTGAATAGGAAAACCGCAGATTTTGCTCTTTGGGGCATGTTTTATGCTCTCTCTGAGCAAAATCTGTGGGAATAAAAGTATGATCTGGCCATACTTGCCACAGGAGTATAAAGATCCTATAATTTTAAATGTAATCCCTCCTTCAGTGAGGTCTAAGATAAATCACTTAATAATGATGATTTTTTTTTCTTTATAACAAGTTATGTGGGGTAGGAATAAAAGGGACAGTCTCTGCTTCATTCAGGAGTCTTGTTTCACTTCCCAACTTTGAAGTCTAATAGCTTTGTGACCCTAAGCAAGTTACTCTTCTCTCAGTACCCCCAGAGCAAACCTCTATTATTAGAAGCTCCAAGAAAATTGCTACTTTACATGAACAGAAGAAATTTCTTCAGAGTTCACCATATCATCATAATCACCAATATTCCCATCAATAATTGCAGTAAGCATTTATTAAAGCACTTACTATATGAAAGGCACTTCACTGAGTGATGGGAGTAAAAAGTAAAAACCAAGGTCCCTGCCCTCAAGGAATTCGGAGGAGGAGGTGGGGAAAGCACATAAAAAACAAATAGGTATTTACAGGATTTATAGAGAGAGTAAATTAGAGAAAATATCAAATGGAGGGCACTCACAGCAGAAAGCAAACTTTTCCTGGGTTTCACAGAGCAAAGTCTTTGTTTCAATAATCAAATATGACAAAATTAACACTTTATGTTATTGACAATCCCCTCTGAAAGAATTACCATTCAGATTTTCCATTATGATTTAATAGTTCTCAAAGAAGAGTTATTTTGTTATGGCCTAAAGAACTTTCTACAATTAAATTTCAATGTAATAATTTTGAAATGTTTTTGTTTTATAAGGTTTCACATGGTATATGCTTTTCATATGTGGGGGGAGGGTTAGGAGAAGGTCCCTTGACGTAGCAAAAAAACATATATATATTGTTATGTGCATATATTGTTACATATATATGCTCTCTCTCTCTCTCTCTCTCTCTCTATATATATATATATATATATATATATATATATATAGCATATGGAAACTTATAGCACAAATAAAATTACATTGAAAGTAACAGAGTATGAATTGCTTAAATCTCTAGGTAAATTTTGTGATGGGTCCTGAAAATAGGAGCCCTAACCAATAAGA
This sequence comes from Macrotis lagotis, assembly GCF_037893015.1. Classification (NCBI taxonomy): domain Eukaryota; kingdom Metazoa; phylum Chordata; class Mammalia; order Peramelemorphia; family Peramelidae; genus Macrotis; species Macrotis lagotis. The sequence goes on from NC_133659.1 coordinate 97,245,600, forward strand.
GAAAAAGGGCACAATGTTTAATATTCTCTTGAAACTCTTAACTACACCCATCTCTTTTTTTTTGCACTTTCTCAAATATATTGTTTATCCTTTGGAGCTTTCAATCAATCAAATTTCCAAGATGACAGTGATAAGAGTCTACTGCCATGCCAAGACAAGCTGTTTTATCCTTCCCTACAGTGATCCAATATACCCCTGCTATTCCAGCTACTGAGGGTAAAAAAAAAAGGTTTTCTAACCCATGCCTCTTTGGAAAAATGAAAATCAAGGCAAAAAAACCAAACAAATAAGCCAAAAAGCTTTATTCCTGTAATCTCCTTATCTGAAAAATAAGAGTTGGTAATTTGTCTTTAGCTTCTTAAATTTTAAATTGATGTTTATCCACTTTTGAAAATTCACTTTAACCTTCCATTATCTCTATTTGTTGTCTTCTTTCATTAAGCTCCTTGAGGGCAGGGACTATCTTACTTGTATTGATAATCTTATTGTTTATACATAAGAGGTACTTAAATAATGCTCTCTGGAACAAAGACAGAAATATTCTTCTTCACATTTTAATTTGCTCAGATTCTAAATTTAGTACAAGGAAAGAGGATAATGGACAGCTATTTGCATTCTTCAGTATTTGTCTTTTTTTTGTACTGCATTGTACCTGTCCACTATAGCTAATGCCATATTCCCTCCATTTTCAGATTTTTGTGTAGAACCAGGCATTGAATAAAGATACAGAGGAGAGTCTAACCCAAGACTTCAAAAATTATGACATGAGGCACTTTTTTGGTTGGGGCAGAGAAAAGGGAAACAGCAGTGTCATAGAAAGCTATAAATCATACATATTTTCTCTTTCATAAAAGTCTACAAAAGCATTTCCAGAAGTTTTTTTAAGATTTATTCTCATATTCTCTCTTTCTTTGATTCTCTTCCATCTCCTCTCTGTCTCTCCCATCTCTTTTTCTCTCTGTCTTTCCCCCACCTTCCCACCCCCCTACTCCCCCACCCCCCGCCTCCAACCCTGGGAGGCTTTCAGAAATCATTTGGGGATAATTGAATATTCGGTGGCCATGTTCCATGAGATTAGGAATTATGAAAGTGTTCTTGGTCTTTCCCACTCACTAGCAGTCAGACATCTTGTGGGCATCTAATAAATGTTCCAAGAACTGAAGGGAACCCAGATTGAGAAAACACTACTAAAACTCTGAGAGAGAAAAAAAGAAAATAAATAATGTTTATCTCTAGAGGTTAAGGAATCTTCTTTCATATTGAGAAGTAGCATAGATTAGTACAAATTCCTCAGGATTTTCAAGTAGTATTTTATGTTTGGTATCCCAGTTGTTTTCAACTCTTCATGATACCATATGGTTTGTTGTTTGTTTGTTTTTTGTTTTGTTCTGTTTGTTTTTTGCAAAAATATTAGAGTGGTTCACCATTTCCTTCTCTGGTGGATTAGGGCCAACACAGTTTAAGTGATTTGCCCAGGATCATCCAACTAGTGAGTATCTGATGCCACATTTAAACTCAGGTCTTCCTGACTCCAGGTCCAACACACTAGTCAATTAGAAAAATGGACTCCCTATCCCAACTCAAACACTGTCTGTATAAATAAGGAGAGTCATATTAACTTAGTTTGGGGCAGACAAATATGAACAGTCCCTGCCCTCAAAGAGTTGAAAGTTCATTTACTTATTTGAACTTTAAATTCCTCATCTGTGAAATATGAATGGATAATACTTTTTGCATGAGGATGTTAAAAAATATTAGAGCACTATAGGATTGTGATTACTGATCTCCAGAGTAAAACAGGTAGAAAATTAGAAAGGGGGAGGAAGAGAAATAATTTCTGTGAGTGTTGAGAGAAATGATTTTTTAAAAAATAGCAGTGCCCAAAGTTTCAAATTAGAATATGAATTTTTACAACATCTACAAACTTTTTTTAGCATAATAACAGCTCTCAATTCAATAAGAGCACTCAGATATTTAATAATGAATATAAGGTAGAAGATTGCTGGATGGTATCTTAATGATCCAAAAAGAAATAAAAAATTCAATTGGCTGACAAATGCAAAAGCCATTTTTATAGCTACTAATAGCTTGTTAAATGATTTCTTAATGGAAGGGCATAATCATAGCAAAATCGAGAAGTGTTTCTGACAACAAGCAACAAGAAAAGGTAGGTAGTCCAAGCATTAGAAAAGATCACTTAGAATGCATACATTCTCTACTTATTGTCTGCTAAAAATACTGTAACCTGGATGACAATATGATTGTTTCTATGCCTGTCAAAATGGGAACATGGGCTTTTCTATAGCAAGAGGCCATTTCACTAAACTTTGAAAGTTAAGAGCATAGAAACAACTCAGTCTATGTTTCACCTTTTCCTCAAAGACAATTAAATGTAGATTGATATAAGGCCATTGTAAAATCAAAAGTTTTCAAGATTAAAGTGAGGGGTCAACAAAGCCAGGTACTGGGAAAGTAAAAGGAAAGATCTAAGCTTGTGATATGACCTACATTTTTTTTTATCATTCATAGTTACTGGAAAATACTCTTTGGTTTTTAATTAGCAAAAAAAAATACTATTGTTCCCCCATCTTGAATTGCGGGAGGAGTCATAGCTATGGAGGACCCCTTGATTCTATTACCTCTTAAATAGGACCCAGTTGAATGACAGTGAACATCATTCCATACAACCTAACTTTCAAACAGAGTTGACAGTTGTTGGTAGTACACAGCAATTTAATAAATGTTGTAATGATGATGATGGTAATAGTCTTTCAGCATCTAAAAATCTAAGAATGCTTTTATCATTGAAAGTTGAAGAATAAAAGTTGAAGAAAGAAGTTTAGGTGGAAATGATGCTTGCAATACAAATGATTTACTTCTGTATTGGTAAAATTGTCTCCAAAGTAATAGCAACATGACTCCATGATTAGGATGTCAGGAATACAGTCATCAAGACTTTTCCATAACCCCTCCAGTATTTCCTATAATTTTTAATGATTACTAGGCAGGGAGATACTCCACTGACATGTACTAACTGCAAAAACTCCCATTCCTTTTATACTGAATATAGAGATCCCATTTTTGAACCAAAGAGGAAAAAAGTGAATATGGAATTTGAGCATTCATGGACCCTTTACCTCTATGGACAAAAAAATTAAATCTCCAAAGAAGTTAATTGGCTGTGCTCTTCTTAAAGATTGCTATGTATCCTATGTTATAGAATAGAGAAAATTTTCCTTTTTTTTGTAGAGATTCAAATTATCCTCATTGATAATTACAGTCTCCTAGTTCCTTGGGGAAGCTATCTCCCATTCGTGGTGATATACCCAATATTTAGTTTGCTAAGGTTATTTTTCTTTCCCCTTGGAATTTCATTTCACTACCTTAAAGAAATAAACTAGGTTCTGTGAATACATATATAAAAGAAAGATAGTTCCTGCCCTCAAAGAGTTTGCATTCTATTAGAATGAATGGATAGAAGGATTTGTACTAATTAGAGAGTCCATTAGAAACAACATTCTGTCTCATTAGTGCATTAATCTAGTTCTATGTACAACTTGAAATTTAACCATCTCAAAATAAAGTTGACAAAAATGGTAAATAAAAACATTTTTATTGGCAAACATCTACTATCTTGGGTACTGTGCTTAATGACACTATAATTCTATATCATATTTTCATTCCTAGGTGGGAAAAAAAGAAGAAATGTCATGGATTAGTTCATTATTAGGCAATACTTTATATTCAGAGAATTTAGGAGTTTGACTCTGAAATTAACAAAACATATAAGTAAAATAATATTACAAAATCTTTGTTTACAAAAACAAGACTATTTAAACAAACTAACTTTCCATTTATACTAATTGGGTATACAATTTATGGTCAATACATAGCTTTCATCTAATAATATTCACTAGTTTAAAATAAGAATGGTATTCAATTTAAACACCATTATAGAATTTATAAATTACCAGAAAAATCTCAAAGTCAAAAAAATTTTGTTTTGATTTTCCATTTCTACTTTGGATCAACACTTTATCTTCAATGTGTAATGCATGACTTCACTATAACCTACATGACACTTTGAATTACTCATAAACACATAGCTAAAGGATAAAATGCCACGTTGGTTAGGAATCAAACATTCTGCTGGGTTTTTTTAACTTCCAAAAACAAGCACCTTTCACTTTACATTATTGTTTCTCCATATGAAGAAAATGGCACAATTCCAACCAAAGTAGTTTTTTTAATTAGCACAGAATTACTTGTAACATTAAGGTTGATTGACACAAGAAAATGTTAGGATTTCAGTGACCAGAGAATTGACCCTTTCAAAGTTCTATTATGATTCTACATCCTAGATTTAATAACACTGGACCTCAGATGGTTCCTTGTTTTAATTTTTAATTTTAGAGAAACAACTATTATCAGGGAGAAATCAATTTACAGTTAGAAACATGAGTTCAAATTCTCTCAGCTATTTCATAGTTGTGTGACCTTGAACAAATCACTTTCACCTCCCTACAATTCAATTTCCTTGTCGGTAAAATGAGAAATTTGGACTAATTCAGAGGTGTCAAATTCTCAGTCAGTTGCCATTTAAGTTGAAAAATTCATGATTATATCTAAACCATATTAAAATGTATTTGAGAAATGTTTAGCAAAATAAAGTACAACATCATATAAAATTACTTGTAATTTTATAAATCAATAACAGCCCACAAGGATCCATTTCCATTTGAGAATGACATCTTGGACTAGATGCATTTCTAAAGGTCTTTTCAACTCTGTATTTTTGATGCAAAAATAATTGAAAGGGAGCTTTACATGTAGAAAGTAAATTGGTGAAGAAGAAAGAAAATTACCTCTTGTTTTAAAATAATTAAAATTTCTGCTTAGTCCATAAGAATGACAAAACCTGGACCATATCTCCATTTTAAATTTATTAATTTTCCCTTGACAAGAAAAATGAAGATGGTGTATTTTAACATCACACAGTAGCAATTGATTCTTAGATGATTTTTTAAATAAACCAAAAAGCAGATGTATACTCCAAATATATTTTTAATATTCTTTCATTCACTTTGCCAAAGCAATGTTGTATTTATCTGTAAACCTAAGCAAGCTATTCTATTTTATGTCCTCAGACCTTGCATGACAATTATTCCCCAGGAAGTGAGAAGTAAATGATGATAGATTCTGTTTTGGCTAAACTTCCTTATTCTTCTTTGGTAAAAGAATATTTGTCAAAAGTCATTTTAGCATTATGCTAAAAACTTAAAAGCTAGATGGATGGCATCTATTGGTTGTACCCCAAAGAGATCAAAGAACTCATATGCAGCTCATATTTGTAATATTACTTTTAGTAAATAGCAAAGAACTCAAAACTAAGAGGGGGCATCATTAATTGGGAAATGACTGAACAAATTCTGTCATATTAATATAATGAAAATTAATGAAATGCTATTTGGTTATAAGAAATGATGTAATGGATAGTTTTGGTGAAACCTGGGAAGATTTGTATGTGCTGATACAGAGCAAAGTGAGCAGAACCAGGAAAACAACTTATACAATAAAAACAGCATTGTATAGACAATTCTGAAAAAATGTAAAAACTTGGATCAATACAATGACCAGGTACAATTCCAGGAGAAATATATCACCCACTTATGACAAAAGTCAAAATAGAGAACAACATATTTATTTTACATCAACAATGCAGGGATTAGTTTTATTTGATGATATATATTTGTTAATAGGGGGTTTTATTTTTTTTAAATGGAGGGTTAATTAGAAAAAATATTTATTGGTTGACATGACCTTTAGTTTTGTTATATGATAAAGAAGTTAAGAACTACAAAGTAATTAACATTTATAACATTATGAAACCAATAAAAAAATTAAAATGAAATTTGGTTGGCCAGCCATCTGAAATTTAGCCAGATGATTCTGACATTGAAGTCTCAATTATATACCTATGGATATATGGATATGGAAATTCTGGAATTTCAACTTTTCCTTAGTATTGCTATCACATGTCTAGAATTTCTAGGTTAAAGAACAGCCACTTTCCTAAGTCATGTGAAAAAAAATTTCCAAATACATAAGGAGATGGTAATGTCTAGAATATGATGAAAGAGAAACAGGAAAACATGGTTCTGTTTCTGTGGAGAGAGCGTCCAAAATAAGACACTATGAAAAACTCTGACCTCTCATAAAATGGTGACTAATTTCTTCCCAAAACAAGTAATAAATAGTGAAACTTTGTTTCTAGGATCTTTTCTCTCTTGAAATCTCATTACTGGTGGGATATTTTTAAGCTATTAGCAGAAAACCATTAAGTCCACATAAAATGCTCACAAAGCAAAATTCTCCTTCCAAAACATTTCCCCAGATACTTGTAATGTCACATTATTTCAAACTATATTTTGTTATAAACAAATAAACTAAACTTCCAAATCCCAAGTAAATGCTGGATTGAGACATCAAATGACAGGTAATGAGCGAAATGAACCCATATTTTTGCCAGGCCATTCAATATTCTTTTGGACTAGTAACCCTAAAACATGACAAGTAGGTATATTTATATAATTTATATATTTGTTTGTTTGTTTTTAAACCAATAAAGATCAATTATCAGCAATGAGTTCTGTTGGAATGCTATCCTTCTAGGTATAAAAATGAAAATCTATACCTTAGTGAGTTAAAAGCAAATGCATATAAAATAAGACTCCTAACATCAAGAACCTGAAATATGACTTTCTTTGCTCAATTAGGACTTGACAAAAAAGAAAAAGAAAAAAAAATTGAGTTCTATCTGTAGGTTATGCCACAGGCATAACCAGATTATGTAAAACCTCTAGCACATATCAGAACAAAAGCCTTTAACTTTTGATTATTTTTAATATAAAAGTAAGTGAAATGGAGCCACTGCCAAGTATCTAATATTCTGATAGTCATTTATTGTTTTCATTCAGAATGTGAGACTTTCCACAGTTCTATAGACAGCATTTCATAGAAAAGAGATATTCCAGGAGTAAAGTCAAATATCTGACTGTTTATTCATTCTCTTGGAAAACTGAGACCCATCAATAACACTGAGTAAAAGAGCTTCCATCCCTATATACAACAGCAACATCTTAAGCTGCTATTGTGGCAAAGATTGAGTTTACATTTGATAATGTAATGTAACTTGCATTTTATAATGTAATGTAACTTCAATGATCCTTGATTTCATTTGAATGAAGACACAATTCGCTAGTACAGACTGCAACTCTTTGCATCTCAATATAATCTTCATAAACTGGCACAAGAACAATAACAAAATCATCTGATCATTTGCATTAAAAAAGTCTTCCCATTCTGGTATCTTCCAGAGTTGATAATCTGCTGGAATAGATCACCTTATCTATTAGAATTAGACCTTAGTGGACTTACAGAATCATTAAATTGGAGAATTGGAAAGGATTTCAGAAACTATTGAATCCAATCCTCACACAAAAATAATCCTATGTCAAACAAGTGGTCATCTAGTCTCTGCTTAGAAAGTCTTAAATAAATAAGCTTAGTCTACTTTTGGACAGCTTTCATTGTTAGGAAATTTAGGGCTTTTCCCCCCACAATAAAGTCTAGATTTGTCTTTTCTTCAATTTCCAGTCAGTCTTCCTGGTTTTAGATAATTAGATCATATTTATAAAGCATCTTGCAAATCTTAAATCATTTTATATATATATATATATATATACATATATATATATACACACATATATGTTTATGTCTGTGCGCTAGCTATCATTATTTTACTAGACTGTTGTTATTATTGTTTTTGAAAGTTTCTTTTATTTCTGGTCAACTTGCCCGATGATATGTTTTAAGAGTTTGTACTTACCCTTGCGGATCTTTTCCCCCTACCATTCAGGAGGAATTTGATTTGTTACCATGTAAAAGCTAAAGTTTTGACATTGGACAAAAAGTTTCATGAAAGTGAATGCTCTGAGAGTAAATAGATGGTATGAGTTGAAATTGAAAACATTCTTGAAAATTCTCACATCACAGTCAGTACCTCAGCATTGGCTATGAAACATAAACACAACATACATAAATAAGAGGAATAGAAAGATGGAACCATAAGAATAGGTCCGTGACAGTCATTACCAGAGCCCTTAGGAATTCTTATGGAGTGTGCACAAATGACTAAAGAATGGGGAATACAATATGCTCCATTTCCTGAAACTTCAAATCTCTCTGGAATTTGAACAGCATCTGTCTTTATGACCAAAATAGACTGAATCTAAAAAAGGTTAGTATAGCTCTTTATGAATGCCTGGCTTAGCCAGATTTCCAGGATCCCAGTGCCCACACCCTTTTACCTGACCTTCACTATGTTTGATTTCTAGGAGATTGTGGGTTTTTATTTTGAGCTAGACTAAATGATCACGAAGATCTCTCCTAATTCTGTGACTTGGTGATATTCTAATTCATCTACCTCCTTGGTGATTATTTTATTTTCTTGTTTGTCTTGAAAACCAACTTTCCTTAAACTTCTAGACTGACTCATTTGTTTTACCTTTTCCCCAAAGGTTATCCAAGACTGAGTGAGAATAACTGGCAACTAGAAGGGAAAACTGATGACACATTCTTGAAATGTGTTCCTTCTCATTTAGGTCTCACAGTTTCACCTGAACTAACATATGTGGAGAATAGGTCAAATCAAGACTCTTTATATTTATTCTACTCAAGTTGCTTAATTGACTGATAGGGAGGTGATAACCCGTCCTTAGCTAGTCTCCAGGGAAACTTGAGAAAAGATTTGACAAAAAGGTTACTTGCAGCCAGCATGGAAAGATGGGATTTTAGTGGTTATCTGGAATTAAACCAAGGCTGTTGGAGTCAGGCTAGAATAGATCTGAGATTCCACCTATTATATAGGAGAACAGAGCCCAGGTTTTAATTCCCTTAATACCTTAAACCAATTATGTCCAAGTAGACCAAAAGCCTGGTATTTCATCTTGGAACCATATGTAACATGGTTACATGTTACATAACAACTGAAAAATACTTTGAGTTAATGCAAAAGAACATGGTCCTTGGGGCACCTGGGTGGCACAGTGGATAGAGCACTGGCCCTGGAGTCAGGAGGACCTGAGTTCAAACCCCACCTCAGACACTTAACAATTACCTAGCAATTAACCCCACTGCCTTGCAAAAACTTAAAAAAAAAAGAACATGGTCCTTTCTCAAACAAGATTTTGTAATACTTTCCCTAGCTCCATGGTTGAAGAAGACTAGAAGAAATGTCAGAGGTGCATGGGAGCCCAAACTCTGATCTCAGAGACTCCTAAACTAAGTCTGTATGTTCTCTTTTTTCACTTAGTATGGATATTCAGTGTCTGTGATTATACCTCTTGTCCCTGACATGTAGAGGTCATTACTGTGTTTTACTACAGACTGAGAATAATGTAAATTTTAAAGCATGGAAACAGTAGACATCCTGATGATTCCAATGATGGGGCAAGTTCCTGGGGTAAAATATTCCCCTTGCTATTGGTAGTCATGGATTAAATAGTTCCTTCTAACTTAAAAGTTCCATTTCTGACCAAATCATATACAACTCCAAGGGATTTTTATTATGTGATGAAGTTCAAAAATAGTTTTTCTCCATATTTATCATATAAACAAACTAAAGAAGGGAAAAGATAACTTGATAATTGAAAGAGGTATAGAAGTATCTATTTCACATAGACAGTCACAGTCCGCAAGGGATTATTTCATGATTTTCAAGTTTTCTTCCTTCCAAAACCATAGAATATACAATAAAAAATGAATATAGTTAGAATGAATGCACTATGAGATCTAATGATTAATTTAATATTCTGATTTGCTGGAAATTATACATTGGAACATATGGTTTATCAGTTTTTATAATTTTTATCAATTGTTTAGATGAAGGTGTAATATGCTTATAACATTTTGAATTGATGCAAAATCCAGAAGGATAATCAACCTTTGGTAGAGATGCATCATGGTACAGTGACTATGACTCTTGACTGGGGCACCATGGGCAAATCACCTATCATCCTTTAGTCAATTTTTTCCATTTATGAAATGTCAGAGTAACATGGACCCCAAATTCAAGCTCAGACACTTTCCAGCAAATCACTCAATCTGTCTCAGTTTCCTCATCAGCAAAAGTGAAAGAATATTTGTAAAATGCTTTACAAACCTTAGAACACTCTTTAAAGTCAAGGTATTAGTATCATTATTTTGCAGGGCTTTTGAGAGGCTCAAATAACACTTTGCAAACTTTAACATTGATGAAATTTATTATAATAAAATAAGGATCCACAAAGAGCCTAACAGGCTAAGTAAAATGAAAATGAATTGGGACACTTGGGACATTTGAATTGGGAATTGGGACATTTAAATGTTTAAAAAATCAACCTCACAGGTACAAGATGCTAGAAAGCATGCTAGATAGCAGTTAATGTGACTTATGTGAAAAAGATCTGGAAATATTTGTGTAGTGTGAACTCAGTATGAGATTATAGTGGGATATGAAAGAAAAAAGGTTAATATGACCTTAGCCTGAATTAAACAGAGTTCGATTATCTAGGACAACAGAGGTAATGTATGAACTTTGTCATCATCATATCATTGCTGGTATGTTGCATGTACTTCTGGTTAACATATTTTAGAAAGGTAATTGGTTAAGCTGAAAAAAAAAGGTCTAGAGATCAGAACTGGCATATTAAAGCACTTCAAGATTGTGCCACACTAAGGTCAGCTTTAAAAAAACCCCTGGAGGTATTTATCTTAGAAAAGAGAATAGCTGTCTTTAAGTATATGAAATAATTTGATGTGAGGAAGGAGGAAAACCTAGAACCAGTCTGCTTGATACCAAAGCGGGGAAAACCTAGGATAATGGTTGGATGTTGCAAAGAAATAATCTTTGGCCTGCTATAACAGAAATTTCCTGATAATTAGTTATTCAAAAGACAAGCGAGATATTTCAGAGGCAGTGAGTTCTCTATTACTGGAGGTCTTTAAAAAACTAAATATATATTTGTCAGGTTTTAGTAGAAGGGAAACTTGTTTAGATATGCACTAGACTTGATAGCTCCCAAGCCCTTCTTTACCACGCAATCCCTGCCTTCCAACTTTCCAGTCTTCTGTCACCTTATTCCTCAACACATACTCTTTGATTCTGTGACATTGACCTTCTGGTCACACACAAATCACACATAAGACTCTCCATCTTTCAGCTCTGGGCATTTTCTCTGACTGTCGGCCAAGCCTAGAATGTTCCCTCTTCTCATCTCTACTGACTGACCTCTCTGGCTTCTTCTTCAAGTCCCACCCTCCTGAAGCCATTGGTCTTCTTTGAGAATTAAAACCAACAATAACAACAAACAACAATTTCCTGTTTCTCCTCCCTGTTGCTTATTAGTTCCCTCTTTAGACTACAAACTCCTTGAAGGCAAGGACTGCCTTTTGGTTCCTTTTTTTTTATATCCCCAGACCTTAGCACAGTGTCTGACACATATTAGGCACTTAACAAATGTTTATTGAATGACTAATGACATGATTACTCCATTTCAAAGAATTTAGAAAACAATAATCTAGAGTTAACATTAAAACTATGTTGAAAATATTTTCATTTTCTTTTGTGATTTTAAAACAGGAAATTTTAATTGTCACTATTATAAAAGTCAATCATCACTGTAAACACAGATAATTAAACTATTTTCTAGTTGTGCCATCTAGCTATTCTTCCTTTTAAATTCAGTAAGAGTTTATTACAACCTATTTTGCCACAAGCACTATGATAAACACTGAGCAGACAAAGACAAAAATGAAACAATCCTTCCTTTCGGGGAGCTTGCCTTCTATTAAGAAAAACAAGTACACAATTTAACTAAATATTATAGTTAGATAAGTGGATAGCTAGATAGCTAAATTGATGGTTGGCCTGACAGTTAGATAGAGATAGATAGATAGATAGATAGATAGATAGATAGATAGATAGATCTAGATGAGTAGATATAAGTAGATATTTATCTAAAATAAAAATAAAAACAAAATTATTTTGTGGCAAAAGAATAAAAACTACTGGAACAGGTATGATCATAAGATCTTAGAAGGAAAGTGATACAAACTGAACCTTGAGAAAAGTTGAGATCATTAGAAGAAAGCAGGGACAATACTCAAGGCATGGAGGTAGCCTCTCAAAAGGAGCAGAGAAAGGAATGTAAAATATTATCAATATGGAAAAGAATAATAATGATAATAGCTAAAAGCACTATGATCTGATCGTTCAAATCCAGCCTCAGACACTTAATTCCCTAGCTGTGTGGCCTTGGGCAAGCCACTTAACCCCATTGCCTTGCAAAAAAAAAAAAAAACCCTTAAAAAATAACCCCAGGATATATGTGCTATAATTATCATTGCCATTTTGCAACTAAGGAAACTGAGGTAAACAAATTAAGTGACTTCCTCAAAGTCAGATAGCTAGTATATGTCTGAGCATAGATTTGAACTCAGGTCCTTCTCATTCTAAGTCTACCACTTTGTTACACTGAGTTACCTCATATCCCTGGCAAGAAAGTTGGTGTGTGTGTGGAGGGGGAGTGTTGAAATGTACATTATATATGTAAAGAGCAATATTCCAATATTCCCAGAAAGGTTAACTAAAATCTTGTTGCAAAAGATTTTAAATGCTAAACAGGAGTTTGCAATTTATTTTAGAGGCAATAGAAAGTCACTGGAGTTTCTTGAACAGGGTCAAACATACTTTAAGAAAATCAATATTTTGAAGCCATGCTGACTATAGATTGAATAAGGAATTGTATGGGGAAGGGAGAAAGGGGAAAGACACCGATCAGAAAGCTTTTGCAGTAATTAAGGTAAAAGGTAGATCTGAAATGCTGTGGTAGCCTTAAGAGTTGTGAGAAGATATTTGTGAGCGATGTGGAGGTATAATAAATAAGACACTGTAATTTATTTGATATAAAGAATGAGTGAAAGTGAAGAGTGAAGGACGGCTCCAAGGTTGCAATCTTGGGTAAGTGAAAGAATGATGTTGGAATTAGAAAAGTCAGAGAGCATTTGGGAAAATGTGAGTTAACTATTGGACATGCTGATTTTAAGAGGCTACAGCATATGCCAATAGACAGCTGGTGATTCGGGGCTAGGGCTCACTTGGAAGACTACAAGCTAAACCCATAGATTTGTGAGTCATCTGCAGAAAAATGATAATTGAAGCCCTGGGAGTTGATAAGATCATCAAGAGAGGGTACAGAAAGAAAAGCTGAGGGAGCAGAACAGTCTTGAGGAAAACTAATGGTTAGGGTCAGAACATGGATGATGATACAGCAAGTGATACTGATAAGGAACAGTCAGACAAGTAGGAGGAGAACCAAGAAAAAGCATTGTCATGAAACCCCAGGGAGGATGCAGGAAGAGGGGGTGGTACCACTTGCTACAAGAAAGGAGATGAGGACCAAATAAAAAAAAAAAGGTCATCAGCTTTCACAATTAAGAAATCACTGGTAACCTTGTACAGTCAAGTTTCAGTTGAGTAATCAGGGTGGGAGACAGATTGCAAGGGGTTGAGAAGGCAGTGAGAAGACAATAAATGGAAGCCGGAGAGATATGGGCTGATAATTTGAAAAGCTGGCAAGGGTCCATAAATTTGTGATTTTTATTTGTTTTTAAAGAATGAGAGAGTCTTAGATGTAAAGGCAGCAAGGAAGGAGTCAGTAGATAGGGAGAGGTAGAAGATTAGAGGGAAGGGAATAATTGAGGGGGCTAGTTTAGCTACCTCTTTATCTGAGACTATAGCAAAGAGAGAGAATGCCAAATGGCATCAAGGAGTTCTGAGGGACAGTCAGGGCAATGGCTAGAGTGCTGGGCCTGGACTGAGGGAAGTCTGAGTTCAAATCCTGATCTAGAAACTTACTAACCATGTAACCTTGGGCAAGTGATTTAATCAATCTATCTCAGTTTCTTTACCTGTACAATGGAGATCAGAATTACACCTACCTCCCAAGATTATTGTGAGTATTAAATGAGCTTATTGTAAAGTGTGTAGGTACTATATAAATATTAGCTATTATTATACATCTATAACTATATATCATATTATATGTGTGTATTAAATAGATATCATTATTATATATATATATATATATATATATATATATATATATATATATACACATATTATATCCATATCAGAAAGGGGAAAGTAGTTCGTGGTGAAAGGTCTTATTTTCTTAGGAAAATATGCCAATTAGTAATTTGCTGAGGGAGAGAGCCAGGGGAAAAATGGTTTGGAACAGTCTTTATGGGAACTATGATAGTCAATTAAGAAAGAACAAAAGGGTTGCCTTGTGTCAGCAAATGCTCATTTGGGATTCTAAAACAAAAATGTGTCATGGATCAAGTTAGTTGGTTTATTTCTCCATCACCAATCAGTAGCAAAGTGTGGGAACAGAGCATGCATATGGGAGGTAACCCAGATTTGGGGTTTGGCAAGATTTGAGCATTGATTGGAAGAGGGAGTAAGGGATTTTAAAGCATAGGATGCTCTAACTGAACTGGTTATCTCCATTGGTCACGATTGGGAAGAGAAGAAAGTGGAGCCGAAGCAGACAGGATATGAATGAAGAGATTGGAAATCATGTTGAGGACAAAGAATAGTTTTAATAGGAGTAAAGCAAAGGAAGAGAGAAAAGAATAGAAGATTATAGTCAGATAAGAATTTCAGAGTTCTTAGCTATTAAATGGTTTGCTACTGGGTGAAATGGAAATAAAAGGTACTGACTATCCCTAAGATGGAATGACAGTGTAGATCATATGCATGAATTGGTAGCCGTGGTGATAAAGAACAACAGCACATGTATGTTGAAATCCCCAAGGCCAAGAGCAGAGGGTAGGATGGAGAAGATTTTTAGTCAGATGCTGAATCCTGAACCTGAAAAAAGGAGATAGAATGGACTAGATAGATGATAAACTTGCATGGAGAAAAAGCCTAAAAAGTAAGTGGCTGCAGAGGTTTGGAATCAGGATGGTATTCTAGCTTATCAATTCTGTCTTTGCAATATCTCTTATGTCAATTTTCTTCCATTTATTCTCATTGCCTTGACCACCCATAGGAAAATTGGGGAAGAATTTCAAGCAATCTATTACAACAGGAAGATCTTTACTTATTTAAGCAATAGAAATTTAATGGGAACCACAAGAATGCTAAAATATTTTGTCTCACAGGTAAATAAAAAGTGAGGCTTATTCAAAGTCTGAATAACATACATTTAAAACAGTCATTTTAAATTGCCGAACTTCTTAGCATTTGGCATGATAGTGAACCTTTATTTTAAGGTCATGATTTGATTCTTATGTAGCTGTTTTAGTTCATGGGCAAAATTTCATCCTGGTGAATGTACATAGGGTCAAATATATTTAAACACTGAAACAGCTGGTTCCCTTTACAGGCCTTCTCAAGAGGATGGATAAAATACAGTAGGATTCCTTTCAGAAATAGCTTAAGCTGCTGTACAGAATGAAATATGCTCCATTACCCCTCTATTTTGCCTGATATTTGCAGTGAATCTTATTGCCTGCAAGAAAATCAATGGTAGAATTTTTCTTCCATTTAGTTAACTTGGATCCTGAGTTCAAATCTTTCTTCTAGATTACTACATATGTGACTGTTAACAAGTCCCTTGAACTTTCTGGGTCTCAGTTTCCTCATCTGTAAAATGAGTGGAGGTTTAGATTAGATGGGGTTGGACTAGAAACCTCAAAGTTTCCTTGAGATCTACGAACCAAAATATTTTCACACAAACTTATTTTTTTCCTGTTAGAGAAAAGTTGGTATGAGTCACAATTTCACATTTAGAGAAACCAAGTGATTAATGTTTTAAAAATTACAGTATTCATCATTACTCCTAATTTCCCCATTTTGAATCAAGGTTTGTTTCTATTACAATGTCCACATGAATGGACTGAGGATAAATTATTCATTATAGGGTTTCTCTGTAACATTGTTTATAAAATCTATGCTAAGCTACAACCTAATGAAGTATATTTAAAACAAGGTCTTTTCATATTACAGTGATCAAATCCCTTTAGATGGAGTTCAAGATAACATTCTTAAGAATTTTACTCTGTTGTAAAGAATGTAAAATAGCAAGGTCATGATACATTTCCTAAAATATCATGTGTCAAATACTCTACAATTTTTAAGAATCACTAAATTACTTAAATTAGATAAATAAAATTAGGAATATCTCTTGTATAACAAGTATAAATATAATTTTATAATTAATATTTGGATTGAAATTCTTTAAATTATAATTGAGGCAGTACACTAAAATGAAGAGATTAGACTTAGAGAATGTATGATCTAGGTTCAAATTCTACCTTTGACATATACTAGTTATATGACCATGGAAAAGTCACTAAATCTCTAAGTACCCCTGGCAGTTCTTATTTATAGTAGTTGTATTCCAATATAAGAAAGCACAAGTCCAGACAACAACCAAACCAAAACCTTTCCCACAGATCATTTTTCTATAATTGTGTCCAAAGGACAAATGAATAAATAACTAAATACATGAAACAGATTCATGACATCAGAGATGTGGCTATAAAGATTCATGCCTTTTCTTCTTATTTAATTTGTTCCCATGCACTTCCATAAGTCCATATCTGATGTACTAGAAGTTTTTGACAGAGTGTCCTGTTATTTCATGAATACTAGTGTCATCGTCAAGCTAAAAAGATATCTTGAATATTACAGTAGCATTCATTTTTAGATGATGAAACCAAGACAGACATAGACTAAGTGACTTGACTAGGATCACACAACTTGGAAGTATATAAAATCAACTTCTAATTTCTGTCTGCAGGTCCAGTGATCTATCTACTGCACAAATGTTGTCAAATCCTATTAGAGTAGATTTTAAAGAAGTCTTCACATGTTCAAACAAACATGCCAGAAGCAATAAATACCAAATTGAATAGACATGTTCAGTGTAATTGTTATTAGTTAAAGAGGTTTGGCTTGCAAATTCACCTTTTGATTGCCTTTGTAAATTGGGGTGGGAATTCAGGAGTAACTCCATCAAATGATCACTGCCTTGCATTTATACGATGATTGACATTTTTCAAACCAATTTTTCATCCTCAACCAATTTTTGCATTCATCATTATTGTTCACAACTATCCTCTCTAAAAAATGTCAACCTTTTTTACGTATGAAAAATAGGGTGAAAAAAATAAAGTGATTTGAACATTAATCCTGCTAGGAAAAAATTCAAGATGAGTTTTGTTGGCTGAAAATATATAAAAGTTGATTTGGGAAACAACCTTTCTTCATCAGAAAATCACTTGTCTAACTCAAATTTAACAAAAATATGTTGTTATAATCATATTTATTCAGTTCTAAACTAAACAGTGAGATGAGCAAAGTATGTGCAATGAAGGAAAGTTATTTATAGGGATTTCTGAAAAAAATCAATAAGTGCTATACTAACATTCAAGGAAATCTAGATCTTAATCCCAACTAGGCCACTTAACCCTTCCAGGCTTTAGTTTTCTCATATATTAAATGAGAGGTATGAATTAGCTAACACCCCATGTCTCTTTCAGTGCAATGATTTCTTCACAAATTAGATGATTATCATTTCCAAAACAGGGAGCTAACTGTACGAAACTGGCAATCCCCTAAATTTCAAGTGGAAAAAAAACAGATTTTAACTTATACTCTAGCTTTTCTTTCTCTCTTTTTTAACCCTCTGACTTCTATATACTCTCCTATTCTTTCTCAACTTTTTTATATGCAATCCTTTAGTTAAAAAAAAAAAGATTCAACACAATTTAAAAACATTGACTTTTGTACAAATGGCAATCAGGATAAATTCCAATTAATGTGCTTCAAACTTACCATTGAGTATATAATAGAGGTATGACTGCTGATATGAATCACTACCTCATACAAAACATATCCAATCATGTCATAATCAAATAATTTTTGAGTTTATATTGTAAACTTATAAAATGCCAATTTTAAACCAATTCTCAACTTTTAAAAAAAGAATCAAGTTCTACTACTCTTGTCCTTTATTATTCTTCCTACATAATTCTTTTCAAATAATCACAAAAGTCCCTTTTGGCTATAATCTATAATACTATGAAGTTATCAATCTTGTCTTTACTTTTATTAAACTTTATTCTAACCTATGAAACTACATGCAATTAATTAGGTAAAGAATACTTTGGTGATAAATAACTTTATATCATATATTTTGACCTTTTCCAAACAGGAAGTATATATGGGAGGTGGACATGATTGTGTATGTATATATTCTTCATTTCTGGTGGCTAGGGCTATTCCCACAATGACAATTTTATTGCTCATTTCATTCTCTTCCTAAGCCTGTGATATGTCATCATTTTAAGTAAGTATTCTATTCCTGAGATGAAACTAAGCAGCTTCACATACCTCTGAACAATTATTTTTAGCATAAAAATAACAAACTTTAGGTTTATTTTGAATGACTTCCATTTGGCTACTCAAAATTTCACTGTCCACATCAACTCTTGGGAATTCCCCAATGGTCACATTACATTTCAATGACCATGACTTGTTCATTATTTTCCTACTTATTTATTTATAATGAGTGGCTTAGGACAATGGAAGGAGTGCTCCATGACCCAATTTTTTGATGAGCAAGGCTGACCCCAAAGACATTGTACAGAATTCATTCCCATGATATTTCTTTGGATTAGAGGTAATCTGCTATCGTGGAAAGGACAATGGATTTAGAAGTAAAAATCTAGGATAGAATTCTCCTTTTGAAATTAATTAGTTGTATAATCATGAACAAGTGACTTAACCTCTTGGAGCCTCAGTTTACCCATTTATAAAACAAAGGGAAAAAAATCCTTGTAATACTCACCTTGCAGGGGTGTTTTAAGGATCAAATGTTATCAAGTAGTTGCTGCTTTGTAAACTCTAAAGCACAGATTCCAAGGATAATCACTGACTAGTTATTCCCTTAATGAAATAAGGGACATGGACTAGATGATCTCCAGGATTCTTTATACTCTATCAATGTCTAAATCATAAACCTTGTTTAGACTAAAAAACCATAAAAAATAATTCAATTTTGGAGAAAATATAAACAAGGTACATAAATCAAAAGAATTCAAAGAAGCAGAGGGAAAGTGCTAAAGAATTTAACTTTGAAAGACAAAAAGGGACAGAGCTGTAACAATGAAATAATATCTCTGATTTATGAAGTTTCTGTCATTTAAAGAGTTTAGAATTTGATAACTTTGTAATAGTTTTTATATATCCCCTGATTCAGAAATCTGGAAGAGATCTCTGGAAGAGATCATTTTATCCAAACCTCTTGGTTTTGGAAGGGTTGGGGAAGACTTGTTCTAAAACTCTTGATTCTATTGGTACAGGCAATGAATTCCCTCTATTAATGAGCTTCAGAACCATGTCTTCAGGTTAGCCTTAGGGAGTGACTATATAAGGAGTTGATTAAGTACCCAATCTAGTATCAAGGGCTAGCCTTAAATCCAGGTCATTTTTGATGCTTTGGTAATTCTCATCCCTTATTTTTCAGATAAGAATTTAAGGTTTTCAGAGTTTAGATATCTAAAATCACACCAATTTATAGAAGTACTGGGAATAGTACTTGGTTTTTTAAATTCTAATTTCAAAGTTCTGTCCATGATGTCATGCTGCTGTAATCAAAAATGAACTAGAAACCTGAGGATGGATAGTGAATGGGTTAAGAGTCTAGAGTAAGGAGAAATTGATAAATGAAAGTCAAGGCAGCAACATTACTTAGATGGGAAAAAATTCTGGGATCTTTAAGAATAATAGAAAAAAATGTTGTTCCAAGCACTCAGCATCGACAATCTCAGTGTTCTGGCAGGTATCAAGAAATGGAACAAAAACAACACTGAATGTATTCAAAACCTTGGTACTGGGATCTTGAAAAATGGATAATGGCAAAGAATTTCTCTCCATTATACTATAAATCCTGGCACCAAACAAAGATTTGCCCTCTGAGACAACCAAAACTCAGTAAGTGCCTTTTGACATCAATCAATAAAAAGAACTTTATATAGATAACTGCTGAGTTTAGAACTTTAACAGCAGCTAATGTGCCCCAGAAGGTACCTTAGTGACCACTAAGGCCAGAAAAGGAAACTCTTTAATAATATCCTCACAGTGTTTTCAGTTCAGTTGCCTATGGGGTGCTTATTTGAATTTAAAAAGAAAAAGAAAAGTCAATGTTGTGTTTACACTCACAAATCTTGATTACTTTATCCCCCTTAAGAGAAAAAAAAAAGTTCCAAACCATTTTCTGGAGATGTTTTTTGAAACTGTTTAATGCCAAAACTTTTTTTAAAAAAAATATGAAAAGAGGTCTTAGTCAAAACAGTCATGTTAGTTTTTTATGTATAGACTGCAGACACGGTGAAAAGGATAATGAGTCAGATTCCTCAGGTTTCACAATAGACTATATACTTTGTACTTGGAAGGAAGATGGAGGCACTTAGATTGTTTTCATATTTTTGTCTTCTGTTTAGTCTATGTTGGTCAAAATGGTTTGCCTGGAGTAAAGGACTGGTAGTAAATACTAATTTTCCAATCTTAAATGAACACATAGTTCAGAAAAGTCAGTTGAAATTGTTTTTGGTAGATAATGATCTCAAGTATCTAACCACAGGTAATCTATTTGCCTTTTTCTACCTCCATACAATCAGATCTGGATTTTGATTTAAAAAGTGAGGGGAAGTATCCTCTGACATATGACAACTAGATTAACAGAATGGAATAGAGAAAAGAGAGTAGAGGAGAAATTGGAACAGGGAGAGGAAATACATTTTATTTAAACTCACCTTCATGTAATTCTGAAGTTCTCTTCTGAGAAATCCTAAAATATCACATAACCGATGTATTCTTTAGGACATTTTATTTTCTGAAGCTTACCCTGGCTGACTCCTAAAATGCCAACATAGCAACAGCAAGAGTTAGGAGGTCCAGATGGGCCTCTATCCTGCCCCCAACAGCTTAGAGCCGGACAATGGATAAATTCTGTTCAACATAGGAAACTGCTTCTTAAACAATATTTCTGGAATGCATATATTCCTAATACTTAGGGAAACCAGTCTCACGCTCAGTGCAAACTTCAGCATATAAGTCAATGGCCTAACCTCAGCTATTGCCTATATTACTTTGTAGTTTCAACTGCAGGCAATTTTAGTTCCTGTTTAGAGTGGTTAGAGCAAGCAAAGTACCTTTAACCTATAATGCAATACATGAATTTATACATGAATGTGTGTAGTCTTCAATTACAAAATGATATCTCTGCCCTACTTGAGAGCAAATGTCAATGATACAATTTTTATCCTGTTCCCCCAACAGGCTTTTGCATAGCATGGGGGAAAGGGAGTTTTGGAAGAGGGAAAGAGAAGAGAAATTAAAATGTAAAATGCTGATGCTTCACATCCCTCAAAAAGAATTCATTTGAATGGTTTGCATGAAGTTAGTTCCAATTTTATTTCTGAATTCCATAAAATGAATGTGTGCATTCCTTATTTTTATGCAAACCCTGAAGGAAAGACTTTCATTCCAAAGTCTTCATATCTGATCAGCATGTAATTAATTCTCCTTGATGAATGAAAATCAAGCCAAAAATGACTACATCAACTACAATTTTTTTAGGTTCAAAAATGCTGAATCTTGGTCATATAAATGTTTTCAGTAATCCAATTCCCATTAATGTTTTAAGGAAAATATAACAAAAGTCAAATCATTGACTTTAAGCTTGGTATTTCAGAAAACAACTTATTTTTAAAATTTAATTATTTCTCATTTAAAAAATGGATTAGGTATAACTTGTGCGTGTAATTAAAATCATAATGTCTTCAAAAGTTAGGAATGTTTTCTGTCATTTCATCTGTAACTCAAATATGTCTTCAATATTTATGTAATTGAAGAAAATTGAGCTAAGTTTGCATAAAAGTATTCAATAAAGAGTGAAAAAAGTTCTATGCGAAAATGTGCAAATAGTTGCATGTTTTATATCATGTAGACAAAACATCTGGAATGACTAAAGTTTTCACTTTTCATTGGGACACACTGGAAGTATATTAATATAGCCTTGATGAACATCTCTTCAGTTTTTCTTTTTATTCCTTTAAGAGACCATCTGGGTATTCATTTGTTCAAATTAAAATGATTTCTGATAGAATGTGTATATGTGTAGCTAGGTACCTTGTTCTTGTACATTTACATACTTTGGTGCACATGCAGAGATGAATGCTATTTAATCAAACTTAGTCAGGATTTTTACTGGATTGCAGAATAGGATTATGAATATTTCAAATATAATAGAGAAGATACTGGCTGAGGAGTCTTAAAAATCCAAGTTCTAATCCAGATCCACATATCTTTAACTGTATGACCTTGGAGAAGTCATCTGGTCTCTTTGGACCAAGATTTCTTCATCTGGCATTATACAATGTGCTCTCTGAAGTCCCTTTAAAAATGCATATTGTGACTCTAGGTATTTGTTTTTGACTCCAAGTTGTACAATTAGAAACAGTGGGAGAAATCAATTTACTGAAGGAGGAAAAAAAAATCCACCCAGAGTTTGAGTTTAATATATTTGCAGCATTATGCAGTGTTGTTTCTGTTTACTATTTCATTGCAAAGAAAATTAATTTAAAGAAATTTTCAATGTAGCACTCGTTAGTATTGTACAAAACGTCTTGCTAAAATTCACCCAAACTGGGAATGTACTGCCAGTTTAAATTAATCTTTCATATCTGGGTAGTTATCTTTCATAATTATTTTAAAGCAGAGATATATAAGCAGTTTATCAATTATGAGAGGATATGAACAAGTTCATACAAGTTCTTAAGATCTTCAAGCTTGGAGAGCAAATCTTTATGGAAGGTTTTTTCTACACTGGGAATTTTATTTAAGCAGTATGTGAAAACTGTACAAAGTTTCCAATAATGGTAAAGTATTTGCAAAAATGTTGCACCTGGAACACGGAGGAGTACAGAGAGGGCAAAGGTCAAAACTAAGTATTAAGGCATTGACTAAACTTTAGACTCAGTTGAAAAGTCCAGACATCCCCTGCAGTGTCATCTTACAACTCTGGTTTTCTTCTTTTCAAAATGTAGTAATCCATAAATACAACCAAATCACCAGCAGCTTAGTCTTCCTTAAAAAAAAAAAATCCCTTCCATTCTTTCCACTTAACATAGAGATTTAAAAAATTAACCCCTCGATATCTCTTGACCAACCAAAAGGGTAGGGTTTTTTCCCTTATCACTACCTTCACTCATTCTTTAAGCTCCTCCCCTTTTTATAATCTGTATATTTTCTTGGCTAACCATGACCAATTTATTTCAATGAAACCTCAATGTGCTCTCTCTCTCTCTCTCTCTCTCTCTCTCTCTCTCTCTCTATCTATATACATATGTATATATATTTGGAGATTGAAAATCAGCAAAAAAAATCCCCAGCAATGATTATAAAATTACTTCACTGATTCATACAATTATACGTATACAAATTTGTGTGTGTGTGTGTATATATATATATATATGTGTGTGTGTGTGTATGTGTGTATACATGCTTAAATTTATATGTATGCAAATAGTGCGGCATATATAGGGTATATATATATATATTATGCATATTATATGTGTATTTGTAGCCTTCTTAAAGATAGTTTTAAAGAAGAGGGATTTTTAAAGTAATCCATGGCTTAAGTCTCATGTGGAAGAACATATTTTTAAACTCAATTATCTTAAATTATTAGAATTTCAGATAATCCAAAACAAAACTTGCTTTCAATTTCTTATTGACATTGTCACCTACTGGTTTACTTAAATTCTTTGTTGATGTAAGCAAGATTTTGTTTACTTCAGTCCAGCAGGAGCAATAACAGAAAGTCTCTTAAGCCAAACCAGTTACCTCCCTTCAGGAAAGTTGTGAACTATCTCTCTCAGGACTAGAAAAAGAGAATATTGATCAGGTACCTTAAAAAAGAGAAGAAAGTAGTAAGGAGCAGCTGAGGAAACTGGCCAGTCATTTGATTGCAATGTGATTTTTGGTCCTTAATTTGAAGGATTGTGAATTTCAAGACATTAAGAATAACTATAGCATTTTTCAATTTATCCTTAGCCCCCTCAAAATAATAGTGAGGTTTTGAGGCTGTACCCCAGGGACCATTTAAGATAGGTTAAAATTCTAAGAGGAAGACGACAGAATTGAGACAATGGTGGAAAGCCTTTTATATGTAGGACCATCAGGAACTGTGTAATGAGCTAGGAACAACATTTCAAAGTAGATAAAAATGAATATCCTAGTCCTACTCCTTAGCTCCTTAGTATATCTGCCCCCAAAATGTACAGTCTAATCCCCAAATATAGAAGAGAAGATGTTATTTCAGGCAGATACTGTGTAATTATAATGACTGAATAAGTGATTTGAGTTTTCCCTGAGACCAGGGAGAAAGGAAAAGCATTAACTGGTTCAAAACATGTTTGCCTTTGACACTAGTTATTCTCTGTTTCTTTATTTGTAAAATGAGGACTTTGGACTAGATGGTTTCTGAGATCCCCTTTACCTCTAAATTTATGATTCTATGACAAATATTTTAGATGTTAAATATGCATATAACTATCCATGAATTCCAACAACCATTGTCAAAAGAAAATGCAAAAATAACTCCCAGACACAAATATGTCATTCTCCGCTGGGATTATCCATGACACTGATTATGGAAGATTAAGAATTAACTATATTAAATAATAATAAAGAAAGAAAAGTAAAGAACATAGCTTATGGTTTCACTATAAAACTCTTCTTCTGACACATGAAAGTTTCAACCATGTAACATTATGACACAAAACACATTTTAATAATTTTATCCAATGCTATTAGATATTGAATGAATTTATACAATCTGATCGATGGGCAGTAAAAATGAGATAGAGTAAGGCTCCATAAATACTAGAGAATATACATTCTACTTCCTTCCTTTTTTAATCCTTTGATTGATTTCTGACCTAAAGAGCAAAAGATTGTGACTTAAAAAAATCCATCTCTTTTTGGAATCATATAGGCTACTTTAGGATTATGGGATTTTAAGATTTAGAAGTAGAAAAAACTTAGAAAGCAATTTTAGGCCAATAGGAAGACAGAAATCCAGAATCAGTAAATAGTCTGACTGTGGTCCCATTGGGAGTAAAAGACATAGCCAACATTAAAATCTAATTTTCTGATTCCGGTTGTAGGGTCCTTTCCTTTAGGTCACATTGCCCGAGACTATTTTCCTGTTTCTCTTATGATTCATTTTTTATGATGAACTTTTCATTGTGATTTTCATCATTATTGTAAGAACTTATGAAATGAAAAATTAACACATTCTTCTACACAAAGGTATAGATTTGATAAGGCTATGAAATTGTTTAACAAGAGTTGTTTATTTTTAAGTAAAGAATAAAAGTCCCCGAATTTGAGAGAGCTGTGTTGGATATCTGTATTAAGATTTGTTTGATAGCAGCTATCACGTTAAAAATATAATTTATTTTCTCCACTACCTCCTTTACTTTAAATTTATTTTACATATGTAGGAAATTAACATATGGAAACCTTAAAATATATTTGTCATAAAAAGATGCATATATACAAATAAAATGTCTTAAAGTTGAGATATAAATTCTGATTTTTGAGACCACTTCTTGTCCCATTGTTCCCAAGGCTGGCCTCCTGTTAGCATGTTTCCCCCTTAAGCTTTTCCCAACTCAGTGTATATCTTAGCTGGCCCAAGTCCAATTAATGCCTTTACCTGAAGAACAGCCTAGATTTCTGTTTAAAACCTTTCTCAGTTTTTAAAAAGTTAGAAAATCATACCATGGCCTCTTTTTTTAGCAGTCACCAAGATCAGCATAGCTATTTGAGTAAATTATTATCCAGAAGTATAAAACGAATAATTACTTTTTGATATATGGTATTTTAATTCACTTAAACCATAGACATATATCAGTAACTCCTAATCTTGACATTTTCTGTCTTTTCTGTATCCTGCTAGCTATTCTGGCTAACAATCCTTCAACTACATAAGTGAACTCTGTTAAGCCTTATTAAATGAGAGCACCATTCTTGCATACCATGCTATTACTTGCTAAAGCAAATTCCAAATGCTTGTGTAATAACATCATGAAGAAGCTATGGTCCAAGCTTCTCCCTGGAAGGAATAAGCTTCTGGAGTAAGCATTTGGCTGAGCAGATTTCTTTCTCCCTTCAAATTAAAAAAAAAATTCAAAATGATCCCTTTCTATATTCTCCTGTAGTCATTTTAGGCAACAACTTCAGGAAATTCATCACATTTTAATATATTCATAGCCTACCTCAACCAGTATACCAAAATTTCTTCTTCTTTTTCTTCTTATTCTTCTTCTTATTCTTCTTTTTATTTCAAAGAATTAACTCAGAACCAGTTTGCCCAGATGGCTGAGAGAGAGAGGGAAAGAGAGAAGGACTGTGTATACATGTATGAGAACCATCTCCTGATTACTGGTGATGAAAGGGCAGAAGTAGTGACTCAAGTGATTTACATTGGGAATTAGCTAGTTTTGTAGTCATAGCAAAACTAATATAAATTAAATATTCTTAATTATTTTGGCTCTGGCCAGTAAAGGCAAAACACAAAGGCAAGATTGATGCAGGCAACCTCACAATGGCCCTACTGATTTCTCTACTGGCCCTTCCTCTGCACATGGTCAATTAGAATTGAAAATCCTGTGCTGATTTCATTCGCTGGAATTTTTAAGCAGGTCAGGAAGAAAGATGTTATTGAAAGGAAAAGTCTCATCTAAATAAGAAAGGAGCACGTGGCCATCTGGTCTAGCTATACCATGCAGAAATTCATTTATATTCACTTGTAGTCTTGATGTTTGGAAAGATGATCCTGAAAAATGAACCCCAAATCTGTTTGTAGTAAATAACCCAAATGTGTGCACTTTTAAAAAACATCTAGAAAAATGCATGGCACAGTCCATTTCCTATCTGTGATGCATGAGCCCATTTGACCCCAGTGCCTCCCTGAGCTTCTCTGAGGTTCTGGCCCTAAAGCTTTCAATCATTCTCAGAGCACTTTTGCTTCATGGCTGTATCAACAGAGCAACTGATCTGCTGAAAGTTGTGCAAAGAATCTTGAACTGTTTCCACTCCAAGAAAATCTGCATTTAGACCTAAAGAAGAAAATGTTAGGGGGGGAAAAAGTTTCTTCACTCTCATGATGTTCCCATGTATTCTAGACACAATGCAACATTGTTTATCACTGAAAGGAGTAGACTGTGGGGGAAAAAAATCAAACTCTATACTTTTAGAAGAATCCATAAATGTGAAGTTACTTTTTAAGAACTATATGATGAGAATGCTTGGGATAAGAGGGAGAGAAGAAAACTTGGATTCAGCATATATTCAATTTTTAAATAAGTTCAATAATTACAACCAGAGATCTCTCTATATGATTCAAAAATAATATTTTAAGATGAGGCTTAATGCACAGTAAATATACAATGATTAAAATATTTCTTTAAGTATCTATTTATGTGTGCTCCTTTGCTAAGTATAAGTTGAATTCTCAACCCAAATTTTGTTCAGTGGACACATGGAAATTCAAACTGTACAACCTATCTAAAAGTCCAGTTATTCTATCACATACAAAAAAAATAAACTTCTTTGTTCATTTTTTAAAACTATCACCAGCATTCTTTATGTGTATTTGTTCAGTATAGCAGTTTTACTTTAAGAAAGATGTAGGGAAATATTGAACCAGGAAAAACACATTCTAATGAAACATGAAACATATACATTTATATTGTCACACATGCATTGGTGCATTTATCCATTCAAGTAATGTGTAGTCTGCCCTTTCATATGAAACATTAGCATTGTGTAAGAGCAAACTGTACTCTCATAAATTGTTCTTTCTCAGTAATGCACTGAAAAACTATTTGTTCTTGCATTGGAGTTACATAGCCTGACTATTTCAATCAAGGCCATTATCTTCATTTCTTTGAAAGATGCCTGTACCCGCACTGGGTGGTTGTGTGAGCTATTGTCACAAAGTAGCTGAAAGTTCAACCCCACTGTTTATCCATTTTTCTTTCTTTAATAATCCAAATGAGTTCTGCAGCTCTCACAGGCAGAACTTTGAGATTTTCTTATAACTAGTTGTCCATAGAGAGATTACAAACCGAGGCCTAAGTGCTTGTCCAATAACTTCCAAATTAGTTCAGTCTTCTCACATAGAATGTCACCCAACTTGTGTGACCTGTTCTGTGTCTAAGTTCAAAATGTGTCCACTGATAAAGTTATGTCTTAAAGTAAAGTCTTTTTTCAAGAGGAGCAATGTTAGCAGGGAAAATCATGTTTGTTTTAATTTTTAAAGATCACTATTAATTTGATAAAGTTGATCTCTTTAATATATTATAAATACTTTGAAAGTCCTATTTAAAATATGTGCCTGCCTATAATATACAACATAAAATTCTGAGATAGCATTTGAACATTTAAAAATCAAATCACATATATATGCATGTATATACTAATGTATATATGCATTTATATTAAATATTTGATAATTTTTTCTGGTATTGATATATAGCATTTCTATATGCCTGTTTGGATGTGCATTGTAATATATGAATAAAATTCAGTGGACTTTTTTTAGGAAAATAACTTTTTTTAGGAAAATCATAGTACTTTAAAAAATTTCCAAAAGATTAAAGAATTTAAATAGTAAATATAAGTTAAAAGATTCTTTAAAATGCTAAAAAATAAATACAGAAAATTTACCAGCCCATGAAAAATTTAACCTACCCACTATCTAATCAGTATATATTCAAAGAGTAAAACATAGGAAATCATTATTCTTTACAACTCATTTTATATAACATTCTTCTCTCTCAGTAGAAATGGCTTTTAGCAAGGCACATTTTGGAACATCTCACAATTCTACATAGCAAGAAAAAAGCAAAATCAAATAAAAAAATGTTACTGCAATTTGATATTTTTCAGAAAATCTGAAAATTCTTTTTCAAACCTTTTTTTTCCTACTTATGTCACTGAAATTCATTCACCTCTGGAGTAGAAATGAATACTCAACCATTACATTAACAAAGCACTCTAGAACCAGGGAAACTGCCTATCTTATTGTGATAAACATGACCATAATGCCATATGGATACATCTTCAAGAGATGGCAAAGATTCTAATTTTCTTTTCCTGTGGGTGTAGTTTAACCCCACACATACTGAACTTCCTTTGGGCACACACCCAGTGGATGGACATCGGTGATTGGAATCGCTTCCTATGGAGGCAAATTTTTTTTTGGGGGGGGTGATGACATCATCTGCAAATCTGGACATCTCTCTGATGCAACTGCATGAGTACTTGGAGGGGGTGAGAAAAGAAGAAGAGGAAGAGAGGGATGGTAGAGAAATGGAGTGTGAGGAGAGGAAAGGGGGGAATAGAAGTTGGGAGGAGAGAGGAAAGACAGAAAGAAAAAGGAGACAGAGAGAGAGAATACGAGCCTCATTCCTTCATGAATGGCATCATCAACTATGCTGTAATCTTCTGCAAGATTTGGAAACCTCCCTATTAACCTTGGACTTTTTGCAGCTTTTCCTTCTGCAGAGTTCATTCCAACAACCCTTACTGTGCTTTTATAGGCAAATGATTCCTTATGGAGCAATGTATTGATAATTCTAAATAATCCAGACGTGAAATGGCATCAGGGAATTGGTTTCTAAACCGAATGAATCAGGCGGGGGGGGGGGGGTGGCACACGATATGCTGTATGAGTTGTTGGATCTCTGGAGACCTGGGGTACGAGGGGAAAAGGCATATGGTTGGAAGGGCGGTGAACGGGTTAAAATCGAAGCTGCCCAGGGTAAGAGAAAGGGGATATTGTTGTCTTTAATCTTTCCGCAGTGTGTCTAAGACTCCCATCCCTGATCAGCACATAGCAGTGGAATAGGCTTGGCATGCATTGCCTCCTTGATTGTAGAGAGGGAAGGAAAAAAAAAAAAAAACCTGGCTGGACTCCAGACAGGCTAGAGCTCTGTTGATCATTATGTCTAGCCTTCAGGTGTCTCAGCTCACAGTGGGCGGTGGTGGGGGGAGGTGTAGATAACATGAGGGCAGACAAAGAAAATTAAATGGTGTATTTTTAAAAGATTATGTGAAAATTCACGTCAAAGTCCTTCTTGAAAATTAATCCTAAAGTCTCAGCGCCTCCTTCCTCTCCCCAATTAGAGCACACAAACCTCTACTGGAGCAGATTTATTTAAGCCATAATTAGGAATGTCTGGAGCCCTTCAAAAATTTCCTTTATTAGTTAAGATGCTTTAAAAAAAAACACCAAAATAACATTTCCCTTACAAACTCTTCTTTTCTTCCCATGCTTTGTTACTGAGCAAGCCCTAGTGCTACCATGAAAAACAGATTTGATTTCACTCCCCCCCCCCCCAACTACCACCCCCAGGAGACTTTTAGCATGCAACTTTTAAAAGATTTCAATAATTCTAGAAGTAAAGGCAGAATGCCCTGCTAGGTTACATTATCTGAGTGTAGAAGGGAAGAAGTGATAAGTGAATAGCATCTTTTACCCATTTGGTTGGATTTTCTTTTCTAAGGATAAAACCAAGTCCCCATTTTTTTTTGCTTCTATTTGAAGTCCATAAATCTTACATGGAAAGCAACTTAGATGCTAATCATATCTTTTTTTTTTTTTTTGCTAGCCAGTAAGGATGAAAGAGAAACCTAAAATTATTTTTTCCGTCTGGCAATCTGCTGTGAAGAAGCTCCCCCTCCTCACTCCACCCTATTAGGAATTTCAGGAGAAAAAAAATTATACATGGAAGGCTGGAATCTGAGACATTGAAACTGTCTCTCCAGGCTGCCATTTCACTGACCAATTTCAGACTCTTGTCGAACTCTTTGGATTTTATTTCTTATTTTAAAAATAAGCTCTGAAACCCTTCCACAACTATAAATACTATAAACATGGAGAGGGCGGTAAAAAAATAAATAGAAAGCCAGCCCTGGCTTGGATCCATTGTTCAAAATTTAAGAGCTATTTGCCCCCAAGTGCCTTAGCTGTCTTTCATTGCTAATTATAATAACTGTCAGATGTCTGGAAAGTCTACAGTGCCCTTGTCAGAGGAGTCAGCAAAGTTTGTCTTTTATTTTTCTTGGGGACAGATCAAATCTGATTAGACACAGAGACCAAATAGAAAAGAACAAAATACATATGTGTCTGCCTTCGCTTTTCCTTATGAACAAAGCGGCAGATAGCTATGTTGTGCTGTGCAGCTCTCATGTAGCTACCCTAAGGGATGACTGACTTTTATTTTTGGTTCTTTTATCTTTATTAGACCGAAACAGACAACATCTGTTTAGAAATGATTTTTCTAGTAATTTGCATCTTCATTAATACCCACAATCACAGGTAGATGTTTGTTAAAAGTCTCCTTTACCTTATGCATATGGTATATAAACTATTTAAAATCAGATACTCTATGAAAAAAATCATACTTACAATTTCAAACTGGTTAGCTGTGTGAGTTTCTTGTTAATGGGTGGCAGAATTAGTCTGGTCCTTTTCTGATGCAGGTGCAGAATTCCAGGCTTTTTATGCCTAAGGAAGGCAGAAAAGTGCTTCATAAAGTCACTCCCAAGTCAGCCACTTGTGCTCAGACATCCCATTGCTTCTGTGAAAGCTGTACTATCTGCAGTTCTGAATTGAACTAAATTACAGCCCATGTGAAAGACAGGGGAAGGGAGTCATGTGGGACACACACAGCTACCCTATTGGCCACAAAGACATAACTTAGGCATTCTGCCTTTTTCACCATTGGTTAATAGTTAAAACTGAAAGCATCTAGGTCCACCTAGTGAGCTTATTTTCCTTTATGTGTGGAAGAATGACTGTAGGATTTTACAGTGACAGAATTAGTTAAGAAAGAGACTGAAGTCATCTTTCACAGAGACTGGTGGGTGGGGATTGGAAGGTTAGAATTTTTTCCCCCAAGATTTCCTCCTCCCCTCTAACACACAACACACACACATACACACACACACACACACACACACACACACACACACACACACACACACACACACACCCTTCTCTTCTTCTGCAGTCTTGTCTGTTCTCTACCTATCTGTAAAGCTTTCTTTTAGAGTTAACTTTGGCAGCAGCAGCAAGTGAGGAAATCAGCATTATGTTGCTTTCAAAGAATTCAGTCCTAAAGCGAAGTTCTCAATATTTTCAAAGGAAGTCATTTCAAATCAGTTGTATGTTGATGACTGCGTTAGATCTCCTGAAGTTCCAGGCTGCCTGACCAATATTCATTAGTGTGACTACTCTAAATTCTACTTTCTTTGTGAATAATTGTTAGTGTGTTGGAAAGCAGGAACTTTTAAGCATCTCTATACCATTTTAGATATTTAGAATGAAATTAATGGCAATGGAATAATTCTAACCAGTCAGGAAGGGAAAAACCATTCATACTTTCACTATGGAGCAATGTTCTTCATTTGGCATTTGAAGAATGAAGAATGAAACAAAATGATCACACCGATGAGTTAAAGGACTTCTCTTCACCCCTTCCTTCCAATTCCCTATCTTCAATTTTTTTTTAGACTATTTATAAGCATAGTACATATTATTTTACAATCTCTGCACAAGACTGAAAATTGTATAATATCTAATTACTTTCAAGGGTTTTTTGTGGTGGTATTCTTGTTGTAGTCTTACAGATTATGACACAGAAGTCATACTTGTCTCATGTACAAACATTTTCAAAGTTATACATAAAATAAATGCACATATCTGTGTATTGGAGACCATACCAGCAGCACTATCCTATAGAACCAGGTCAGCATTTTCTCCATAACTTCGTGCATTTTCCTATTTTAGCATAACTATAATAATGTAATTTAGAATAAAGTACATTGTACTGATTGTGAATAGGGGATTTTAGAAACTGCTCCCGGATCTGAGATTATGAAAGCGAGCAGCCTAACTGAATCTCCCCGAGATTATTTGTATTTACCCAGAAAATGAAGAGAATACCCATGGCTATGGATTACAATGGCAGCTGACTTATCACAAGGAAGTGTATATTGTCTGTGATGTGGAAAATTGGTGTTTGGTGTTATGCTTTATTTTACTAGCAGATTCAGAGGTAGCATTATTTCTATGACATACCAGATTGTTTCCTGGGTGTGGTTAGTACTTAAATTAAGTCTGGGCTGGCCATAAGGGAGGAAAAAAGGAGCCAATTTACCTTCAGAGTCTTTTTCATCTCCATTCTTTATCATATCCTCACATCATGATGTTACCTCACCTTAGTTACCCAGGATCCTCATGCTAACAACTAAGTCCCTGGAGCTCTTCCATGCAGCGTCTCTAGATATCGAATCTATCTTTCCCAGGAGACACACACTAGAATTATTGCTTCCTCTTCACTCCACCCCACCCTGCCAGTTTCTCAACTATATTGTAGGGGATCTGGGGGACTGTGGGTTATACATCACTGTATCCTTTTGAGGGGTAAAGACAGCACTTTACATATGATAAGCAGTCAATAAATGCTTGTTGAATGAATGAATGGATTCCATTAGTGATCGGTGCTTAGTGAGGAAAGCAATCTGGAAACTAACTGACAATAATGTCGTGTCCCAGCTCTGCTGGTGATGAGAAGCAATTAATAGGCTTAGAGGGTGATGATCCTTCTTTGAGGGGCGAAAAAGGTGTGGTCCAAGCCATGGTTCAAAAGGGTAAACAGAATCTCAAGGCAAGGTTTAGCCAAAGAGTTCACTGGGACAAAAAAGATTAATGGCAACAGGCAGGAGTTGTAAACAGAGGCTGAGCAGCAATACAAAATCAGCAAAAATTTATGAAGGTAAGGAATGACAAGAAGCAGTGAATGTTTGTCTCCATCAGACATGTCCCATCCCCCACCCAGCAAAGTACCTTTTCATGGACAGTTTGCCATCAGCTCCCAACCTCAAACTTCATTCCCTATCATGTAATATTGAGCCCACTATGCATCAGAAATATATATATATATATATATATATATATATATATATATGACAAAAATAATTCTCAGGAATATTTGCACTTTAAAGAAAGAAAGTACTTTCAGAAAGCAATAACTTAAGCCAAAATTATTATAGAATTTCAGAAGCAAAAGAAGACAAATAAGTGAGGCATTTGGGGAAAGGAGAACCTCCCTTATATAGTCTTTTATAAATCATATAAAATAAATCTCCAATTGCCTATACAGCTTACCACAGTCTTAGGGCTAAAATAGATTTCTATTTCTCCATGTCATACTTCTGAGAAAGGATGGTCTCTGGTGGTATAATAGAAAGAATAATGGGTTCAAATCTATCTTTGATACTTTTTAATCATATGACCTTGGATAAATCACTTCATTTCAAAGCCTCAGTTTCCTCATTTATAGAAAAGGAATATTTCTTCAATTTAGATTCTGTTTTCAGTAGCCTCTTTTCTATAATAATCAAAGGACTTTGATGAATTTATTATTTCACGGTTCATGTCTCATTTCATATTTAGGTCAAAGGGTGAATAGAGTTTTTTGTTTTTTTTTTTTAGGATTTTGCTAGGCAAATGGGGTTAAGTGGCTTGCCAAAGGCCACACAGCTAGGTAATTCTTAAGTGTCTGAGACCGGATTTGAACCCAGGTACTCCTGACTCCAGGGCCCATGCTTTATCCACTGCACCACCTAGCTGCCCCTGAATAAAGTTTTGAATAAAGTTTTTTCTTTCGTTACATCTTGAACAGCTCTTGAATGATTTTGACATATGAAAATGATACTTTTGCATTTGGAAAGTTTTTAAGGAAATATTTTGTTCTATCAAATCATACTTTTTCCCCCCTTTTAAAAATATACACGACAGGTCTTAAATTTGCTATACCTTTTAGTCAATTCAGTGATTATAAAGATGTGGTTCACTGTATCATATCATTTTTAAAAGCCTGCCTGTTGCCTTCTAATGTTTCAGTCAAAGATACATTTAACGTGTAGTAGACAGACAACTAGGTGGTGCAGTGAATAGAGCACTGGTCCTGGAGTCAGAAGGACCTGAGTTCAAATGCGGTCTCAGACCCTTAAGAATTACCTAGCTATGTGACCTTGGGCAAGTCACCAATCCCATTGCCATGCAAAAACAAAACCAAAACAAAATGAGTGTATGTAGAATCAACTAACATAAAATAGTCAAATTGATATTTTTTAAAGCACAAAACCACCATATTAGTCTTCTACTCAAGAAGTTCCAGTAGTTCCCTATTGTTTGCAGGATAAAGTCAAATGGACAACTATTTATCAAGTACCTATTATATGCCAAGTTAAGTCTGAAACAACAATGGAAAGGGGTAAAATAGTCTCTTCCCTCAAAGAGATCACAGTCTAATGTGAAAGACAACATGCTAGCAACTATGTATTAATGATATATAAAAAGGATGAAGTTAGATAATTTTTAGATGGAAGGAACTAGTTTTTCATAGGACCAGGAAAGGCTTCTTACAGAAAATGAGATTTTTAGCTGAGAATTTAAAAAGCCAGGGATGGCAGAAGGAAAAGATGAAAGAATTCCATATATGGGACTTGCCAGTGAAAATGTCCAGAGTCAAGAGATGGAGTGTCTTATAGAAGGAGAGGCAAAGAGACCTGTGTCAATGAATCATACGTTATGAGGTAGAGGGATATAAGGTGAAAAAGAATGGAAAGATTGGAAGGTCCAATTTAGGAAGGACTTTGAGAATCAAGCAAAGATTTTTATATTTGATTCTGCAGGCAATACGGAGCTGCTGATATTTGTGAATTAGAGAGTGGCATGGTCATTTCTGTTTTAGAAAGAGAAATTTAATTGCTGAATGACAGACTGATTGATTTGGGGAGACATTTGAGGCAGAACGATCAGAGTATTGCAATAGCACAGATATGAGGTGATGAGTGCCTATATGGGGACCTGGGGCAGATGGGTAGGACTGGGGAAGAAGTTAGAGGGGGAAAAAAGAATTATATCCTTTTGGGATTATGTAAAACCCCAACCCAAAAGTTCTTTCTGGGACCTTAATTTACATTTATTAGGTAATTGGTGTGTTTAGGCACTGTTTTAGAGCTGGGAATAGAAAGAGAGGCAAAAAACCCAAACAGTTCTTGATAACATGTAGCTTTTGGTAACATGGGAGAGACAGCATGTAAATAATTGTGTACAAACACAAAATACATGGGATAATTTGGGAGTAATCTCAGAGGAAAGGCACTAAGATTAAAGATTAGGAGAGGTTTTCTGCAGAAGCTTGGTCTTTAGCTGAGACCTAATGGAAGACTGGGAAGTTATAAAACAGCAAGAGGTAAGGAGAGAGAGCATTTCAGGTTTGGGGACAGCAGAGATGAAGCACAGTGTGAGGGGGAACACCAGGGGCCAGTGTCACTGGATTGGAAAGCATGTGGAGAGGAGGTAGATATTAAAAGGAATAGAATGGTAGAAAAGGAGCAGGTTATTAAAGTCTTTAAAAGCCAAAGGGAGGATTTTTAGATTTGTTCCTGGAAAGAATGGGGAGTCATTGGAGTTTCTTGAATGGGGGGGCAGATAAGGGGAAGAGATGTAGAAGGACAGCATATGGTCAGAGCTATACTGTAAGATGATCAGTCTGATAGTTGAGTGAAGGATAGACTGGAGTGAGGAGAGACGTAAAATAGTGGAACCAATCATTGTGATAGTCTAGGCTTGAAGTAGCAAGAGTCTACACCAAGTATTGTATTGGCAAAGAAGAGAAGAGGACATATATGAAAAAGATTATGAGGGAAGTAATGATAAGATGGCAACAGATTCAATTGTGGAGGTGGGGTGGGAGATGGAATGAGCAATTGAAGATGAAACCTAGATTGTGATCCTGTGTAACTGGAAGGATGGGGGTGCTCCCTACAGTATTACAGGTTAGGGAAATGGTTGGGTTAGAAGGGGTGTGAAGATAGTGAGTTTGGTTTTATACAAGTTGAGTTCAAAGGTGTCTAATAGTCCGTTGGAGTTGAGTGCTGCAGATAAGGAGAGAAGTTAGAAATGGACAAGTAGATCTGAGATTCAGCAGCATAGAGAAGATCTTGTAAATACTGGAACTGAGGTATATCTCCAAGTGCAATAACATAGAAGGAAAAGTGGGCCCAGGGGGAGAGCTCTGGGGCAAGATCATGGTGACAATGAATATGCCATGAAAAGAGATGGAGAAAGAGAGGAAGATAGGTAGGAGAAGAATTTGGGGATAGCATTTTTAGAAGGAAGAAAAAGCTAGCATATTTGGTATATACATAAATATACAAACATACCCCCCTATATATATGTGTGTGTGTGTGTATGTGTGTGTGTGTAGGTATATATTATATGTGTGTGTAGTTGTTATAGTTGTGTCATTTTTGTCATTCATTCTTGTCCAACTCTTTGTGACCCATTTAGTATTTACTTGTTAAAGATGGAATGGTTTGCAGTTTCTTTCTCCATCTCATTTTACAGATGAGAAAACAGGAAAATAGAGTTTTGTGACTTTCCCAGGGTCATATAGCTAGTAAGTGTCTGAGACCTGACTGAACTCACTTCTTCTTGACTTCAGTTCTATACTTTATCCACATACATAAATACAAGCATATATATTATTAAAGACCAAATTTGTACAAAGTTATGACAGAATAGGATAGCAACAACAGAAGGGAGGGATAGATGATAGAGACCAGAGGAGTATGGAGTAATGGTCAGGGAAAAAAGTTTTTACATTACCTGTCCACAACTCAGACCACAGGGATTTAGAATAGCCCCATAAAATAGCTATAGATTGTGATGTTCTTCTCGGAAGCAAAGACAATGTTCCAAATATTGTGCTTTCAAACCCTAAAATATTGAAATGTGAAGTAGAAGGAACATGGAATGTCCAAACTGTTTCTTGCTCTTGCATGGGGGGTGTATTTGAGGTATTTCAACCTCATATAGGACAGTTATACCTCAGGATTCAGACTATTGTTTTATCTTGAGTTTGAAGTCAGGTTGCTGAGGAGGGTATTTGTTTCTAGACTTTTGGCCAGTGTAGATTAGAATTCTTTTCCTCCTCACTTTTGTCTCTTCCTCAAGGCCAAATCAATGAAACCTGCTTCATGAGGTCTATTCCAATGGCCACAGTTATGAGAGCCACTTCCTACCCTCCTGCCACAATCTCACTCCCAGTCCCTACCACCAAATGACTTTTTACTTACATTGTATTTCATGAGGACTTTTCTATGTGCTTGTTGTTTTTCTCCAATAGAAAAAGAAAAGATTCCTTGAGGGAAGAGACTATTTTGTTTCCATCAGAAGAATGTTAAAACTGGAGTCAAAAAGTCCTGTGTTCAAATTTTGTCAACGATTGCTAGCTTTATGATCCTGGACAAGTCATTTAATCTCTCTTTTCCTCAATTTCCTTGAAACAGAAAAAAAAAGAATTGATAATAGCATTTATCTCAGAGTTGAGAGATCAATTGAGATCACATTTGTAAAAGTATTTAGCCCAGTGTCTGTCACATTTTATAAACATTTTCTTCCTCCTTTGCCTTCCAAGAATTTAATACAATAATTGACATATAATAGGTGCTTAATAGTTATTTATTAAATGAATTTTCTAATGCTAGGACCAAAAATGAAATCTTTCTGGCAGGGTAGGACCTTGAGTTTCATTCAAATAGCCTTGTGAAAACCCAGAACTTTCGGTATTTCACAAGAAAGTAAGACAGAAGAATTTTGTGGCAGTTCTCACAAATAGTAGTCATGTAATAAATGTTCAAAATGAATTTAATTGCTTTGTATCCCATGTAGCTTGTTATTCCATAAATCCTATCCTTTAAAGTCAATATTCACCATGGAATCCTCTATGGCTAAATACTATAGGAAACCATCATCTCAGAAGAATCAGCATTGTTAGTGACGCACCAAGCAATGTTAGGTATAAGTTAGCTGGATCACTTTATCAGGAATAATTATTCCATGAGAAATGATATAAAACCACCAAGGACATGCATGATGGCATGATGAAAAAATGGGTGGAGTAACAATGTAATATTAAAAGACAAGAGAGAGATGACTCAAATTCTACCATGTTATTCTCCAAAGAATAGGAAGAATAGCAAAGAATAGGAAGAAAACTCACAAATAAATTTTCACTGGAGAATTTTAAAGGACCAGTACAAAAATAATAAAGGATGAGAAGTCATGAAGATATTACAGTATGCCCTGATAATCTAAGTATAGCCACTGGTAAAATCTAAATCTAAGTGCTTTAGTATTTAGGACAAGACAGACCTTTGTTATAGTTAAATGCACAATTGAAGTCACAAATAAAAGGGAGGCTCCTTTTTGGTACCTCTACATGTGTGTCCAAAGGTATGACAGGATATGTTTCTGTGGATTCTGTAGTATACTAGGCTGATGGTTAAATGTTGACTTGACCTAAATATCTCAGGCTTACAGAAATTAGCTATAGGTACAGATATGCCCATTCTGATAATAACATGGTAATAGGAAATCATGAAAAGAGTCAGTAGTAGTAGTAGTTATTATTGTAGTCATTATTGTACTGTGTATTTAAAGTTAAGAATCAGTTATGGAGGGGGTGGCTAGGTGGCATAGTGGAGAAAGCACCAGCCCTGGAGTCAGGAGTACCTGGGTTCAAATCTGCTCTCAGACACTTAATAATTACCTAGCTGTGTGGCCTTGGGCAAGCCACTTAACCCCGTTTGCCTTGCAAAAATAAAAATTAAAAAAAAGAATTAGTTATGGAGAACTATTACTCAATTATTTTAATAAAATTGCATGGTATTCATAGATTCCAGTTCCAATACCAATGAAATATTTTATTACAAACTTGTGATTATGAATATTCTATTATTATACTATTTTGTGATCTATTATTTGTAGCCTAAACACTTTGAGACTGTTTTCAATTATTTGACTTGTTTACTCATTTTATAGGAGAAAAATAGACATTTGAATTAATATATTATCTTGGTTCTGAAACAAAGGCTAAATACAGTTTTTATTTTTAAGTAAATAAATGTGGGGTTTAGACTTCTATCTTTAAAAATATAGGCTGTAGTTGCAATTTCATTTCAGATGAATTATGTAATCATGAGAATTAATGGTTCCTAACAGAAAGGTCAAAATAATTACTCCCATTGGTCAAAAACCTAGCACAAAAATGGAGATAGAAATGCTTGGATTGGTTTTAAGGTTTTTCTTTTATATATTAGGAAATCATAAGTAGTTTGGATTGAACTCAATTTGTCAGAGACAATTTAGCTGAAATGTTAGATAATTTTGTTTTTTAGTTTCTGATATGCTCAAAGTATTTTTTTGTAGTCACTGTGAAAGCAGGTTTTTAAAATATAAAGCCCTGGCTGAAAATAATAAGTTTAACTTCCATGAATACTTTCTTTCTTTTTCTCTTCTACTGTCTTTGTCACTGTCTGTCTTTTTTCCCCCTGAACCCAGATCTAAGCACACCTTTTACATGAGGTAACCATGATATAATGGCAAAAGCATTCAATTGAAAGTTACAAGACATACTTTGAATTCAAACCCTACTTCCTTCTACTTTTGTGATGTAGTCAAATTATGTTACTTCAGTTCCTCATCTATAGAACAAAGATCCCACATGATTCCAATCAAAAATTCCTATGATTTAATGAAATCTTGGTATGAGTCTCATTTCATGGCTTACAATGCCATTGGACTAGCTTAGATAATGGATCTGCCTTGACTTTTTTTTTAGGTGTTTGCAAGGCAAATGGGGTTAAGTGGCTTGCCCAAGGCCACACAGCTAGGTAATTATTAAGTGTCTGAGAGCAGATTTGAACCCAGGTACTCCTGACTCCAGGACTGGTGCTTTGCCTTGACTTTCAACACTATGCCCCCCTTTTTTAATGTTGCTGTAGAAGTGGGGCTCATAAGTCAGATCATAAGTAGGAAGATATCATTGAGTTTTGTGAAGTGAATGACACTGACTCTGCTTCTCCTTCAGAGAATCCAAATAGAGGACCCTGGAACCATGAACAAGTAAGAGAATTTTATTGTTCCTGACCTATCCTATTCAGAATTGCTTACTTTCAGTTCTAATGAGGCAGTGTGGTGTAGTGAATGCAGTTATTGACTTAGGAGGATTGGGATTTAAATCCTATGTCTGATCCTTACTATCTATGTGACCCTTATATTAATTTATATTCTGCAATCTCATTTGCAAAAGGAGAAAGCTAGATTAGATATCCTCTTAGGGCACTTCCATCTCTAATCTTTGATGTCTTTTGTCATTAGTCATTTTATCAGAAAATGTCAACTTCATACTGACCTTGCCACCAAGTTATAACTAAGACATTTTTCAGGTTACAAGTTGGGTCACATATGCTGATTTTGGGACACCTAGGTGGCACAATGTGCTAGTTAGGTGGTGCAGT
Organism: Macrotis lagotis; assembly: GCF_037893015.1. Lineage (NCBI taxonomy): Eukaryota > Metazoa > Chordata > Mammalia > Peramelemorphia > Peramelidae > Macrotis > Macrotis lagotis. The sequence continues at coordinate 97,287,235 of NC_133659.1, forward strand.
GGATAGAGCATGGGCCCTGGAGTCAGGAGAACCTGAGTTCAAATCTGACCTTAGACATGTCATAATTGCCTATATGTGTGACCTTGGGCAAGTCATGTAATCCCATTGCTTTAAATAAAATTTTACAAAGATTTTATCTGGAATTTGGCATATAGTGCCCCACATAGATGCCAGGCAACTATCTCTCTAAACACTATTGAGGGCTAAATACAATTTCCATGTTTCAAAGAAGGTCCCTGACATGATGCCCTGGAGAAGAGAAGCAGTAAGTATCAAGAGATTTGGAGGCTACATTTACCCTTTCCCAAAGGGCTAGAAAGATTTCTTTTTTCTAGTCTAAAAGTCCCAAAAACTGTCCCAGGGCTTAATGTTATAGTAGCAAGAAGTTTTTTTTTTTTCATTTGAGAGTTCAGTTTTTCAAGAAGTTCTTACTATTCTTCCATAGCTCTGAGAAGTATGGCAAGGGTTAATTTATAACTACTCCTCATCTCTTATAATTTAATAGTACTTTCAATAGCACTTTCACAACAACCTTCTAAATCACACCTCCTGATGTGACTATAACTCTCTTCATTTACAGATAAGGAAACTGAAGTCCTAAGTAGTGAGATGATTTATTCGTAGTACAATAGAAAAAGATAACAAAATCAGAAAGTTAACCTGATCTTTATAATCTTAGCCCAATATTTTATACTCTATTCTGAGATTTAATCAGGTATATGTAGTGGGTAAGAAGCTACCTTACTGCAAAGGCACCAAGAAAAAAAAAAGAACCTGCTAAAACAAGTCAAAGACTTAATTAAGAGTGGTATCCTTGTGTCATAAGTGACTGAATGACTGAACATCAACAACAAAATGTTCTTGCTAGCATACTTTAGAATAATTAATTACTATGGTTTTTGAAATACTCTTCCTTTGGTGCTACTGCTATAGCCTGGTTTTTTGCTTTGTCTTGTAATGTTTTTTAATGTGCAACAATAACCTTTATTAATGTTTGGTTCAGTTGTTCCTGAGCTTGGTTATCTCAAAGAAGTTAATATTAAGATTTAAAAGAACTATAAGTGCAGAATGATGCCATCTTTGACAATTTATGATTTCATAAAGTCAACAATCAACCACCACTCCTAAAACATATAACTAAGTAAACAAGCCCACAATAACTTATCAAACATATTACTTCCAGGTATCCATACTCTCATCAATGTGTGTACTGTCCTCACAGCTCCAGATCAATCTAAAGCAAGCACAGGGTAACAGGATAATAGGATAATAGATTTATAACTGGAATAGATCTTATTCATCATTAAGTCTAATAGATGAAGTGACCAAAGTCAAGAGAGACTGATTGTTCTGTCTAAGGCTGAGATAAACCTAGTCTTCTTGACTCTGAGACCAGTGATCTGATGCTCCATTTCTTTTCATCCTGTATCAATCTTGTGCATGCTTTATTATATATCTTCCCTAGAAGGCCTAACAAACACACTAGAGTCCTTTTGTCTAGGATTTTTAACTTACATTGCTATCAATATAGCACTACAGCTGTCCATCTGTTAACCTTTGGTATGACTAAATAATTGGCATAATCAACCAATCAATCAAAAGACCTTTATTAAACATTAATGATGTGACAGGCATAGCATTAGGTGCTGGTTATTCAATGATAAAAAAGGAAATAACCCCTGAACTCAAGGAGTTTTATTTTTCAGGAGAAATGAATATATGCACATATATATATATATATATATATATATATACACACACACACACATACATACAAACATATACACAGACTTATAGACATACCGACATATACATACATATACATATATCCATATATATAATTATATAATATATAAGTGGTAGGTTGGGGATGATGCACAAATTGCTGAGAATCATTATTAACTTCATGCAGAAGGTGGTACTTGAACTAAATTTTCATGCAAACTGGGTATTGTAAGAAGGGGAGGAAATGAGGATGCATTCCAACCCATGGAGTGGGGTTAGAGGGTATAATACACTACTTATGCAATGTTACAGAGGAAAAAAAAGTCATGCCCTGTATGAGTAATAGGACAATTTGGTTGGATTAGAGACTGTGTAAATATGTAATAGACCTGGAAAAGTAGGTTGGAAATAGGTAGATTAGGCCAAACAAAGAAGTTTTGTTTTTTTCTTCAGGTAATTTGAAACCAATTGAGTTAAGTGAGCAGGAGTGCCCTAAGGTGAAAATATGTCTGAAACATACTTTAGGAATATCACTTTGGGAGCTGAGTGAATAATAGGTAGGGGAAAGGAGGCACCTGAGCCATAGAGAAACGTTAGCAAGCTCTTGTCAGGCAAGTGCTGATGAAGACCTGAACTGGGGAGGTGGGGAGGAGGGCAGTCATTTAAGGATAGAGAAATGAACCTTCAAAGGAGATTGTATTGCATATAGAATCAGCAAGAGTTGGACTTTGAGTATATATGATAGATAAGGGAGACATCCAGTTCAAAATGTCCTTAGTTCAGTTGTTGACAGGGGAATGAAGATCATGAGATAAATCTGGAAGTGATCTCTATAGAAAATAGCTTCTGTTGCAATCATATACTTCCTGAACTATATATCTTAATTACACTTGAACAAGTCATCTTTAATCATATCCTGAGGACTTCTACCCAATATGCATTTCACAGTTGCTCTCTTGATAACCCTCAGTTTTGATTCTTTTTCCTACTGTGGTATTCTGTGATTCTCAATGGCATAGAATTACTAGGTAAATATTGCTGTTAAAAAGATTTTATGTAAGGGGACAGTTTACTTACAGTAGGTAAAACACTGAATTAGGAGTTTGGAGAAATATGAAAATTTAGATAAGGTGCAGAAGTTTAAAATATAATATAGGGATGCCAATTTTATATATATGTACATATATATTATATATGATGGCAAAATAATCAATAATATAGAAGTATTTTAAATACTTAAAAGGCAAAATACTCATTTATATAATGCTTTGTAGTTTGAAAAGCACTTACATTCATACTAAAGTTTACAAATTCCTAGAAAATTACTAGTGCAAGTATCATATCCTAATTTTTCAAGGGTCAAAACTGACTTAAAGTGATTTATTCTTTGAGTCAGAGCCATAGCTCTGCTCCACTCAATAAGCTATTAGATGTTATTAAGACATCTTAATTGCTCCTGATTATTGCCTGCATTTGGTACAGAATGTAATACCTCCATTCTGTACAAATTTGCATTAAAACTTACCTAAAATATATGAATTTTATTTCTTTAATACCCAATTTTAAATTCTAATTTAAATAACTAACTTCTGCTAGAGATTTCTGTAACGGGTAGTCTGATTTTAGGATAGGAAAACAAGAATCAGATGAATATAAGGTCATCAGAGGTGGAAGGTCTGGACCATACTGAATGTAGAGTGAAGCAATATTGGAATTTATAGTCAGAGCATAAGGACTTGAACAGACAAAACTACAGGAAATAACCTCCTTGGATAACTCTTATATAGTTTATTGAATTCTGTGACAACTGAATTTTTACATGTCTAGCTTTAGACTCCTGCTTTCGTATGGATATAAGAAAACTTTCTGAGTTATTGCCACCCAACACTCGCCCTCCCCTCCCCCCAGTCAGAATACTTCCTTTCTGCCTGCAGTTCCACAATGTCAAACAGTCAAAAGAAGAATGAATAAAATCAGCCATACTGATTTTCCTGGATATCCAGATTCTGTACTTGCTTTAGACAAGGTTTTTGGTTATTAACTAAGACATTCAATTTTCAACTGCCATTTTGGATACTGTTTGGAGAAAATGACTAGGAATAAGTTAGTATAATATTTCAGAAGATGGAAGATACATGGGTTATTATTTTCACTGGTCTCCTAGTGTTCCAGTCAATTGTAAAACTACAGAGTTCTACTTGATGAAAGACTTCCCCAATTTTGTTGCCTTCTTGTAAATGAAGACAAAAACACAGAAAATGCATTTGTAGAATCCAGTTACTATATATAAGTCATTATTACTAGGTCTAGAGAAAAACTAATGTGAATTTCAGTCAAAGAAAAACCAGTACAAGTTCAAATATGATAAAAAATGTAGATGTTAAGCCTGCCTGTATGAATATTTGACTCATTTATTATTGTATGTTTGTGATAGATTGCCTATTTCTGACCAGGAAAATAAAGTTAAAATCAAATAATCTCCATTAAAAACAAGAGGAAAAAATGAATATATATATTTTTAACTTTGAAGGTCAAAAATAATTCATTCAACAAGTGTTTATTAAATATTATACTACGTAAAGTACTATAATAGTGCTATAATAACTGAGTAATAACACTGACAAATAAGACAGAATCTTCTGTTTTCACAGAGGTGGTATTGTTAGTTAAAGGAAACAAAACTTGTAAAAATAAATACCAAATTAACCATGACTACCTTTATGACAAATTCATGAAAGAGGCACTAAAACAGTCCCTTTCAACAAATACTTATTAGATCTATATTATGGCCAAAGTCTTTGGTACAAAGAAAATCCAAAAAGTGATTCAAACCGTTAAGAACCTCATATTCTACTCAATATTAAAAGATAAAAACAGGTAAGAAAGTGAAAAAGAATTTAAAAAAGAAGAGATTACATAATTAGGAAACAGTAGCATTTTAGAAGAGATGACATTTGACCCCGCCTTAGTAGCAGTAAAGTATTGATTTACATATTTATTTCTTAGATCCTTATTATTGCCAGTATGGGTACAGAATGTAACTCCTCCATTCTCCATTCTTTACAAATACTTGTTCACATTTTTGACAAACCTTTCACAGTGCTTTGGTGCCCTTCCTTTAATTCTCTCTCTTTTTTTTTTTAAGTTTTTTTTTTTTGTTAGGCAATGGGGTTAAGTGGCTTGCCCAAGGCCACACAGCTAGGTAATTATTAAGTGTCTGAGGCAGGATTTGAACCCAGGTACTCCTGACTCCAGGGCCAGTGCTTTATCCGCTGTGCCACCTAGCCGCCCCCTTCCTTTAATTCTTTAAATGTTCTGGAGTCAAAAGAAGGTGATAATTTCCTACCTGTATTGTCCTTTCGTTTGTGTCTCTCAATCTCACTAGTAACCAAAATTGTGCCTTCTTAATAATCCCTCTTATACCATATCTGCATTGTTAATATACTATAACTTATTCATGCCCAACCATACATATTTTTAATGTCATTGTTATTTGTCTTTTATTTTTTAAATGTCTACATTTCCTTATTCCTAGCCCTATAGCATCATTTAGAGAACATCGATGTAAGAAAAAAGATACAAAGGCAAACCTTGGATTTGGCCTGTTTAAATCCAAGTTCTATTCTCTGTTACATCTGATGATGAATCATTTCATCTCTGTTTCAATTTCTTCATCTTTAGACTAAAGGAACTGGTACTATTCTGGTGTCTGTTTGGGGGTTTTTTTTGTTGCTTTTTAAAAGCAACGTGATGGATATGACACTGAATAAGCATACACACACACACACACACACACACACATATGCAGTTAGCACAGCAGATAGAGCACTGGCCCTGAAGTCAGGAGGACCTGAGTCCAAATTCAGCCTCAGACACTTGTTAGTTCTGTGATCTTGGGTCATTTAACCCTAATTGCTTCACATCCAGAGCTATCTCCAATTTTGCTAATTTATATCTGTCTACTAGACCCAAATGGTTCTGGAGGATAAAGTGGGGGTGGTGACTTAGCATAGCATCCTTCTCACTCAAATCTAATTCATTTACATGTCATAACATCACCTCCCAATGTCATGGTCTTCTTTGATAACAAAAAACGAGTTGATATATGTTGTATTGAAATTCGTATTATTTTGCTTTACCCATGAACAATTGATATTTTCCCCAATTATTTGGATGTCTTTATTTCTATAAACAATTGTTTTAGTTGTATTTATTTATTTATTTTGGGGAAGCAATTAGGGTTAAATGACTTATTCAGGGTCATACAGCTGGTAAGTGTCTGAGGTCAGAGTTGAACTAAGGTCCTCCTGATTCCAGTGCTGATGTTCAATACACTGCACACCCTAGATTTCCTTGGAATTGTATTTGCATAGTTCTTACATATATCTTGTAAGGCAAAGTCCTAAGAATTTTATACATTCTGAAGTTATTTTAAATAGAACGTATCTAGCTCTTCTTGTTGGTTTTTATTGATATCATATGGAGTGAAAAGATCAAGAATCTCAATTGAAATAATGAAAAGAAATGGAATGTTAATTTTATTAGCAGTTTTAGGTCCCAAACTACACTTCAAAGCAGATATTAAAAATAGTATTGGTTAAATTGATCAATGTAATAAATTAGGTATTCTACACTCAGAAGAAGCAAATGTATTTTATACCTTATAATTCAATCAACATAAAAACCTTAATATTATGAAAAAGATTTACTATTTAACAAAAACTATTGGAAAAATTAGATTGCAACATTGGAAAATAGATTTATATCAATAGCTTACATTTTCTATAAGAATAAGTTCCAAAAGGTCACATCATAAAAAATGAGGAAAAATGGGAGTTCATGATCAAAAAATTAGAGAGGTTCATAGAAGATAAAATTAATAATTTTGATTAAATAAAATTAAAAGGTTTTTATGTAAATCTAATAAATATTAAAATGAAACAACTGGGAGAATAAATCTTTATGGCAAGTTATTCTGATGAAGTCTAATTTCCAAAAATATATAAGTAAACAATTCAAATTTATATTTTTAAAAAAGAGGCATTCCCCAATTGGTCAATGGCCTAAGTAATTTATGACTGAGTAAAGAAAAGTGTTCCAAAGCCCTATTAATTAGAAAAATAAAAAATTAAAACAATTCTGAGTTTTTTTCTCACATATAGTATCTAAGAAGATGAAAAAGATAAGTATTGGAGCTATGGGAAAATAGGTACATTGGTGATGATGGATTATTGGTTATAAACATTCTGGAAAATAATTTAGAATTCTATACAAAAACTTAGTAAATGGTGGGTCTCTTTGACCTAGCCATGCTACTGCTAGGCTTACATCCCAAAATCATCAAAGAAAGAGAATGTTCTTCTGTATTTGCCATATATGTTATCTTTTTATATCTCTAAAGAAGAGAGTTTCCATTATGAACAGGAGATATGAAATATCTGAGTAATCTAGGAACCACATTTAATTTTTACTTAATTTCTACCATTTGAGTCATAATTTCTAATACAATTTTTACCTTCTTAATACCAAGTTTCTTTTCTGTAAAATTAATTTTGTTAATCAATTTGGAATCTCAAACAGATAAATGTATTTAGCTAAGTAAGTAAATTAAGATTCACTACTCATAGATAATGAAGCTCATAGGAACAATATCAGATACCACAGTAAAAGAAGAAAATTATTTGACTGAGAAGGCCAAATATTAGGTCTTTGTTTCCTTAGGTATAAAAAATATACTCACTCAAGGAAATGCAGTTTTCTGTTGGCCTACTATGGTCTACATATTTAAATAGATAGTATATTTTGAGACTTTAAGGTGCAAGTACTAGGAAACTGGCCTGCAGACCATACTGATTTGGCTTTATCAAAGGCCACCACAGGTGGGACTAGAAATTCAATAAATCCTGGTGTTTTTTTAGGGGTGAATTAATTAAATGTTTTACCGAATATAGCCCATAAATTATATTATAAATATTACAATGGCCCTTGGCAGAGAAAATGGTTCCCTACCCATGCTAAGAGTAAATAGCTTTCATTCTGTGTTCTGCTTTACCTTTGGATCTTTTTGTTTGTTGGTAGCTATTCTTTCTGTTACTATCCCTTGCTCTTTTCAAGTAACTATTTTAATCTCAAACTCTTAACATAATGAATAGGAGGAATCCACAACTGACTAGTAAATCAAGCCCACTCTGGGTGGCCCTCTGAATCCTATGATCACAGAAAGTTGTTCTGAGAAATGGAATTTATTATATATTTCTATTTGGTTATTTTTAATAGGCATTTCTCATTGCCTATTAAGATCTTCAATTACGAGAGTTGCTAGGCCCACCAGATACCTCAATGTATGTGATCTGTAGCAACATAATCAATTCCAATCCCTCTCTCAACTCTTGGGTGGTCTAAAATTGAGATAATTCATTAAACCCTTTGAAAAGCATCTGCCATCCACATTTGTTTTCTTTGATGAAAGAAATTGTTTTATGCTTTACTTAAGGGAAGTTAATACACCAAAGAGTCCATATCAGCACCATGCCTTGTATTAGAAGATGCCAAGCTTGATACATACCTACTAAATTCAATTTCCCTTAGTAACTTATGAAAATTTAAATTAAATTAGATTAATCATTTAGGAAGACAGTTCTTTCAATGAAGCTTGAAAGACAAAAGTTTTTTGTTTTTGTTTTTTACAATAATGCATGCAAATGCTAACTAAAAATTGTAGTTTTCCAACCTGGGGGAAAAAATCCCCATAAACTTATTTGCTCTAAAAATTATAGAGTGCCAGGAAAAGATTCCTTCTTCATTATTAGAGAGTGAAAATAATGTGTGGCAGTAGGAAACTGTAATGAAATCTAGAAAACAGTATGGCATAGATTAGAGTTCATTAGTCTAGCAATGAGAGAAACTAGAATTTAATCCAGCCTCTGAGATTAACTAACAGCATGACCTCAGGCAAGTGATTTCACCTTTGGAAATATCAATGTTGCTTTTGTCAAATGATTTATTGGATTAGGTACTACATAAGATTCCTGCTACTTCTAATAGTCAATATTTCTGAAGAAAAAATTATTTCTACTCAAAGATTTAGATTTTTACCCAATACAATTAATGCATGTTTTAACTACTTCCTTTCTAAAGGAGAATATCAATAGCATTCAACTATTTTCTCTGAAAGTGAATTTATAAATACATGCATACATACATATTCACATGTATGATTCCTTCAACTGCTGAAATGCTCTGATTGGTCTTTATGATTTCCAGTCTTTGCAGCTCTAAAGCTATGATAATATGAACTAGTGATCTACATATTCTAACACAAGGACCAAATCCAGATTGTTTTCTTGGAGAGAGTTAAGAATAGTTTTTTTACATTTTAAGTATAATAAAACTTTATTTAAATACATATTCTTAGCTCATGAGAAGTACAAAATTTAACCCCCAAATTTCATTGCCAAATTTGGCTCCACAGGCTGTAGTTTGCTGACCTCTGGATGAACTCATGGAAGGTTGAGGCCACTGGAAAAGGGCCATTGTTTCTGGAGTTTGGGAAAAGTACTTTCCAGATGTAGGGTAATTTTAGGAGAGAGAAAAGTGCAACATCCCATCTCCTTGTCTACCCTAGGTATCCCTACTATCTGTCTTGCCACCACATGTAAGAAATCATCTTCTTCACTCTACAACCTTTTTTTGCTCTGAGAAAGCTATACCATGATAGGTGAATTTGTTTTGCTTGCTTTTTTTTATAAAGAAATTTTTTTTCTTTCCCTCTTTTGGGGAAGGGATTTACGAGGGGCGAAGGGAACTATTAATAGGAATACCAGCTTTTTTTAAAAAAGAAAAGAACTCAGGGTCATTTTTTTTAAAGAAAATGCACAAAAGAAAACAGAAGATTCAAAAGTAGACACAGATAAGTAAAATAGCTTTGAAATTAATTTTTTAAAATTTATTATATTTTTAAAAAATGTAACACATATACAATAGAGATTCATAGTATCCTTTTTTTTTTTTGAGATTCATAGTATCCTGACCAATTCTTTTGCGGGGTGTACTGTGCATGTGAAAATTATGATGATTGAGATTTGTCAAGTATAGAATAAAACAAAAAAAAGTTAAAAACTTAATACTATCATTTCTTCTTGAAAGAGTAAGATAATTAGTTCCCTAGTATATACAGACTAAAATTCCCTTCTTTGGCATGTAACCCCGACTATGTATTTATTCCTGCCATAAGAATATTTGGCAGAAATTGAGAACAGAGACTGTCTCACTCCTGTGTTTTTGTCTCTACCTCCAGAGCCAAAGTGGTGCTTAATAAATTCATTCATTCATATATTCATTCATTCATGAGAGACAGTAGCTCAAGAGTGCCTTTCAGAAAGAAAACAACTGTAGAGGAGTTGTCAAAAACCGTGTCTGATGCTGAGCAGGAGGAGCAAACTTCAGAGTTCAGTGAGGAAGCCCATATATCATACCTGATATGGCAAGTGTGGTTATCTCCCTATAAATAGTATTGGGCTCATAGCAATTTAGCTGGTGGCTAGGACAAATAGCTTCCTCAATCCCTTTCCAGGACAACTGGTTGAAATTAGATGTATATAAAATGATAGAGAAGACAGCATCTAGACATTTGAGGCTGAAGATCTTGCAAAAAGTCACCTTGTTTTTGGTGAAAGCATAGCAGAGAAGCACCCCGAAGTGGTTTATTTATATAGCAGAAAAATGTAGTGTCACACAAGCAAGGAAGCTAGATAACTATTAATACCTGTACTAGATTTAAATGTTGGAAATAAAACTGCAAGGAGAAAAGGACTTCTTCAGTCCCTTTCAGTCAGGAAATTTATATTCTAAAGTGGGGGGGGGCACTTAAAAAGTAGTTTAAATGATCTGGAGATAGGAAAGGGAAAGGTGACCCGTGAAAAAGCAGACTAGAGATTCAGGAATCCAGATGGATTAGGATTGAGTAGAATTGACATTTGTACTTCTACAAATGGAGTTTCAAGGAAGGATTGTCAAGACACCTTAGAGGTGGAGGTATCACTGGCATGAAAAGGCTGCTGAGGTTGAAGGGCTGGGGAAGAAAGATAAAAAGTAATTCAAGGAATTAGGAGCTCAACTTGATTAGGAAGTAACTGTACTCACAATGGTCTTGGATTTCCATTCCTACTTTCCTGCATTTGTGAGTTCATGATATTCCCATTTCTTTCTATGAGAATTGAAACCTAATGAGTTGGCCTTACCAGTTTTTCAGGATAGCAGGGACTTCAGTCTTCTGTCTTATTTGTCTTGTCTGCCTCTTAGAATTCTAATATTTTATGCATGAAACCTTTCAAAATCTCCCCTATGTCCCACTTCTAATGTTCTCCCCTAAAAAGTGACCTTATCTCTATTTGATATATAATTATAAATGCTCATGTTGCTGATAAGTTCCTTGAAGGCAGGTACTATTTCTTTTATGTGTGAGTATACTTCCAGGGCCTAACCCAGTGCCCATGTTATTATTAATTAATCTATTTATGAGGAAAGGTTTATGGAGTGCTTTCCTCACAACACTATGAAGTAAGGTGTACACAAGTCAGATTGTTATTCCTATTTTCCAGGTGGAGAAAGTGAAGATTTGAGAAGTTAATCGACTTGCTCATGGTCACTCATAGCTTGTATAGAAACAGAATTAGAACGAGTTCTCCTGACTTCAAGGACAACACTCTTTCCATTGAACAATATTGTCACTTTGTATAAGTATTACAATGTAAATCTCTATATGTAAAATGATTTTTTTTTAAAAAGGGTGTATCACAGAATCAAAGGAAAGAAAAATTTGAGATCAAGTTAAATCAGTTTCCCCTGAGTTTTAATATATATATTAACACTAAAGGAATAGGTATCCAGAATTTGAAACACAAATCTCTTTTAGTTTATTAGCTTTGATTCCAAAGTTCCCTGGTGATTAGTCATGATTTGGGGCTCAATGAAATTGGTTTGTGAGGAAATTTTATGAATTCACACACTTCATTTATGTGGCTTCCTATCTCCTGATCTTCCCTTTGAGATTCAGGCCAAATCAAAACACAGAGGAATGGGGGAAAATCTTCTGAAAATTATATTTCACCTGATGTTCACCCCAACTTTAGGGTGGTCCAAGTTTATCTAAATTTTAGTTCCACAAATAGCATGTATCAGTTTTCTTATTTTATGTATTCATAAAAGTAAAAATGAAATTAAACCTTTCAACCCAAAGTGAAATTTGAACTGCAAGGACTTGAGTCACAAAGTAAAAAAGCCACATCCTTTGGGACTCGTTCTATTTCTTCCAATATTTTGAAATACTGGTCAGAAAAGGCAACAACAAACTCTTTACCACCCAATTTCCATTCCAATTTCTGCTCCTATTCTTGCATCTTTACTACTGATCCCTGTCTTCTCATTGGCCAAGATGTTGCATATGCAGTCCAGGCCTTGGCCTGGCTGAGTTTTTCCCCACCTTTATGTCTAGGTGGATCAACAATGGATTGTTTCTGACCCAGTCCTGTCTTTTACCCCGGTGCTCTTGGGGTTCAGACTTTATTTGGGGTTGGAGTACTCCCTGCTGGCTTGCTATCTGGCTGCTCAGACCTCTGCTGTTGTTAAACTGGGGCCTGGATTGCACTGTGACTAAGAGCCTCCTGCTGGCTTTCCCGTTCTCCCTGACTTCCCTCTCTCCTGGACTTTTCTTCCCCTTTTCCACCAGAGACAGACCTTCACTGAAGATCCTCCATGATGTCTGCAATTGAAAACTTCTTTGAATTTTCTCTTTTTCTTGGTGGGATCTGTAGTGTGAATGTCAGAGAAGAGGCTTCATTTATCTTTGGTAGAGAAATGTTCCAGGAGCAGGTTAGCTTCGCACAGGGGGTCTTTGGTAGCTGAAGGGTGAGAAGTTTGTATGCTGAATCACAGAATTTGAGAGTTGAATGGTACTTCAGCCATGATATACGCCGATCTATATGCTACCATATCCAGCAAGAAGTTGTCCAATCTCTGCTTAAAGACTTCTAAGAAGTACTCCTTCATTCCACATTTGCACAGTTCAGATTGCCAGGAAACTTTTCTTACTATCAAGCCTAAATTGACCTCTTTGCAACTTTCATCTCATTGCTTCTGTTTTTACCCTCTGAGGCCAAAAGTTCCCCTTCCAGATAAACTTCTCAGATACTTGAACGCACTATCATGTCCTCCCTTACCCTCTTTTTGTGAAAGTTAAATGTGTCCTGCTTCTTAAGTTAATTTTCATATGTCATACCTCTCATGCCCTTTTCAATTCTGACTATAATCTGGATACCCTCCCAGCAAGTTAGCATTTTTCTAAAACCATGGTCCTGAGAACTGAACACAATATTCCTGCTGATTTCTGATGAAGGCAGAATAAAGTGGGATGATCTCCTTCCGATTTTTGGAAGTTATATTCTTCTTCCAGCAGTCCAAAACTGCATCAGTGTTTTTTGTTTTGTTTTGTTTTTTTACTGCTAGATTACACTGCTGAGAAAAGCTAACATGCTTTATTTACTATACCATATACCATGTACCTTTCCTGAATATATTAATTCACTTCAATCCAACTCACAACATTTATTGAATGTCTACTTCAACAGATACTACGTCCCTGTCACTTAAAAATAAATATGAGCAGAGGCAGCTAGGTGGTGCAAAGGATAGAGCACTGGCCCTGGAGTCAGGAGGACCTGAGTTCAAATTTGACCAAATCAAAAACTAAAAATAAAGAGATAGATAGATAGATAGACAGACAGACAGATGATATAAAGCAGACCCTGTTCTCAAGTTTACAAATATATTAGAGAAAGGGGGTAATTATTGTGTATTTCTGTATTTCATAGCAATCAAATAAAACATATTTTCCTCAAGAAGGAATGGAATATTTATCATTTAATATTTTTTAAAAGATGTTCATAGAACTTTAAAAGTCCCATTGACCAGTTTTGTCTATGTGAAGGCAAATGTTAGTAGAGTATTAATACAATTTATTTCTAGGCCTGTTGCTTTTTTTTTTAATTTATAAAAAGAAACACTAGAAAATCTTTTACCTGTGTTTCAAAATAAACAATAGTCTTAATAGCTAGCTTCAGCTTTCTGCCTTGGTTTTCTTGTATGAGTTCTTGTCATATCTCCAGTTTGTGAACTAAGCATCCCATAGCAATGCACAATTTAGAATCAACGTAATTATTTTAAATGGGTTTATTTCAATGTTTCAGATGACTATTGAAAATTATACAATGAGGTCAAATTGCAATTTGCAAACTTTTGTGAGTATTGAAAGGCATTTCTCTTGCTGTGATATGTTTGCAACAGATGATGATGATGGCAGTTATCTTCTGCTGGTCTAAATTTAATTTTAGTCATTTTTATTCATGACATTCTAACCCTGACATATTAAAAAATACATAACTTCTAAAAGTGCTGAATTCTCTTTGAGTTGCAGTTTATCATGCTGTTAAAAACTATACATCATAGGCAAACAATTCATGTAGAAAAATGTGTCTGTTCCTTTGAGAGAGGTGAACAGATAAGCTGTCCAAAGTTCGAGGAAGCAGAGCATGGATAATGCAGGTTGGAAACATTCTGCTGCTTAAGTGATGCATTAAATCAATATTCTGTAAAGCCTTTTTCTTGTTATGTTATTTACTTCTACATGCCCCCCCCCCCGTTTGTCTATTTTTGGAAAAATCTCCCCTCCATCCCAATTTCATTTAATTAGCATTTTTCAAGTGATAGAACTCATTCACTACATAAATGATTATTCTCCTTCATCATGTCATTGTCCTGTAATTTTCTCGCAATGTCCTACTACATCAAGTCAGTCACTCTGCTTACTTTTAGATGCCATTTATAATCTCCCCATACAAACTTATTCCCCATCATCTCCCTTCTCTATGTCTTAACCCACAAACACATCACACTCTTGTCTTTGCCTGTTTTTTTTTTTTTGTTAGGCACTTATGGAATGTCTTTTTCTCATTTCCTACTTAAATTCTACATTCTTCAGTGAACATCACAAGACCCATCTTATCCATTCCTCCTTCTAGAGGACTCACTCCCCAGCAATTAGTGATCTACAAAATATCATCTACCAGTTTTCTATAACCACCCAATTTAGCATTGAATTGGCTCTGTCTTAGATTTATTTTTGTTTCGTGAATGTTAGCATTGGTCCTCGAACTAGACTATGTATAAAGACCTTATTGGTAATGACTAATATATATGCATATATTCTTTAATAATAAATATATATTTGACAACATAGTAACAATAAATTTATTTAATAAATCATTTGATATATTAATAAATATATTTAATACAATATCAATAATAAATTATAATAAATATATAATATATAGACATTAATAATGATGATGATAAAAAACTAGCATTTCTGTAGAATTTTATATTTGCAAAGTACTTTATGTATGTTCACTCATTTGATTTTTCTGAATCATGTAATCATGTAAGGCAGGAAATATTATTATTTCAAATAATAATATAAGGTTATTATTACTCCCATTTTAGAGATGTGGAAACTGAGGCATGGAGTTGCTTAAGCGACTTGCCCAAGGCCACATAACTGGTAAGAACCTGAGACAGAATTCAAATTCAGGCTTCCCTTACTACAAGTTCCATTTAGCTTCTACCTCTTATGAAACCTAAGGACTCCATGAAGCTCTAAATCTCTATGAGTTATGGTTTATCTTTAAAAATGTTGAACAGATGATAAGTACTCAATAAATAAGTTTTAATTTAGGATTTATGATTTCAATTAGAGTATGAACAACTGCATTAGATAATTTGATTTGTTACTAAAATTATAATTAATCATAAACAGCCATGGATTGTTGGGATCTCCATCATTAAAAGGAATATCTATAACTGATAAAAATCAAAAATTCATAGGATAATTGAAGAATAGTTACAATAGCTATAATGATGATATGCAACATTGAAATAGAGCTTTTAGGCCTACAAAGCACAAAATTGATTATCATTGAATTTCTTATAAAACAGCATGTAAAAATGCATCTATTTATAAAATAATGTTACTGATAATACTCATCTAGTAAATGATGACTTAACTTTTAATGCAAACTGCACTAAATACTGAAGGTATAAAATAAAGAATAAGCTATTATTTTAAAAGGCATTTCTTAAACTCAATGTCAAATTATCTGTTAGAGTAATAACAAAGGTATCTTTTGCCTTTTATTTAAATGAGGATCCTATTTAGTTATGCAATTCTAGAAAAGCTTCACTAGGCCATCACAAAACATCTGGCACATTCAGTTTTACTTGACTTTGTTAAGATCATCTTTTTGTTTACTATGGGAACAAAATATGGAAGTAACTTCTGTGATGAATTTAAGATAAAGAATACAATCCACTCCAGAGACAGAGCTGATAGTATCTGAACACAGACTGAAGCACATTTTTTTCTTTCTTTCACTCTATTTCTCATGAGGTTTTTTAATTTTTGTGGGGGGAGGGAGGATTATGTTTACTCTTACAACAAAGCTATTTTAGTAATGTGTAAATAAATAAAAATGTAAATTAAAAAAAGATCACCTATGCTTTATTACAATAATTATGTAATTATTACACTATAATGCTATAAAGCATTCTAATACTGTGAAATACAAGTGAAATGATATTAACAGCAAAATAAGTATCAAATATTAGCAACTTATTAGGCAACAGGAGAGGCCAGCAAATGGATAATGTGCTACAATAAATCAATCAATGACCATTCTTTAAGCAACCACTATGTAATCAAGCACTCAAAATACAAAAAAAAAAAAGGCAAAAGACAGTGCCTGCTTTCAGAGCTTACTATCTAATGAGGGAGACAACATGTAAACATACACACACACACACGCACACACACACACACACACACACACATATACACACACAAAGCAAGATAAATACTGTATATAGGGATATAGGGTCAAGAAACCTGGTTTTTAAATAGCTTTTGACACAAACCTGCTTCCTTTAATCATTCAAACTCTCATTGTCTCCTGGATTGTCTCTGAGATTCTAAACTGAAAAGCAGATGTGAACCTGCATTAAGCACAAGGAATTTACTGATCAGGATACTCGATATAATGAAACAAGAATGATCTAAAGAAATGGACCATGTATATGCTAGTTTGAAGGAAAATAAATATAAAAAGTAGGATAATGATTGTCCTCAACAAAGTTACATTTTCCTACAGGTTCTTAAATATTTATTTTTTTTTTATAATGTATAGTAAGAAAGTATTAACAACTGGAGGAATCAGGAAAGGTTTCTTCAAAGAGGTTATATTTTATCTGGGACCTTAAGGAAGCCACAGTTTTCAAGAAATGAAGGTGAAAAGAAAAAAATCATTCCAATAATGGAATAATGATTATACAAAGGTGTGAAAATGAGAAGAACAATATGGCCAGTTTGAATGAAATATCTAGTACCTGCCAAAAAGAAAGTGTAATCTGTATAGAAGACAGAATGAATCTAAATTTTGAAAGTGTTTATCTTCAAGATAAAGGATTTTTATATTTTAACCTGAAGGTAATAGGAATCATTGATATTTAAAGAATATCAATCTGTGTTTAGGATAGATTAGAAAAGGGAAAGACTGGATATATGGTGATTAATGTTATACAACAACATAAATAAAAGCCTAGCCTTTAATATATTATTGAAAGAGAAAAAAGGATAAATGCGGGGTAGCTAGGTAGTACACTGAGTCCTGGAGTCAGGAGGACCTGATTTCAAATTTGACCTCAGATTTAATAATTACCTAGCTGTGTGACCTTGGGCAAATAACTGTATTATTTTTTTAAAACTAATTTATTTTTTGTTAATTTATTTATTCATTTATTTTTTCATCCATATGCACATGTATATTTTTAAGTTACAAAATTTCCTTCCACCTTCCCTTCCCACCCCTCTCCCCTCAGCAGCAAACAGGTAGGTTAGCATTGTACATACATATTTTTGATAAACATGTTTACAGATTTGCTGTTTTTGGTATGAGGAATTAGAAATAAGGGAAAGAGTTACACAAGAAATAATTTTTATAAAGCATTCATCAGATTCTGAAGGGCTGGTATTTGTGTTTGTGTGTGTGTGTGTGTGTGTGTGTGTGTGTGTGTGTGTGTGTGTGCGTGCATGTGCACTCTTTGTTTTGTTTTGTTTTTCTTCCTCTGGATGGGGATAACGTTGTCTGTAGCCAGTCTAACACAGTTGTTCTAGTTCTCTGAACTGCCGAAAGAAGCTGCTTCCATCAAGGTTGTTCATCTCACAGAGTTGTTGTTGATGTGTACCTTGTTCTCTTGGTTCTGCTCCCTTCACTCAGTATCAAATTCCATAAGTCATTCCATGCTTCTCTAGAGTCCAACCATTTGTAGATTATTATAGAACAATAGTATTCCATAGTATTCATGTATCATAACTTGTTTAGCCATTCCCCAACTGATGGTTATCCCCTCTATTTCCAATTTTTTGCCACTACAAAAGAGCTGCTATGAATATTTTGGAGCATGTAAGGCTTTTCCCTTATATATATATATATATATATATATATATATATATATATATACATATATAATTTCTTCTGGATATAGACCTAGAATTGGAATTGCTGGGTCAAAGTATATGAACAGTTTTATTGCTCTTTGGACATAGTTCTATATTGCTCTCCAGAAAGGTTGGATCCATTCACAACTCCACCAGCAATGCATCAATGTCCTAGTCCTCCCACAAGCTCTCCAACATTAATAGTTTTCCCTTTTTCTCATCCTGTCCAATCTGATAGGTATGAGGTGATACCTCATGATTGTCTTAGTTCGTATTTCCCTAATCAATAATGATTTGAAGTATTTTTTCATATGAGTATATATAGCTTTATTTTCTTTATTTGAAAACTGTATTCATATCTTTTAACCATTTATCAATTGGGGAATGACTTGTAATCTTATAAATTTGATGCAATTCTCTATATATTTTAGAAATGAGACCTTTATCAGAACTCCTAGTTGTGAAGATTGTTTTCCAGCTTTCTGCTTTCCTTCTTATTTTGACAGCATTGATTTTATTAGTGCAAAACTTTTTAATTTAATATAATCAGAATTGTTCATTTTGCAGTTTATGATGTGCTCTAATTCTTGTTTGGTCATAAATTTATTCCCTTTCTATAGATCTGATAAAAGTATTTCTTGGTAAATTTATCTGTGGTGTCAGTCTTTATGTCTCAATCCTGTATTCATTTTTTGACTTTGTTTTGGTATAAGGTGTGAGATGCAGATTTATGCCTAGTTTTTGCCATACTATTTTCCAGTTTTCCCAACAATTTTTGTCAAATAGTGACTTCTTCTCCCAGAAGCTGATATCTTTGTGTTTGTCAAATAGTAGATTACAGAAGTCATTTACTGTGGTTTCTTTTGAACCTAACCCAATCTACTGATCTGTTACTCTTATTTCTTAACCAGTACAGGAAGTTTTGATGACTATCACTTTATAATATAGTTTTAGATCTGGAAGAGCTGGGCCACCTTCCTTTACATTTTTGTCATCAGTTCCTATTCTTGCCCTTTTGTTGCTCCAGATGAATTTTGTTACTATTTTTTTTCTAGCTCAGTAAAGTAGTTGTTTGGTAGTTTGATTGGAATGGCACTGAATAAGTAATTTAATATGGGTAGAATTGTCATTTTTCTTATATTAGCTTGACCTAACCATGAGCAATTAAAAATTTTCCAATTGTGACTTTAATTGGGTGAGAAGTGCTTTATAATTGTATTCATACAGTTTTGGGGTTTGTCTTGGGAAGTAGATTGCCAAGTATTTAATGTTGTCTACAATTTCATCCATATGCACATGTATATTTTTAAGTTACAAAATTGGAATGGAATTTCTCTTGCTCTTGCTCCATGTATAGGAATGCTGGTGATTTATTTGGGATGATTTTATATCCTGCTATTTTTCTGAATTTGTTAATTCTTTCAAGCAGTTTTTTTAGATGATTTCCTCAGATTATCTAAAATATATATCATTATATCATCTGCAAAGAATGAAAGCTTTGCTTTCTCATTGCCAATTCTATTCCTTCAATTTCTTTTGCTTCTCTTATTGCTACAACTAGCATTTCTAATACTATATTGAATAGTAATGGTGATAATGCGCATCCTTGCTTCACCCCTGATTTTATTGGAAATGCTTTGAGTTTATTCCCATGACATAGAATATTTCTTGATTTATTATTTTTAAGGAAAACTTTCATTCCTAAACTTTCTAGTGTTTTTAAAAAGAATGTATGTTTTATTTTATAAAAGACTTTTTCAGCATCTATTGAGATAATCATATGAATTCTGTTGGTTTTGCTATTGATGTTTAATTATGTTGAGTATTTTCCTAATGTTGAACCATCCCTGTCTACCTGGCATAAATCATGGTATATTATTCTAGTAGTCTCATTGCTAAAATTTTATTTAAGATTTATGCATCAGTGTTCATTAGGGAGATTGGTCTAAAATGTTCTTTGTTTGAGTTCTTAACCCCATTACTTTCAGAAAAAACAAACAAAAGAAAAAAAAGATAAATGCAAGAGATGTTAAGGATATAGAATTTACAAGAATGGTTTGAAATAGGAGGAAAAGACAAGGAAAAGTGAAGCAATGAAGATGAAATAGATTATCAACTTAAATGAATATTGTTGTCCCAAAACATCTCAGTGAAAATGCCAAACAGATTGCTGGATACTTGAGACTGGAACACAGGAGAAAGATGAATCTGGATATGAACATATGGAACTCATATACTTAGAGATGAAAATTAAATCCATAAGAATTGGTGACTTTATTAAGATAGAGTTTAGAGTGATTTGCCAAGAGAGCTCAGAATAGGACACTGAGGTACATTCATGCATAGGGGGTGAGATTTGAATAATGAACCTGCAAAAGAGACCAAAAAGCTTTAGTCCTGATATAGTGGGCTGGAGACCAGCAAGACTTGAGTTCATATTCTGCCTTTGATGCATACTATTTATGGAAAATAACCTTTTTTGTCCCAAGTAACTCTCTAAGATATATTGGCACATGGAAGAACTGCTAGATTTGAAAACAGAAAACCTAAATTCACATCTAAATTTGCCACTTGCCAGAAATGTGAATTTGATCAGTGGCTCATTTTCTTCTGAGTCTCAATTTACTCATTGGATACATGCTTCCTGTGTGACCCTGGGCAAGTAACAGCCTCTCTTTACTCAAGTAGCATCCTAAGAGGAAAAAGGTCTGGCCTGTATTGGTAGATAGAGTCCCTATCCCTAATGTGAAGTAATACTTGAACTTCTTAACTGAAATTTTATTTTAAAAAGTACATTGTAAACTTAAAAAGTTCTATAGGAATGTAATAAGCTATTATTATTATTCTCCTCTGCACAGCAAGGCTAATAAATTATGCAAAAATTAGTTGTTTTGACACAACCTTCTATCTCCCTCCTTCTCCCAGAAAATGAATGAATTTATCTACTTTCTTGAGAGATTCCTTTTTGATATGTAATTAAACAGAAGTCAACTGAATGTTTTATGTTGTAGACTGTCTACTCAGCAATCCCCCTCCCTAAACTTTGCTAAATTGCATTTGCTATTGGCAATCCTGAATTCATAGTTAAGACTTTGATATTTTTATAATATTAGTAAAATTACAATAACAATAGCTAGCATTTATCTAGTACTTTAATATTTGTATAGCATTTTGCACAAATTTCAAATCATTTGATCAACTAGGGAATGAGAAGTAACTAAAGATAGATATATTTTTTAACATTGTCTTTATTTTATCCTAGTGTTGTTTCCATGATCATTTCTTAAGAATTTAGAATATTAGAATTAAAAGGTGTCATTGAATACTAATACTTTTTTTTCTTAAGGAGAAGCATAATATTCAAGGCCTTGAAGCTGCGGTTAGGTCCCTCATTTTTAGGAGTGAGGAAACTCAGATACTGAGATCATAAAGTAGAATTGATAGTCAATTATAGCTGATCTCTGTCTGATTTGCTCTATCTTTGAATGAACTGTGCATATGTTATCATTCAGACACTCTCATAATACATTTTAAGAACATAATATCTATATTTTGTTAGAATATGTTAATCAGATAATTTGGGTAAGACTATGGTCTTCCAATTCAACAAGAGAATTAGAAGTTGGGCATTCAAATAGCATTAATCTTGGATTAGGTTTTTGAATTAATGACTCACTTGTCAATTCTCAAAATTTATATTTCCATAACAATTTCATTAGGGATCATATTAGCAAGTAAAAGACTATGAAGAGAATTTTCTTTGGCAGAAATAAAATGATGCTAACTTGGCATGGCAAGATATTAGTATGGCTGGTATCTGGTAAATTCACTATTTTTAAAAATAATCTAACTGCATGAATTCCTTAATCATAATTTTAGTGGCATGCATAAATTAAACAATCTTGTGAGGGTGGAGGGCTAACTAGCATTTTGCATTTTTAATATGCAGGCATGTGATTACTTTAGCAGAGCTTTCAGGTTGTCCAAGTAGACCACCGTGGTTTTTCCTATAATTGGATCTCATCCAGATAATGTATGACCCCTTTTAGCCCTTGTAATATCTGTTCCATAATGAGCAGAAAACCATTGAAGCATTATCATACCATCACCAGTTATGATAAAATAATCCTTTTAAGGTTCCAAGAAGAAGATGTGGTTTAGATTTACTATGAAGCACTCCCAACTAGTGATAGTGTGTCAAGCTCCACTATTAAGCTAGTATTCTGATGTTATAGGTTCCCTGGAGTAACTTCTATAATCACTTTGAGGTGTTAAATTTGAGGGATTAATGAAAAAAGGTTAAAAAAGAGAAAAGGATGAATGTCAGATAAATGGATATTCATTACTCAGCCTCTTTTTTCTTTTATCATAAAAAAGCATTCAGTTGATTTCCTGAAAAATTTGAGCCACTTTAAATCATTTTAAAATCTTATTCTTTTTCTTCTAAAATCAGCCATCTGTTTTTTTTGGAGTATTCAGGTTTTCCAGGGATAGCTTTCCTTTGAGCATTGCAAAATCTTAAATCCATTCTCAAAAGCAATACCAGGAAGCACCGAGTACTGTTTTTTTTAAAAAAAAATTAGTAAAAACAATTAATGAATATTTTAAACTTGATGCTCATGAAAAGAGAGCACTGTGGAAAGTGATTTTTATAAAAGCATCTTCTCCAAGTAGTATGATCTTTAAACCACAGTATGTAGAAGAAGAAAAACAGAATAGATACAGAATTAAAGTTCAAGATAATAAAGAAGAGCTTTCCTGTTCTAAGTCAAAACAAGTAAACAAGCATTTAGGAAGTTCCCACTATATTCCAGGCCAGGTATTGTACTAAACACTTAAATACAAAGAAAAGCAAAATAAGTCTTTGTCCTTAAGCAGCTTAGTGAGTTAAAAAATACCTGACAGGATCAGCTAGGTGGTGCAGTGGAGGGAACAACAGTCCTGAAGTCAGGAGGACCTGAGTTCAAATGTGACATCAGACAATTAATAATTATCTAGCCATATGATCTTGGACAAGTCACTTAATCCCATTGCCTTGCAAAAAAAATGCCTCACAGATGAATTATGGGATGATGATGTTTGTGCTTTGTTCTCAAAAAAACCCTGAAGTCTAGTAGGATTTGTCATGACAAGCACATGAATTGGATTTGAGTAAGCAGGAGCTGTACTAAGTCCCCAACTTCACTTTCTACTCTAGAACCATCTGAGTCCAATGACCAGATATGAATCAGAACTATTGGAGATGGCTGTGGATGTTAGGCAATCAAGGTTAAATGACTTGCCCAAAGTCATTCAGCTAGTTAAGTGTCAAGAGTCTGAGGCTGTATTCAAACACTCATCCTCCTTCAAGACCATAGTTATATTCACTGCACCACATAACAAAGCAAACAAAACCTTGTATATATGATCATAAAAAGATTTTTGGATGTCTGTAAAATGTAAATTATGAAATAGGCCACAAGAATGTAAAAGGAAAAATGTTGTTAAAATTTTCAAAATAAAAGAAAAGTTAGAATCTGATCATCTTGACCTGAATCTATTGAATTATATAATGAATTATATTAATTTTATGAAAGTTGATCTACGAGCACTTAAAAAAAGAAAGCCGTGATCATGAGAAGCCAACATAGGTTCATTAAGATCGTTATAATAAAAGTTCCTCTTTTTCTTTTTTTGATAAGATTACCAATTAATAGAGAGGAAATTCTGTAGAAAGAGAGTAACAGAATGAGAACATTGGCACTGAAAGTGACTTTTAGATATTCTTTTGTTCAACCTACTCATGTTATAAATAAGACAGGTCCAGAGGAAAACTAAGCAACTTTTCAGTATCAGAGTATCAAAACTGGGATAGAAATCCAATTCCTTAAACTTACATTTTTTCTTTCCATTGCAGTATACTACCTCCAGTGTATCTTTATTTCAAAAAAACCTTTGGCAAAATCAAATTATCTTCTTACTCAATTGTGCTTCATGAATGTAAGGATTGTGTCTGATTTAACCTATTTCTACCCCCCCCATATAAGTTATCTGCATGCATTAACACTTAATATATATTTGTTGAATTAATGGATCAATCTAATTTAAATATTTAGATTGATTTTTTAGCTTATTGAACAATTGAACCTAATAGAGACTATGTGGTTATGTTAGGAATATTAAAAGGAGTTCCTACTTTGAATGAGAAGTTGAACTGGATTTTTCAAACATTTCTAATTTTTTTAATATTTCGAGCTCATGTAACTCATCAGATTCTAAACTTTTGCTTAAAGAAAGGATTAAGGTATTGGCTTCCCTTTGTCAGTCATAAACACTTATGTAAATAGATGATAGGATATTAGACTTCCCCACTGAAGAGATAGGTTTGTGCAAAAAAAGATGATTGATGTTGTTAATGTTTGTTCTTCATTCTTGAAGAAGACCATAACATTAGGGAGGTGATGTCATGACATACATGTGAATTGGACTTGAGTGAGGGGCTGCTGTATTAAATTACCAGCCTCACTTTTTCCTCCAGAACCAACTGGGTCCAGTGGCTAGATATGAATCTGGAGTCCTGGAGATGACCCTGGATGGATGTGTGACAATCAGGGTTAAGTGACTTGCTCTAGGTCACATAGCTAGAAAGTATCAAGTGCCTGAGGCTGGTTTTGAACTCAGGTCTTCCTGACTCCAGGACTGGTGCTCCATCCACTGCAGCACTTAGCTGCCCTACTCATAAAAAGAGAGAAAAGATAAAAGAAAGCTTTTTCAAACGTGGACTTTCAGAGAAAATATGTAGTTTAATCCAACATGCAAATCTATCAAGTTAGAAGATATAAATTAATTAATCTTAGGCTTCAGTGAATCATGTATATAACTCTTAACAGTAAGTACAAAGACACAGATGTACCAACATTTGTGAAAATTGAAGCAAGATTAATCATAAATACTCCTCTGGGACCCTATGCACAAACAGAGAAGGGGAGAAGAAAGGCAAAGAGAAGAATATACCAGTGCAATTGATATAGAGAACCATGGGCATAGGGAGTCTTGAGATCACTTGGAGGCACATTTTGTAAATCTTTTGTTTGCATTGTTAAGGGAATCATCCTTTTTTCTTTATCATCTAATTTAGGCCAAGGCCTAAGGGCGGACCTTCAATCTTATCTGACTTGCATTCTCTTTTGGTGGGGCAGCCAGGGAGCACAGGCTGGAAACTTGTCCAACACCACCCATAAGAGACCCCTCCCCAAAAGACAAAAACCTCCAATGCAGGACTTGGGTCACTCCCAGGTCACCATTCCTCCTATGGACCCCGAGGGAGAATCTAAGGAGATCTGAGGAAGGGGCTCCAGCTCTCTAGATCTCTCCAGACTCCTGTTGAATCCTGTCTACCTAGTTCAATTAGCAATTCTCTTGGTCTTTTTCATTAAACTTTTCTTAACTTTCCTATCACTTTCTTTTGTATTTTAACTTCTTTTAATAAATCTCTATTTTCTTTTCACACCTGCATTTCTTGATCTCAATTATGATTCATCACTGGGGGATAATCGGATAATCAAAAGCAAATGGCTACATAACAAGGAATTACTCCTTCTTTGTCTGACAGAAATGGAACCCAGGAATGAAAGCATAAAAGACAACCACTGGATGTCAATAACCTTCCCTCTACTTTTAGCCATCTTAGATCATTTGAATTAGTTCCTTGTTTAAACAATCAGAGGGGCAGCTAGGAGGCACAGTGGATAGAACACCAGCCCTGGAGTCAGGAGGACTTGAGTTCAAATCCAGCCTCAGACACTTAATAATTTCCTAGCTGTGTGACCTGGGACAAGTCACTTAATCTCATTGCCTTGCACCCCCCCCCCCACAAAAAAAGGATTATAACCACTAGAGAAACAAGGAAGGGTAAAAACACAATCCCTGTCCTTAAGAAGCTAATGTTCTAATGGGAGGACAACATGAAACAACTGCTAGGAATGGGTGATAATGAGGAAGGACAGGAAACAAGAAAAGCTTTCTGCATAAGGTAATATTTGACTTATAAAGGAAGATAGGGAAGAAAAAGAGAATATTCCAGGGGAAGTGAGGCACAGCTAGTTAAAAGACACAAAATATCCTGTGGGAGAAATAGCAAGAAAGTTAATTTTCCTGGACCATATGTGGAGGGGAATAAAAGAGGAAGAAAATTGGAAAGGTAGGAAGGGACCAAGTGATTAAAGCTTTGAAAACCAAACAAATACTTTTCTATTTTATCCTGGAGGTAATAGGAAAGCTTTGGATTTTATTGAGCAATATGGGCAAACCTGTACTTTTAGAAAATCACTTTGACAGTTGAGTGGAGAACAGATACTAAAGTTACGAGAGACTCTCAGTCAATGGTTCCCAAATCAAGTCTTTGCAAAGACCAGTCTTTTCCACCAGAAATTCTATCACCAAGTAAATGGAAAAGCAAGACCATTGTTTGTGCCCCATTACTAAAGACAAAGCAATATGGTAGAGTCATGGAAGACTCCATTTGGAACCTTTCGGGGAGGTTTTTCAAATATGCACAGAAGTATAGGTTAAAGTTTGATAAGCATCACAATCACAAAAATATTGAATAATAAAATATGTAGGGCACTTCAACAAAATTTAATACAAGTTTATTTTATGGATGAAGAAATTGAAACCATTAGAGAATAATTATTCTGCTTAAGATCATGTAGCAATGACACAGATGGAATTCAAACCTGAACTTACTGATTCAATATCATTTCCACTGAAGAATAATATCAGCATATTTTTATATAACCTTTCAAATAGTAATTCATCTTTATAGAACAAAATACAATTTATGTTGTATTTTTCTTACATGAAACAAATGATCATTTCCACATTAAAAAAAGGTTTTTTTTTCCAAATGAAAATTCAGAAAGGTAATTACCTTATTTGCTTTCCTTTGTAGGTATCCAATAAAATGTGAGAAGTATGGAAACTTTTAACTAAGCTAATAGAGAACTGAAAGATGACTTTCACAAAGGATGAGCAAATTCCCAAGATACCAAATTACTAGAGCCTGTGTCACTGCTACTCCTTTTCTCATTTGAAAGGTATGAAATGTAGAGATTATTCAATATGCCACAAAATAGATGCCTGTTGTCCTTTATGGTAGTGGTCTTAGGATAGGATCATAATATTTAAATATTAGAGACCGACACTTTTCTTTTTTTCTGGTAGCAAGGACATAAATCTTTACCTTCATAACAAGATTGCCAACTAGATTTGTTTTTTTTTTAATTCTTCACAGGAGGAAACTCTTTTGAGAAACAGACTAGATTAATTTGCATATGTAGCCCAGCTGCCTTGGAGGATAAAAAGTAAATAGCAAAATAAATACAAAACTAATAATCATGACATTCTGAAAGATAGTGTGAAAAGTGCCTTGGGGAATGGGAAGTCCACCACCAAATGCAAAGCAAAGGAGGCAAATGGAAGGGACAATAATAACTTGACTTGGAACAGAAAACAGAAGTTTCTTCCTCATGGTCCAGAGGGGATTCAGAACCTCTCCCTGAAGACTGGGATCATAGTGTAAAAAAATCATCCTCAAAACACTACTACTATTCTCTTACTAAGAGTGGCAAAGATTGCATTTTAAAAAACTATCTCTGGGCTCTGATTTAGAGTCATTTTTTAAAAAAAATGTTCTTTACTATGCTAAAAAATCCCAATATTTTGAGAACTTGTAAGATGAATATTATGAAGAAAAGCTGATGGTCTCCCTTGGAATTTGGTTAAATAATATCTGAGATTTCACCATTTTGGAGGCAACAAACTAAAGAAAAAAAATGTCTTCAAAGTAGACTGCGGAGTTTTGTGTCAGGAGAAAATATTTGAAATGAAAGGTAAAATAGGAATATTAATTCAAGGTAACATGCATTTATCAAACATGTACTATGTTCCAGCTTTTATTCTAGAGATACAAGTATCAACCAAAAGACAGTTCCTGCCCTAGAGGAGCTTACCTTCTAATGGAGGAAGATAGCACATGAAAATGAATTGTCACAGGAGGTGAGATATTTACAAAGGAGAATGACTTCTTTTTAGTCTGAAGAGGGAAGCACGACTGGTTTGAGATCTTCCTCAAATTGGAGGTTTTGGTAGGAATTTACAAAAAGTTTCCAAAAGACCAAAGGAGGAGAAGGAAAAAGGCAGCTGAAACATGATGGCAAAGTTCAGAGAGTCAAATGAAGAAACCATAACCCAGGAAAATTAAATGATATGCTTAAAGTCACATGGAAACAAAATTAACACCCAAATCTTCTGACTAAACTAAAAAAAAAAGATAAT
The DNA here is from genome assembly GCF_037893015.1 of Macrotis lagotis. NCBI lineage: Eukaryota > Metazoa > Chordata > Mammalia > Peramelemorphia > Peramelidae > Macrotis > Macrotis lagotis. Next base: position 97,315,874 of record NC_133659.1, read on the forward strand.
TAACTGACTTATTTACTTACCCTTACAGGTACTCAATAAAATGTGAGAATTATGAAAACTGTCTTAACTAAGCTAATAGAGAATTAAAGTATGACTTTCACAAAGGTTGGACAAATTTCCAAGATACCAAATTACTTACCATATTCCTTGCCATAGGTGACTTCCATAAGCGAAAAAAAACCTAAAAATCTCCCTAAAATACTGTGTAAGCTTTATTTAGTTGCATAAAGATACGTTAGTATTTGAAAAGGTGGTTATGCCAAAATATTGGGTTTTATTTTTCTTCAGTCAAATGATAATGATTACTATGTCCATTTAGATCCTTTGCTCAACTTTCCCTTGAAAATTGCCTTCAAACTTGACCTTGGCTTTATCAGTATTCCAGGAAAATAGTAGATCTTGGTTCTAAGAAATTAATAGTAACACAAAAATAAATTCTAACATCATGTGCTGCTCATCAGAAGGATCTGCTGAGTACACATGTAGAAACCAGAAAAGAGAATAAAATATAAATGTTATGGGTGATATTACGTTGTTATTAAGCCTAATTAACTTGAGTTTATTTTCTCCCTTTAAAAGTCTGATATCAGATTTGAGAAAGTTATCAACACTCTAAGAAGTTTGTCATTCACATGATAATCCAATTTACAGATACACACACACACACACACACACACACACACACACACACACACAAACACATATGTAAATAGCTACTCTTCACCAGAGGACTTCCATTAAACTCTGGAAAAGAGCCTGTTCTATTGTTCCCAGGGAAGGTTTCCCTCCAACAGCTGAAAGAGTGGCAAGTGAAGTAGCTATGCAACTTTTATGAGGAAAATGCTTATATTGGAACTTAACTTTATGCCTTATGAATGCAAAATGTTTCCTGATTAAGATTACTTCCCTTGGCAGACAGAGTGGAATTTGATGTGCATTAATTGGCAAAGCATACAGATCAATGCCCTTTTTGTTATGGAATACTTTTGTTAGTGAACACAGTAGAGAACCTGCACTGTACTATACTAAGTATAGGAGACATCAAGGGTATAAGTTATGGTATTTGTTCCAAAAGGACTTACAGGGTAGTTGCAGAGACAGAATATGAACAGAGACTTTTTATCCCCATTTTACAACAAGCTAACAAGTACAGAAAAAGTTAAGTGGCTTGCTCAGGGTCCATAAAGCAAATAAGTGTCTGAGGATATATGTGAACTTATGTCCATTCATTTTGCTCATCTACGTGATTTATGGCAGTACATTCTAAGTGGTATGAGCCAGAATGGTACAGGTATTAGGAGTAAGGACTTCACCTTCTTCAGTTCTTAGATTCCAGAGTAACCAAAGTAGAGAGAGGAAGCATTAAATAAGGGGAGAATAAGGGGAGAGGGGGGTTGTTCTTTTGAGTAGAAAACATAGAATAGTGGACTTGGAGTCAAGAAAAACCTGATTTTGAGTTCTGGTTACATCTTTTATTCACTCTGTGGAGGTTGCAGAATCTTGATTTCAGAATATAAAAAGGAAAGGAGAGTTTGACATCTAAAGTGAAAGGAATTTTGTCAAATTTGGAGCAGGAGTTCCAGAGGTCAGTGAAAGAGATGATAATAATGATGATTGATGATGATGATAATGGTGATGGTGATGTTTGTCCTTTGTTCTCAAAGAAAACCATGACATCAGGGAGATGATGCCAGGACAAATTCCTGAATTGGATTTAAGTGAAGGGGGCTGTGCTAAGTCACCAGCCTCACTTCCTCCTCCAGAGTAATCTGACTCTAGTGGTCAGATATGAATTAGAACAACGGAAGATGGTTCTGAAAATCAGAGTTAAGTGACCTGCCCAAGTGTGCCCAAGGTCACATAACTAGTAAGTGTCTAGTGTTTAAAACCAGATTCAAACTCCCATTCTCCTGACTCCAAGGCTCTTATCCACTACACTACCTAGCTGCCCAAAAATTTGGAATGGATCATGGGAAGAGTAGGAATGAGAGAGTCAAAAGATAGGGTTGGAAAATGAGGGGGTGTCCTCCTACTGTGGTTTGAGTTTTAGTATCAATGAGATGAGGAAAATAAGAAAGGGTGAGTGTGTACTATTGGGAATCTCAGTAGCTGGTCCATTGTTGAAGGCAGGTGATCAGAGGGTTCATTTTCTCCTTCAAGATTTAAGTTTAACCCTCAACTGAAGGGGCAAAATCACTGTCTTATGAGGAGGGGAAAATGTTCAAAAGTCTATGAAAAGGAAGTAGTAGAGTTTCCAGGACTGTATGTGGCAAATATAAACAAAGAATGGTAATGTTATGGCCCTAGGCCTTCAAAAACTTGGCTAGAAGGCAAGAGAATAAGGATGGTCTGTCTACCTAGGATTGGTTCCAAAGTTTGTAATCATCAATATTGTAGCAAGAACTCTAATTCCATGAGAATCTTACATTTGTAGAGCACTCCAGAGTTTATAAAAGACTTTTTTTCATAGCTACCCTGTAAGTTAGGCGATGCATGGCTAATGAGCCTCATTCTTCAGATGAGTGGTGAAGGGAGATGTTCAGAGTTTTTCTGCATAAAATGTTGAATTAGTAAAGGGTTGGATAAACTCATTTGAGCAAGAGAAAGTAATTTTGTTCCTTTTCCTTTGGAGGTGACAAGATAATATGAAATGCAGCACCTGATTTCCTTTTTGAAGAAAAGACACCTGTAAAAAATGTGTGGAACCAAATATGTAGGAAGGGGGAGTGGAGGGGGGGGGGGAAGAGAGAAAATAGTAACAGGAAGCAAAGAACTGAGAATAGAAACCTGAAAAGACAACTTCTGGGTATTAGTGCTTATGTATTTACATATTCTATGCAGCAGCATCTTAATATTTTGAACAAATGTTCCCTTTCTCTCCCTAGATTTAAAGATGAAACAGTGAGGGCTTCAAGTGTCCCAGGGGCACTATCAATGACAGAGTCATAATTAGCACCTTGACTCCCATTTTCTTTCTGAGCAATTGATCCAGGCTTGTTCCCTGAGGGTATTCAGATATTTCTAGCATTAGAGCAGCCAACATTTGACTACATTATTGATCATTAATCATACATTTAAATATAGAAAACTGAGAAAGTAGACACTGATCACCTATTTCTAGGAATGACTAAAAGCCTTCAAGGTAAATACAGAAGACATGGAATATCAGAATATCAGAAAGATACTTTGGGGAGGGGATGTGGGCAGGAAAAAATTCTGTTAGAGAAGCTGCAGAAGTCTCCTACACTGCAGATTCCTCTTGTTTCTTGGTCATTCCTGTCTCTCTTCCAAGATTCTAAGATAGAATTTACTATAATTTCTCTTCATGAGCTTCTTTGGAACTGAACTCCTGCTTGAACTGCTTTCCAAACAATTAGAAAAGCACTTTTGATGATACCAGATAATATTAATTGGTCACATCTTATATGTACAATAATGAAGTAGGATGGAAGAGGGGAATACACAAATGAGCAGTACAAAGACCTTGTCCACAAGGAATTTTTTAATTAATGTTTTATTTTTTTCAATTACCTATAAAGACATTCATTTTTATAAGATTTTGAGTGCCAAATTTTTCTCCCTCCCCTATACTTAAAATGATAGGCAATTTGATATAGGTTAAAGATGTGCTATCTGTAAAACAACTACATTTTAATCACATTTGTGAAAGAAAAAACAGATCAAAGGGAAAACCATGGAAAAGAATAAAGTATGTGGAAAAAAACAATTTGCTTCAATTCACATTCAGTATATCAGTTCTTTATCTGGAAGGAGGTAATGTACTTTTTTTGTGAGTCCTTTGTACTTGTCTTGAATTATTGAGTTACTGAAAAGAACTGGGTCAACATAATTGATCATTACACTACATTGCTGATTCTATACACAAATTTTTCCTAATACTTCCCATTTCACTTTGCATCAGTTTGTATAGATCAGTATTTGATACTGGTCTGATCATCATTTCTTATTGCACATTATCATGCCATTATATTCATATACCAAAGCTCATTCAATAGTTCCCCAATTGATGGAATGTCCTCAATTTCTAATATTTTGCCACCATGGAAAAGGCTGCTATAAATATTTTTGCACATGTAGGTCCTTTTCCTTTTTTAAAAGAACTCCTTGGGGAGGCAGAGTCAAGATGGTAGAATAAAGGCAGGGACTCACCTGAGCCCTCCTGAAAACCACTCTAAATACCTTTAAATAATGCCTCTAACCAAATTCTAGAGGAGCAGAACCCACAAAAAGACTAAGTGAAATAATTTTCCAGTCCAACGCAACTTAGAACAGCGAGAGAAATCCAGGAACAGGAATCCAGGTGATTGGGTCAATGGCAGAGGTGGTGGTTTCCAGACCTCTCAGTAAGGATTGCTAAGGACAACATGGAAGGTCAAAAGAAAAACTCTGCTGCATCAGGGTGAGATTGGAACACATTCCAGCACAGACTTCAGCATCACAGACCCCAGCAGATCAGGAGAGAATTACAGAGGTATCTTTGCTCTCCCTGAGGCAGGATTCTGTTGATTTGCCCATATTCAGATCTGGGTTGCAGTCTGGAGCCCCAGTCCCAGGAAGAGGAAGAGGAGATTGATGCAGCATCAGAGCAGGGACCCTCCTCACAGTTCCAGGGTAGAGGAAAGTGCTTGTGGTCACCTATATACCAGAGTGTAAACAAGGAGAGTAGTCATAACCTCTCATAAGACTTTGGAAAAAGTGAAAATTTGCTGGCCCCTAGAAGTATCTCTGACAACAGCTGCAAAAACCCTCAAAAGCTTGGGACAGGGGCAGCTAGGTGGCACAGATGAAAAAGAGCACCAGCCCTGGAGTCAAGAGGACCTGGGTTCAAATCCAACAGTTACTATGGTCATATGGAAGATCAAACTACATACTCAGAAGATAACAGAGTCAAAGCTTCTGCATCCAAGTTACCTAGAAAAATATGAATTGAACTCAGGCTATGGAAGACCTGAAAAAGAGGATTTTGGAAATCAAGTAAGGGAGGTAGAAGAAAAATTGTAAAGAAAAACGAGAGTAATGCAGGAAAATTATGAAAATTGAATCACCATTTCATGAAGGAGACACAAAAAAATACTGAAGGAAATAACATCTTAACAATTAGACTGAGCCAAATGGAAAAGAAGGTTTAAAAACTGAATGAGGAGAATAATTCTTAAAAAATAGAATTGGTGAAATAGAAAAGGAGATACAAAACTTTCATTGAGGAAAATAATTCCTTAAAATATAGACCGGAGCAAAGAAAGGCTGATGACTTTATGAGAAATCAAGAAATAAGAAAACAAAACAAAAGAATTAAAATCAAGAAGTTAATATGAAATATCTCATTGGAGAAACAACTGCCCTGGAAAACAAAACCAGGAGAGACTATTTAAAACTTACTGGACTACCTGAAAGCCATGACATCAATTTTCTTTTTATTTTCTTTCAAGTGATATTTTATTTTATTTTTCCAAATACATGTTATGAAAGTTTTTCAACATTCATCCACAAGAATATATATATTTTTCAGTTATATAAGTTTCTTCTACCCTCCCTTCCCACCCCCCTTCCCTCAGTGGCAGTCAGGTGAATATTGTACATACCCTTTTGTGTATACCAGGTTTACAGAATAGTCAATTTCAGTATGAGAAATTAGATTTAAGGGAAAAGAAGGAAAACCATGAGATAGAAAACAAATACATAAGAGAAATGAATGCAATGATCATTTGATTCTTAAGGGGCTTTTTTTGGTTTCATTTTTCATTCTCTGAATGGGGTTAGCATTGCCCATAGTCAGTCTCCTGGGGTTGTCCGCTTTTTGAACTGCTGAGAGGAGCTGCATCCATCAAGATTGATCAACTCATAATGTTGTTGTTATTAATCTGTACAGTGTTCTCTTAGTTCTACTCTCTTTGCTCAACATCAGTTCCTGTAATTCATTCCATGCTTCTTTAGAGTCCAACCATTTATAGAACAATAGTATTCCATAACATTCATATATCATAACTTGTTCAACCATTCCCCAATTGATGGGCATCACCTCAATTTCCAATTCTTTGCCACTACAAAAAGGCCTGCTATGAATATTTAGGAACATGTGGCACTTTTTCCATTTTTATGATTTCTTCTAAATATAGGCATAGAATTTAAATTGCTAGGTCAAAGGGTATGATCAGTTTTATTGCTCTTTGGACATAGTTCCATATTGCTCTCCAGAAAGTTTACAACTTTTGTTCACAACTCTACCAACAATGCATTAAAGTACCAACCCTCCTACAATCTCTCCAACATTGATCATTTTCCCTTTTTCTCATTTTAGCCAGTCTGATAGGTATGGGATGATATCTCATAGTTGTTTTAATTTGCATCTCTCTAATTAGTAATGGAGCATTTTTGGAGAATTTTTTCATATGATTATACACACACACACACACACACACACACACACACACACATATATATATATATATATATATATATATATCTTTATTTCTTCATTTGAAAACTGCATGGCATTAATTTTCAAGAAACTATGGAAAACTTCCCTGATATTTTAGAAGCAGAAGATAAAATAGAAATTGAAAGAATCTACTGATCACCTTCTGAAAGAGATACTAAAATAAAAGCTCCTGTGAATATTACAGCCAAATTTCAGAGTTTTCAAGTCAAAAAGAAAATATTTCTAGTAACTAGAAAGAAACAATTCAAATTTTATGGAGCCATAATCAGTCCTTTTAGCAAGTTCTGTATTGTGGAATGGTAGGGCTTGAAATGATATTCCAGAAAGCAAAAGAGCTCTTAGCCAGTACCAACCAAGAATCAACTACCCAACAAAACTGAACATACTCTTTCAGAGGAAAAGATGTACATTCAATGAAAGAGGGAATTCTCTTTTTTTTCCAGAGTAATTAAAATGATTTTTTTTAAGACATGTTAATAAATGGCACACTTCTCTCAAGGGGAGAGGGGCCCCCAAATCTGGAACTGTTAGGTATTATATGTCAACTTTTGTAGATTTGATCAAGGCCTTTGATATCATCAGTTTGGAGGACTTATGGAAAATTATATCAAAATTTTGTTGCCTGGAGAAGTCATCAATATTATATGATAATTTCACGGAGCCATGTATGCCCGAGTTCTGGATAGTGGACAATGCTCTCAAGATTTCCCAGTAACCAATGGAGTAAAACAAGGAAAAGTCCTTGCTCCATACTTTTTAACATGATGTTTTCAGCCATGTTATCAAATGCCTTCAATGAGGATGAACATGGTCTCAAGGTCAGCTACCACACTGATGGCAAATTCGTTAACTTGAAAAGGCTACAAGCCAAGACCAAAGTGAAGCAAGTGTTGGTGAATGACCTTCCATTTATAGATGACTGTGAACTCAGTGCAGCCTCTGAAGCTGAGATGCAACAAACTATGAATCGATTCTCTGCTGCTTGTGCTAATTTTGGTCTAACGATTAAAAGAAAACCCAGGTGCCCCATCAGCCAGCAGCATACCATCCATATGTGGATCCAGCAATTACAGTAAATGGAGAAGTTTTGAGTACTGGAAAAATTTACTTTCCTTAGCAATACCTTTCCAAGGAGGTACACATTGTCATTGAGGTTGTTAATCATATTTCCAGAGCTAGTTCAGTATTTGGGAAACTCCAAAAGATAGTATAGGAGAGAAGAGTTTTTAGACTGACTACCAAACTGAAGGTCTATAGAGCCATTGTTCTGACCTCACTGGAAATAAGTCTATGAAACCTGGACAGTCTACCAGTGCCATGTCAGGAAACTGAAGAATCACTTTCATTTAAATTGTCTTAAGAAGATTCTGAAGATCACCTGACAGAAGAAGATAACAGTCACTAAGCTCCTTTCTCAAACCAAATCAGCTAGCATTCCCACATTACTCCAGAGAGTGCAACTATGATGGGTTGGACGCATTCTAAGAATGCCAGATGTATGCTTGCCAAACCAAAAAAACCCAACTATTTTATGGAGAACTCACAAGGGGATCAAAAGAAGTGATACCATGACACTCTGAAGGTCTTATTGAAGAACTTTAGAATCTATTGTGAAACATAGGAGACAATGGCACAGGACCAGCTTGCATGGTGTGCCCGCATTAGTGAGGATGCTGAGCACTATGAGGAAGGCAGAATGGAAGCAGCTGAAAGGAAATGTGACACCTGTGAGTTTAGAATACCCACTCCAGGTGTTCACATGGACTATTTGTGCCGAACTTGTGGTAGAGCATTCTGAACTGGTATTAGGCTGATCAGCCACAGTCGGATACACTTTAATTTGTCTCAAGCAAAGTGATGTAATTTTGTTATTCTTCAAAAACTAAGGACAAAAACCAACCAACTTCCTCTGAATTTGAGTCTTGATCTTCCCTTTCATCATAAGAACTTTCTATGGTCAGATTTTTGTTATTGCCGTTTTTTGTTAATATTTTTGTCCTCTTTCCTTTCTTTTAACTTGAGCTCTGTTTCTTGAGTGGAAGGGGCATTGTCTTATGCTGCAAACCCTGGCCATTTGCTATTTCCCTGAGGCTCATGGGCCATCCCTTGTGTCTTGTGCCATGCTGAGGGAGTAGATGTGGAATGTGGAATGGCTGATTCAGTTGTAGGTCATAGGGGGTCTGGCAGCTTACATGGTATTGAGTTGAGATCCTAGTGCTGGTGTCCATCAGATGCTATGGCTGGTGGGATATTTCTACCTTTACCCTAGGATATAGTGAAACATGTGGTGATCTGCCTCCTAGAGGGTGCCTATTTACCTAGGGACATGTTGAAGCACATGATGGTTGTCACTGCTGGCATCTTCCCTTTTCCTTAGCCATGCTGAAGCATGTGGGGAATCCTGGTGTTGGTGTTTGTCTGATCTACCAAATCCAGGCTCAAGATCTACTGCTGGTTTGCTGAGGAAAGGCTTGCTTCTGGCTTCCTGACCTGGATTGTGTTCCCCCTTTGCCTGAGTGAGATGAACCTTTCCTGTGGATCTTCCAAGTTTCTTTGGTTCAAAATAATTTCACTATCTTTTGTTGGTTGTACTGTTCTAGAATTTGTTTTGGAGTGCTATCTTATTATTACTTAGAGGTGAATATGGGAAAGTTATAGAAATTTGATGCTTAACCCAACAATTTGACTCATGGAAGTCTTAACCACAAGGAATTTTGAATATTCTTAAAAGTAAGAAAATTCAGAAGATAAAGGGAATGATTCACATTTTAAAGCTACAATTATCTATTGTTTGGATAGAGAATTATTACTAGCCTCATTTTATAAATAAGGAAAAAGGCTAAATTGCTTATTCACCATCACATGACTGACAAAGGTCCACTCAAGCTTCTGGAGTTCAAATCTAAAATTCTTTTCACTATTCTAAATTGCAAGGCCACCCCTGTAAATTACCTTCAGAGTCTGGCCTGATTGGTTAGATTTTTAATGAGATATTTATAAAATAAAATCAATTATCATATTAAAAAATTAAGACTCACACCCTTATAATCATATTAATTTTTCTCCCTACCCCACTGTTTATTAATCATTGTGTGTATTCAGTAACATTTAAAAACAAACTTGATTAATAACTAACTGCATTGTCATGAAGATTTCCCCATATTTATTTAGTCACTACTCAAAAATAAATCATATGATTATCTTGCCCATAAACTTGACCAAATGATAATTTGTAGTGATATAAAGGAATGTTGCTTTTGGTTGTTGTTGATGATCTTTTGTTCTCAAAGGAAACCAGGAGGTGATGCCATGATAAATAGGCTAATTGGATTTGAAGGAAGGGCTGTTATGCTAAGTTACCAATCTCACTTTCTCTAGTCAGATATAGATTAGGATTCCTGAAAGTGGTTCTGGATTCAAGAAAATCAGGATAAAATGATTTGCCCAAAGTCACGCAGATAGTAAGTGTCAAGTATCTGAGGCTGAATTTGCACTTGGGTCCCTCTGACTCTGGGACTTGGTGTTCTATTCACAATACCACCAAGCTGCCCTATAAAGGGAAATGTTTAGGAATGGATAAATGAAATAAATATAAATGACTTAGAAATTGATGAAAAACTACCTCATGCCAAGATTTTTGTGTGATGTTTTAGAAAATATTTTGTAGGGCAGAGCCAAGATGGCAACAGGAGAAGAGCCTCTCCTAGGTGTTCTCTCCATAATATTTCAAAAGTCTTAATATTAAACTCTAAAACTAAAACTAAATTTTCAGGAGACAGAACCCACAGAGGGATCCAGTGAGGCAATTCTCCAGACCAAGGTAACCTGGAAAATAGTGGAAAGGCTCCACTCCACAGGGTTAGAGGGGTGGCCCATCAGAGTGAAGAAACTTCAGCCTTCTGGAGGTAGTCCCAGAGCACCTGGAAGCCAGAACTCAAGGTAGTGGGGCAGTTTCCTGACCTACACCCCAGGGAGTACTGAGCACAAATTGGAGGATCAATGGAAGGGACCTCTGCCAGAGTGAGTGCAGGAAGCCCAGGCCCTCAGGGCAGTTGCTGTGGTCAGCCAGGCAGTCCAGATTCAGGAAACAGTGTGAAGCCAGTAAGCAGGAGTCCCCAGGCAACAGAGCCTTGAGTGCTCAGCCCACGAAAGATAGGGGAGTGGAGAGAGACTTCAGAGGTTTGCCCTCTGTACCTAGAACAGGACTCTGGGGCTCTGACCACATTCAAATCCTGATCACAGTTTAGCCCCCCCCCCCCACAGAACAGGGCCCACCCCACCTCAGCCCTGTGGCAGAGGGGTACGTTTGTTGTCATTCACAGACAAGGAGGAAAGTCAGAGCTTCACACACTGACATCCTTGTTGGGGGGGGGGGAGTATCCCAATAATACTCAAAAGCTCAGGAAGTACCCCAAAACCAGGCACAGACTGGAGAAATGAGTAAACAGAGAAAAAGGAGGAACAATATTGAGAAATATATTGTCTATGATCCCAAGAAGTTTCAAAATATTCATCTGAAGATGAGGAAGTACAAACCCCTGCATCTAAAGACTCCAAGAAAAATGGAAATTGGGCTCAGGCTATGACAGAACTGAAAAAAGATTTTGAAAATCAAGTAAGGGAGATAGAAGAAAATTGGGAAAAGAAATGAGAGAGATGCAGGAAAAACATGAAAAAGAAGTCAGCAGTTTAGTCAAGGAGATCCAAAAAAAAAATGCTAAAGACAATACCATGTTAAAAACCAGCATAGGTCAAATGGATAAAACAGTTCAAAAAGTTATTGAGCAGAAGAATGCATTAAAAAGCAGAATTGGCCAGAAGTAAAAAGAGATAATAAAGCTCTCTGAGGAAAACAAATCCTTCAGTTATAGAATGGAGCTAAAGGAAGCTGATCAGTTAATGAGAAGTCAAGACACAATACTACAACACCAAAAGATGAAAAATTAGAAGAAAATTTGAAACATCTCACTGAAAATACAACTGATCTGGAAAACAAATTCAGGAAAGATAATTTGAAAATTATTGGATTACCTGATAGTCATGATCAGGAAAAGAACCTTGACCCCAGTTTTAAAGAATTCCTACAGGAAATTGCCCAAATATCCTAGCAGAGGGCAGAATAGAGATTAAAAGAATCTACAGATCTCCCCCAGAAAGAGATCCAAAACAACCAACCCCCAGGAATATTATAGCCAAGTTCCAGAACTCCCAAGTCAAAGAGGAAATATTACAAGCAGCCCGAAGGACACAATTCAAATATCGAGGAGCTGCAATCAGTATCACACAGCACTTAGCAGCAACTACATTAAGGGCTCTTAGGGCTTGGAATCTAATATTCCGGAAGGCAAAAGGGCTTGGAATACAACCAAGAATCAACTACCCAGCAAAACTGAACATCTGCTTTCAGGGGAAAAGATGCACTTTCAATGAACCGGGAGAATTTCAAATGTTCCTGTTGAAATGAGCAGAGCTGAACAGAAACTTTGACCTTCAAATATAGGAATCAGGTAAAGCACAGAGAGTGGAGAAGGTTAAAATATGAGGGACTTAATGAAGATGAACTGCATATATTCCTGTATAGAAAAATGATACTGATAATATTCATATAAAACTTTTCATTTAATAGAGCAGGTAGAAGGAGCTTTTATAGATGAAGCACAGGAGAGAGCTGAATTTGAAAATATAATATATTGTAAAAGCGGAGTCAATGGCTAAAAGGGAAATGTAATGGGAGTAAGAGAAAGGAGAGGTGGAATAGGCTAAGATATTATGTATGATAAGATTTTTTTTAATTGCAATGAGCTATTGCAATGATATGGAAGGGCAGAAGGCTAGGGGGAATGAGGGAACCTTCATTCTCATCAGAGGTGGCTCAGAGATGAAACAGCATATACACTCAATGGAGTATAGACATCTAGAGTAAAAAGGAGAGAAGGGGGACAGGGTAAGGGGGGGATGTGAGTGATGGAGGAGAGGGTGGATCATGAGGGAAAGTGGTCAGATATAACACATTTTCTTTCTTACTTTTTGCAAGGGGCTGGGATTGGGTGGCCTGTCCCGGACCACGGGGGTGGCTGCTGGGCCTTAGGGGTGGTATGTGAGCTCGGGCCTCTTGACCTCAGGGCCAGTGATCAGTCCGCTGCACCACTCAGTTACCCTACAGCACATTTTAGAAGAGGGACAGAGTGATAGGAGAGAGAAAATATAGTATTTGGTAGTGGGGAGGTATGAATGGAGGGAATTGTGATCAGCAACAGCAATGGTGGAAAAATATGGAAGTAGCTTTTGTGATGGACTTATCATAAAGAATGTGACCAACCTGAGACAGAGCTAGTGGTGTTGGAACACAGACTGAAGCACATTTTTTCCTCTTTTCTTTACTTTATTTCTCATGAGAGTCTATTTTTTTGAGGGGGGAGGAAGTATTATGTTTACTCTTAAACAAGAATATTTTAGTAATGTATAAAAAACATTTGTACAAAATAAAAACTAATTAATTAATTTTAAAAAAGAAAATATTTTGCATCTACTAGTGTAGCCCTTGCATTTTACATTGGTAAGGTTTTGCCCAACATAATTGGAGGAAGGGAGGAGGAAGGAAAACAGAATAGACATGTATTAACCACCTGCTGCTCTCCAGGCACTAATATCTTCACAATAACTCTATGAGGTAGTTACTATTATGATTTCTAGGAAATTGAGTAATTAGAATGAAATGAGTTCAAATTCTGCTCTAGATGATAGCTATACAACCCTGGGCAAATAAGTCACTTCTCCTTTGTCTGACAGACTTCCCCTTATCCATAAAAATGAAGGAAAATAATAGAATCTACCTCCCAAGGGTGTTGTGAAGAGTGCTTTATAAGTTTTAAAGTTCTAGACAAATTCTTATTATGATTGTGATTTTAATAATGTGAAAATTGACTATGATTGTCAAATTTTAAACATAATAATTGGTCACAATACAAAGTAGAGAATTATTTCCTTATATTATTGTGGCCATTGTGTAAATTGTATTCATGGTTCTCATGATCTAACTTAGTTCACAAATATTTGCAAATCTCTCTGAATAATTAACATAATATTATTCAATTACACTCATTTACCAAAATGTATTCAACTATTCCCCAACTGATATACACCTACTTTATGTTCAGTACTTTGCTTTGACAACAAATTTTGCTATAAATATTGTTTCAACATGAATTCTTTTCCACTGCCTTTGAAATCTCTTTGATGTATGTGTCTGGAAGTATGAATTTGCTGGAGTAAAAGGTAGGTATAGTTTAGTGACTTATGAAGTAAAGTAAAAATTGTTTTCTAGTGTGAATTAATTCCCACTTCCAATTTTAGGTTCCAGCTAGGTTTCTAGACCCTTCCCCCCAGGCAGGGAAGCCATGCACCACCTATGTCTTCCCTCTTTTCAACTTTGCCTTCCATTTCTATCACAGGCAGACAGAGTGCTTTCTTACTTATGTAAATGGAGTATTGGAAGGGGGTGGAAGGTTTAAGACTGGGATTCTTCTCTGAGGACACCATGTTGAGGTCACTTCAATGAAAGCTTGAAAGACAATCTCTCAGATTGTGTTGTCTCTGTCTAGTACACAGAGTAACATGGGAGTGGTTAGAGTAAATGGAATATGTAGGCAATTTTGTCTTCTGTTGTTCTTTCAGAAGGCTTTGTAGTATGTAGAGAGGTTTCTGTCTTTTTGTTTCAATTTTACTTATTCTAGTTTTGGTGCCTTTCTTCTTTTATGACTTTTGGGTTGGAAAAGTAATCGTCAAAAAGAGTGCAGTAGCAGATTACATTGAGATCTCATTATGACATATAAAATGCCTAAAGAACAGCAAGTAGGCTATGATTTGGAAGTCTATTTTTTTGCTATCAACATAGCAAAGGAAATAGTTCCACATAAGAAAGTCAAAACAGACTGATGTCAAAATACTTAATATCCAGAGAGATTGCTTAGATTCCATATTAGGTGAGTTAGAGTGAACCTTTGGAAATAGCAGTGCATTGTGTATGGTTGTTGAGATTGATTAATATCCTATTTTTATTACTAGAAAGGTTTTTCAAACAAATAAAAATTAAACAAGGAAGGATAAATATGCCTTTGCATGAAAATTGTTTGTTTGGCACAAAACTACTCTTGACCAAGCCTATTTAGGTAGAATAGTGGATAAACTGCCCAAACAGAAGGTAAGAAAGAGGTACAAAACCTCTCTTTATAAACTTATAGTTCTATGATCCTGGGGAAGTCAGCCTTACTTTCTTCATCTAGAAAATGGGGGTAATAATTCAAGTTCCTATTTCACACAGTTGAGGTGAGATCAAATTAGATAACATATATAAATCACTTTGCACTTCTTAAAGAGCTCTATAAATTTTAGTTATTATTATTTCTTTGAGACGTACTTTGGGAATAGTTATAGCCATTGATCTGGCTTTCAATGATTCAAGAATACATTGCAAACTAACCTCTTCAGTATTTTAATGAATCTGTGATTTCAGTAGTATGGATATGTTTTTCCACTGAGGCAGATTCTTATCTGTGCAGTTCTTGTCCCTGTCCTTTCATAAATCCTGCATAGATGATTTATCAATGGACTTTATTCCTTGCTCTAGGTTTTTTTTTTTAATACTTTGTGGATGCTACTATAATGCTCTAGCCATCTATCTCATATTCATTTTAGCCACATAACTGGCCCATCTTGTTTTATAGTGATTTGATGAAGTCTTTTGAAAAAATCAATTATTGTAGAAAATCATTTTTGATTTTGTGCATATATCTCCTCAATGGCTTCTCTTCACTGGCAATTTTCATTCTTCTGAGACTGTGTTATTCCAGAATTCACAGCTGTATGATATCACATAGCAAATTTTTAAAACAAAGTTTCTCCTTCCTTCCTTCCTTCCTTCCTTCCTTCCTTCCTTCCTTCCTTCCTTCCTTCCTTCCTTCCTTAATTTCCAAATGCCTATTGATATATTGAACTGGGTATTATGTGGCCATGTTAAACTCAACATGTCCAAAATGAAATTCATAATTATTGCTCTACCCAACCTTCCTTTCTTTCTAACTTTTCTGTTAATCACTATCATCCTTGATACTCAGGGTCAAATCTATATGTCATCTGAGATTCCTTACTCTCTCATTTCTGTTGCTGATTCCTAAAGTCCTCTCAGTGATATCTCATATAAATGAATGAATGAATATAGGTATTTGTGTGTATGTGTATTCATAACACTTTTCTTCCATGACATTTTGACTACCCTGGTGCAGGTCTAGGTTACTGCAAGAATCTTCTGATTCCTGCTTCAAATCTTCCTGCTTCAAATCTCTCCTCACTATAACACATCCTTTGATCAATTGTCCAAGTCATTCTAAAAGCATAGGTCTGACGACGACTGATTCCAAAATTCCAATGGTTCCCTATTACCTTTATGATCAAATATAAAATCCTGGATTTGCCTTTTAAACCCTTCCTACCTTTCCAGCCTCTTTACACTTTACTCTTTTCCTTGTATTCTGTAATCCAGTTATACTGGTCTCCTTGTAGCCCCTAACACAAGAATTTCCTACTTTCACTGGCTGTTTCCAATGAATGGTTCTCTTTCTTCTCATTTCCACTTTCTAAGTTCTTTGGCTTCCTTCCAGTCTTGACTTAAACCACACCTTCTGCAAAAAGCCTTTTTAAATCCCTCTTAATGCTGGTGCTGTCCATCTGTTGATTATCTTTAATTATCTTGTCTGTATTTTGTTTGTTCATAATGTCTCTGATGTCTCCTCCTTTAGACTATGAGCTCCTTGAGAGGATTTTTAAACCTTTCTTTGTATCCCCAGTGCTTAACATAGTATCTGGCACACAATAGGTTTCTAATAAATACTTGTTGATTTGATTAGCTTTACTTTCCTTGAGTTTTTCTTTCTTTTTTTTTGTAATTTTCCCTTTCTTGTGATAGCCTGAAAATCAGATCTCAAATGCCTTTAAAATTGTTTTGCCTTTTGTGTAGGTCATATCCAACTATACTTCTCTACCTTATTTTTTGAGTAACTTTTCTAATTTCCATTACTTATTAAGTACAGAATCTTGAGTGTGGAAATTCTGTAGTCATTGATGGTGAACACAAATGATAATAGATTCTGTTATAATTGTTATACCTTTTGTCTATTTGCTCTTCTCCTTCCAGTTTCATCTGTTAGAGCTTTCAGGATGATTTGACTTAATTGGTTCTCACATCAAGCTTTCTGTAGTCTCATTTTCCCCTGTACTGTTTTGATTGGTTTTTGAGGAAATTTGTTTGTAATATTCTAGCTTCTTCCTTTGTAATATTTTAACTATTTATTTTACTGATTTATTTTATTTTCCCTGGCTCCATATGAAAACAAATTTTAAAATTATTTTTAAAACAGATTCTGAATTCTCTCCCTTTTTCCCACCCCACTATTGAGAAAGTAAGTAATTTGATATAAGTCAAAAAATGTGTAGTCATGTAAAACATTCCCATAATAGTCATGTTGTGTAAGAAAATTTAGACCACCCCACCCCCTAAAAAAGAAACCTCAAGAAAAATAAAATTTAAAAAGTATGCTTCAAACTATGTTCAAACACCATCAGTTCCCTCTCAGTATTCTTTATCATAAGCCCTTCGGGTGTTATGGGTTATTCACAATGCTAAGGTATTCATAGCTGTTCATTCCACAATATTGTTACTATTTTGTATGCAGTACATTTCATATTGCAACTGTTCAGGTCTTTCCAGATTTTTACTGAGAGCATCCTCTTCATCATTTCTTATAGCAGAATACCATTCCATGATAATCACACACCTCAGTTTTTTCAGTCATTCCCCAACTAATAGGCATCTCCTCAATTTTCAATTCTCTGTCATCAGAAGAGAGCTGCTATAGATGTCCTTATACACATAATTTCTTTTCCTTCCCATTTTTCATTCTTTGGGAATACAGACCTAGTAGTAACATTGCTAAGTTTAAGTCTACACAGGGAATTCTAGCCATTTGGGCAAAGCTCCAAATTGCTCTATGAAATGGTTCAATCATTTCACAATTTCTCCGTAAGTATATTAATGTCTCATTTTCCCTACATTCCTTCCAATATTTGTCATTATCCCTTTCTATCCTATCCTATTAGAAAATCCATTTCTCCAATCAATAGCAAGTTGGAACTTTTTTTTAATATGGTCATAGACAGCATTGATAACTTTATCTGAAAACTATTCATATTTTTTATCATTTATCAGTTAGGGAATAGCTCTTATTTTTTTATATAAATTTGATGTTTAAGAAATGAGGTCTTTATCAGAGAAACTCATTTCAAAATTTCCCCCATAGTTTATTGTATTTTCCTCCATCCTGTTCTTTCCATGCCTATTTATTCTATTCTTTCCCTCCTTTCACCCTGTTTCTCCTCAAAAGTGTTTTGCTTGTGACTGCCCCCTTCCACAATCTTTCCTCCCTTCCATTAACACATTTTTCTCCTATCTCCTTCCCTTCCTACTTTCCTGTAAGACAGATTTCTAAAACCATTTGAGTTTGTATGTTATTTCCTCTCTAAAGTAATGTCTATGAGAGGAAGGCTTATTCACTCCCCCTTACCTCCCACTTCTCCCACTTCTTGCCTCTTTTATGTGAAATAACTTACTCCCCTTTCCCTTTATCCCAGTACATCCTTCTCTCATTCCTTAACTCTCTTTTTAATATATTATCACTTCATATTCAACTTGTACCTATGCCCTGTCTATACATGCTCCTTCTAACTGCCGTAATAAATAAGAAAATTCTTATGAATTGTTAGTATCATCTTCCCATTCAGGAATATAAAGTGTTCAACATCTTTATTTCTCTTTCCTGTTTATCTTCTTATGTTTCACTTATATTCACTTGAGCTCAAATTTTTTAATCATCTCTCGTCTTTTCATTAGGAAAACTTAAAAGTTTCTATTTTATTGAATATTCATCTTTCTCCTGAAGGAGTATGTTCAGTTTTGCTGGGTAGTTGATTCTTAATTGCAATAAAAGTTCTTTAACCTTCTTGAATATTATATTCCAAGCTCTACAATCATTTAATCTAGAAGCTGCTAAATCCCTTTTATCTTGACTGTGGCTCCATGACAATTGAATTGTTTCTTTAGAGTCCTTGCAATACTTTCTCCTTGACCCAGGAACTCTAAAATTTTACTATGATATTCCTGGAGTTTTCATTTTTGGATCTCTTTCAGTTTCTATTTTACCCTCTGGTTCTAGAATATCAGGGTTTTCCTTGGTAATTTCTTCAGAGATAATGTCTATACTTTTTTTTTTGATCATGGCTTCCAGGTAACCCAATAATTTTTAAATGATCTCTTCTGGATCTGTGTTCCAGGTCCAGTTGTTTTTCCAAGGAGATATTTCACATTGTCTTCTATTTTTTTCATTCTTTTCATTTTTTTGTTTCTTGATTTTTCACAAAGTCATCAGCTTTTTTTGTCTCCAATCTATATTTTTAGGAATTATTTTCTTCAGTGAGCTTTTGTACTTCCTTTTCCATTTGGCTAATTCTGGATTTTAAGACATTCTCCTTATTGATATTTTTGTGCTTCTTTTTCCATTTGACCCTGCCTGTTTTAAGATGTTATTTTATTCACTGTTGTGTGTGTGTGTGTGTGTGTGTGTGTGTGTGTGTGTGTGCTTCTTCCACCAAGTTGTTGACTTGTTTTTCATTATTTCATTATTTTCTTGCATTATTGCCATGTCTTTCCCAATTTTTCCTCTTTTGATTTTCAAAATTCTTTTTAAGTTCCTCTGTGGTCCAAGACCAATTTGAATGTAGGAGCTATCTTCTTCTGAGTGTTTTGATCATCCCTATCACCATGATTAGATTTTTTTCTTCTTGTTTGTTCATTTCCCTAGCCTATGACTAGATTTTAACTCTTTCTTAAGCTTCTGCTTCCAAGGTGAAGGGTATACTGTCCCAAGCTTCTGGGTTTGGGTTTTTGTTAGAAGTTTTTTGCATTTATTTTCAGTGATCCTTCTAGGAACTTGCAAGTTTTCAGTTCTTCCAAGATATGATCTAAGAAAAGATTTTTACTACTTTCTTTGTCTGTGCTCTGGTTTGTAAGTGACTACAGTCCTCTTTTTTGCCCTGGAATTGTGAGGAGGGTCCTGCTCCTACAAGGCAACAAGTTCTGTTGTGCCACTGTCCTCTTCTTCCTGTGTCCTAGGTCACCCAAGACTGTGACCCTCTTACCATCCTATGGGCTTGCTGCTCCACTCTCACCCAGATGTAACAGACTTTTCCTGCTGAACTTCCAAGTTGTTCTTGGTGATCTCTGGGGGAGGTCTGGAAATCACCACCACTGCCTCTGACCCATTCACCCTACTATCTGATCCTGGATAATTGGCATTGAGTTGGCACTGCCTTGGCCTGTGCTGTTCTGCACTCCTCTTACCCTGGTGGAACAGACCTTTCCCTCTGATTTTTCAAGTTGTCTTATGCTGGAAAATTGTTTCACTCCATCTTTTTGTGAGTTTTGCCACTTTAGAATCTGTTTAAAGTCATTGTTTAAAGGGATTTGGAGGGATTTGGAGAAACTTGGGCAAGTTCCTACATTTTCTTAGCTCTGTTGCCCTTTGTAATGGTTTGAAAATGGTCTTGTATTGCAAATTAGAATTCACCTGAGATGTCACACCTTTATTTGGTAAGTAGTTGGTTGTTCAGGTCTCTTTTGGTCTCCATATTGTCAAGTTTCAATATATGTATCAGTTAAATCTCTCATAAAACACTATAAAAATCAGAAATCATATCTTTCTCTTATCTATTTTCTATTTCCCAGGTATGACCCATTGTAATTTAAATCTATTTGTTATTTTCTTCTTTATGTTTTCTGATAATTTGATGCTAATTTTGATGTTTACCAGATAAGGTATTGATGATTGGTAGCTGATTCAGGAATGGAGACTGTATCAGTAAATAGCCATTTCCTGTCCATTGAAATTCAGTCAGTTTCATTTTTGTTATATTTTTATGGTAATGACCATGTCCCATACATTTTTACTTTTTTCTTTAATAAAATTATTATCTAAAAGTATAAAATTTCATAAGTAATTATGAATTCTTGATATACTTAATTTTGAATCATATTTTCCAATATATTAATTACCATCCTTCCAATGGGCACCATTTTGGAGACATTGAGCATTATACTCATGCTAATTTTGCTAGGAGTATTGAGTCAATAAAATTTCCCTTATTTTTCACCCTACATAACAAATGATGTCACATAAACTACACAAGTGGCAATGATCATATATTGCATAAAATCATGTTTTTTTTTATTGTCTTGGATTCCTAGTTAAAACATTTTTTTCTGACTCCTATGAGTCATCATTCATTCAACAGAAATTTCCTGATGACATACACTCTTGTTCAGGTTGTCAATATTCATCTAGTTCATTTCTCAAGTAGTTTGTAATAATCTGATTTCTAAAAGCTATGTAATTAATACTACCCTCTGCCTCCCTTTAGGCACAAAATAAGTAACAGAAAATAAGAATTTGTATTTGATTTCATTTAATCAACAAAGATTTGTTAAGCACCTACTATGTGGCAGGTATTTTGGTAGACAAGGGAGATACAAACTTAAAGGATGGGTTATTATAAAGATGTGAAGATTCGCTGACTGTCTGAATGAAATATACCTTATATATTAACACCCTCCATGACAATAGAGGAATATAAAAAATTAGTTTTAAAAAAGCAAGTAATCAAAATCACTAGTATTTAAAAAACTCTTAAATTTTTTAATAACTTTTTACATGTTCCCTCATTTGAGCCTCACAATAGCACTTTAAGGTCAGTGACATCATCTTCATTTGTCAGATGAGAACTACTGAGGTTAAGAGAGATTAAGTGACTTGTTGATAGTAATTGTCTGAGAAAAGATTAAAAATTAGATCTCCCTAACTAAGCCAGCACTTTATGGATACCATATAGCTTGTTTTTGAATGACTCTTACTTTTTTAAATTGATATTTTATTTTTCCAAATGCACGTTATGAAAGTTTTTTTCAACATTCATCCAGTTGCATATATATTTATTTATTTTTTAAGTTACAAAATTTCCTTCCACCCTCTCTTCCCATGCCCCTCCCCTCAGCAGGGAACAGTTAGGCTAACATTGTCCCTACATATTTTTGATAAACATGCTTACAGATTAGTCATTTTCAGTATAAGGAATTAGGATTAAGGGAAAGGAATACTTAAGAGATTTTTTTTATGAAGTGTTCATCAGATTCTGAAGGGGTTTTTTTTTTGTTTTGTTTTTGTTTTCTTCCTCTGTATAAGGATAGCATTGTCCATAGTCACTCTAATAGGGATGTCCTAGCTCTCTGAGCTGCTGAGAGGAGCTGCTTCGATCAAGGTTGATCATCTCACAATATTGTTGTTACTGTGTACCTTGTTCTCTGGTTCGGCTCCCTTCACTCAGGATCAGATCTTGTAACTCAATCCATGCTTTTCTAGAGTTTGACCATTTATTGTTTCTTATAGAACAGTAATATTCTATAGCATTCATGTATCATAACTTATTTAGCCATAATCCAATTGATGGGCATCCCCTCAATTTCCAGGTTTTTTACCACTACAAAAGAGAGCTGCTCTGAATATTTTGGAACATATAGAACTTTTCCCATTTTTATAATTTCTTCTGGATATAGGCCTAGAATTGGAATTGCTGGGTCAAAGAGAATGAACAGTTTTATTTATTGGACCTAGTTTCATATTGCTCTCCAGAATGGTAGGATCCATTCACAACTCCACCAGCAATGCATCAATGTCCCAGTCCTTCCACAACCTCTCCAATATTGATCACTTTCCCTTTTCTCATCTTAGCCAATCTGATAGGTGAGAGATGATAATGCATAATTGTTTTAATTTGCATTTATCTAATTAATAATGATTTGGAGCATTTTTATATGGCAATGAATTTTTTCATGTGAAAACTGTCTATTCATATCCTTTGACCATTTATCAATTGAGGAATAACTTGTAACCTTATCAATTTGATACAATGTCTAGATATTTTAGAAATGAGACCTTTTTCAGTACTCCTAGTTGTAAAAATTGTTTCAAAACTTTTTTTTGCTTTCCTTCTAATTTTGGCAGCCTTGATTTTATTAGTGCAAACCCTTTTTAATTTAGTAGTCAAAATCATTCAATTTCTAGTTTATAATGTACTCTACTTCTTGTATGGTCATAAATCTTCCTTTTTCCATAGATTGGATAGATAAGAGTATTTCTTGATCTAATAATTTGTTTATGGTATTGCCCTTTATGTCTAAATCCATTAGCCATTTTGACCTTATTTTGATACATGGTTTGAGATGTGGGTCTATGCCTAGTTTTTTGGCCATAGTATTTTCCAATTTTCCCAACAATTTTTTTAAAATAGTGAGTTCTTTTCCCAGACACTGATGTCTTTGAGTTCGTCCAACAGTAGAATGTTGTAGTTATTTACTGTAGTTTCTTTTGAACCTATCCTAATCCACCCATCTGTTAATCTATTTCTTAACTAGTATCAGGCAATTTTTGTGACTGCTGATTTTTAGTATAGTTTTAGATCTGGTAGAGCTAGACTACCTTCCTTTACATTTTTTTTCATTAGTTGCCTTGCTATTCTTGACCTTTGTTGCTTCAGATGAATTTTGTTACAATTTTTCCTAGTAAAAGAGTTATTTGGTAGCTGATACTGAATAAGTAATTTAATTTGGGTAGAATTGTCATTTTTATTATATTAGGGTGACCAAACCATGAGCAATTGAAATTTTTCCAATTATTTAGATCTGATCTTATTTGGATGAGAAGTGCTTTATAATTGTGTTCATATAGTTTCTAGATTTGTCTTGGGAGGCAGATTGTCAAGTATTTAATGTTGTCTATAGTTACTTTAAGTGGAATTTCTTTTTCCATCTCTTGCTCTTGGGCTTTGTTGTTCATATATAGAAATGCTGATGATTTATGGGAGTTTATTTTATAGCCTGCTACTTTGCTGAATTTAATTGTTTCAAGGAGTTTTTTAGATGATTTTCTCAAGTTAAGTATCATCTGCAAAGAGTGAAAGCTTTGCTTCCTCATTGCCAATTCTGATTCCTTCAATTTCTTTTTCTTCTCTTATTGCTACAGCTAGCATTTCTACTACTATGTTGAATAGTAATGGTGATGATGGGCATCTTTGTTTCACCCTTGATTTTATTGGAAATGCTCTGAGTTTATTCCCATTAAATATAATATTATTTTATGGAAACTTCCATTTATTCTTAAACTTCTAGTGTTTTTAATAGGAATGGATGTTGTATTTTATCAAACACTTTTTCAGCATCTATTGAGATAATCAGATGATTTCTGCTAGTTTTGCTATTGCTATGTTCTACTATGTTGTGTTTTCTTAATATTGAACCATCCCTGCCTACCTGGTATAAATCCTACCTGACATGGTGTATTGGCCTAGTAATAACTTGCTGTAGTCCCATTGCTAAAATTTTATTTAAGATTTTTGCATCACTATTCATTAGGGAGAGGTAAGACTTTATGGTGGCTTATGTAGGAAATAAAGATCTAGGGTTATTATGGATTACAAGCTCTATAGGAGTCAGTAATATGTTGGAGTAAACTCTCAAAAAGAAATAAGCTAATTATAACTTTGGACAACAGTCAGAGATTTAGTTTCTTGGAATAGGAAGTTAGTAAGAACTCATCTGAAATATTGAGTTCTTTTCTGAGTGCTACAGTTTTAGGAAAAAACATTGAGCAGATGAAGAAAATCTAGAATCGGGCAACCTAACATAGTTAAAAGTCTTGCATTTGTGTCACTGGAGGACTGGATGGGAAAAATGGGGATGAAGCAAGTCTCAGATACTAACTGTGTAATTCTGGGCAAGTCACTTAATCTGTTTGCTTCATTTTTCACACCTATAAAATGGGGATAATAATTACATCAACTGCCCAGGTTATTTTGAGGATCAAAGGAGACACTAATTATAAAGCACTTAGTAAGCATGTAGCTAAGCACAAAAGTAAGCACATAGGTTATTGTTGTTGTTATTAACAGATAACATTATAAGTGGGACATAATTGTTGCCTTTACAAATTTGAAAGACTATTGGTTGGAAAAGGAATTAAAGTTGTTTTGCTCTATAGGGCAGACCTAGGCACAGTAGAGAAAAGTTGGAAAGAAATACATTTGTTTGTCAGGAAAAAAACTTTCTAACAATTAGAACTATCTAAGGCTGGAAAGAATTAAATTATGAAGTCCTGAGTTCTTTCTGACTAGAAATCTTTAAGCAGAGAATTATCTTTGGGACTTGTATTATTGAAGATGTTTTATAGCAGGTCTGAATTGGACTAGATGGTTGCAGAGATTCTGGTCCTAAATTCTGTGATTCCATATGATTCCATTTAACGAACCTATAACTCATTTATTTATTCTACAAACTACCTATTCATTTGCTTATCTTCTCTGGCTCTTACAATCTTTAATTTCCTTCAAAACTTATCAATTATTACCTTGTAGAAGTTTCATGAGGGCTTCCTTCCCCTCCCCCAGTTGCTAGTGTCTTCAACCCTCAAATTTATATTTACATAAATATATATGTATCACATATATACTTATGTATGAGCACAAAAAATACACATAAGCATGTATTGTGCATATAAACATACACATTGCGTGCATGTGGTTTCAAAACTTCTTCAGACCATAAGTTATTTCATTTTATCTGAATATCACCAAAGTTTATAAAGGTTTAATAATAGCTTATTGATTACTTGATTGACTAATAGACTTAGTTGATAAATCCTGGGGAGTCACTTAAAGTACATAATGTTTAGTTGCCTTGACCAGGATCATATTATTAGTATCAGAGCAAGATTTTACTCATTATTTTTTATTCCAAATCCAAGTCTCTTTCCTCTTTGCCATGTTGCTTCTATTTAGACTTCCCATGGCCAGAGACTGGAGAAGAAATGGCAAACCACTCCAATATCTTTGCCAAGAAAACTGCAAAGAATTAGACATGACTGAAATAACTGAACAAAAAAAATGACCAGTGAATTCATAATTTAGTGACCAACTTGATACTAATGGAACTTTCCATCTTTGGCAAGGTTAATCATTAGATTGGAATCACCTTCAGTTTCTAGAATAATACTTAAAGATTTACTTGCCAAGTTTGATAGGACCTTAAAGATTTTTGCTCTGCTGGCATTCCTTTTAAGAAGTGATTTAGGTCTAATTCACAGACACAAGAAAATTTAAAAACAAACAGAACACTGCATCAGAGCATCTCTACTTTACATAGAAAGATAACAGCAGTAATATGTTTAACCAGTTTTTATATGTGAATATATATATATATATATATATATATATATATACATACATATATAAATTCCATGTCTCTGGAATATAAAGGTTTTTTCATTATATACCATCTTTTAAACATTAAACCACTATCATTAGATATATTGTCAGTTAACAAGATTTTTCGAACATATGAATTATTAGAAGTCAACATTCCTATCATCTTTTTATCTTTTTCTTTAGCCTGAAGGAAAATAACTACAATTCTACTCTTGTTAAAAATGTGTTCTGCACCAATGGTATCAAAGTTAAGTAGAAGTTAGGACACCTAAGTTGTACCCAAGACTCCCTGTGTACCTCCTATTGACCTAGTTTTTATATGCAATGTTATCTATGCTTTATTGTACTTTTGTTTATTTTTTAAAATATTTCCCAGTTACATTTTAATGATTCAGCCTAAGCTTAGGAGTGTTTCATGAAGACTCTAGGCAGCATGTTTGACATCTCTGTCCTGCAAAATTCTTTAAGCTAGACATTGAGTGAAAGGAAAAGATGAATAAACATACCATTGTGAAATTTATAATCTAATAAAGGGCATATTAAATATATACAACTATTATCATACAATACCATAATATAAAACAGATATATAAGGAGACAATAAAGTGGTATTTGGGTTCTCAGGAAGTAAATATAATTTTTGCCTGGGGAGGAAAATTAATTTAAAAATCACACTTTCTTCTCTTTTCATCTCTACTATCAACTTCATTAAATATTAAATTTAAAAAGAAATACTTTTTCTATTCACAAATATGAAACAAAGATTATTTGAATTGAATGACATATAGGGGTCTCACTGACTATAGTGTTTTCTTTCTTTTTTTTTATTCTTTTACTGCTCTCAATTCTTCTGACAGAAATTACCCTTTATTTGAGGAGAAGTGGAATCTTGCTTGTAAAGAATGATATCAGAATGTTGTTTTGCATCATATGTTATTATCACTTTTTTATTATACAACACTTGGTTATTTTTACTTAGTGCTGATTTTATTTGTACATGAATGAGTAATATTGATCAATCTAGCTATTCATAAACCCTAAGTTCCACTTTGGAAACTAATTGAAAACATCATATATAAGTTTCACTCTAATTGTATTCTACCCAATTCATGCTTAGACATTTGTCTTCTGCTGTACCTCATATACAAAGGAAAGGTTCACAATGTGTCTATTAGCAAAATGTCTGTACCTTTTATTCATATTTTTCCCTGTAGATAGCATTTCTAGATGCTATATTGTTGAAAAAAGAAAGGATAATGGTACAAGCCTTGTGATTCAAAAACAAATTTTCTAGCACTAGGGGTAGACATTTTTAATCACATGAAATCCTATAAAGTGATTAACATTTAACTGCAATATATACATACATATGTAGTATATAGAATATACATGTACAAGTATGTATGCAATCATATATACACACATGCAAACACACATGTACAATAGATATTTTTGGTAAGTATACATATGCATTGGAGTATATATAAAATATACATTAACACTACACACACACAAATTTCTTCATACAGAAGCAGTGGTTCCCTGCTCTCATTGAATGTGCTAGCACAACATAATGGAAAAGTATTGGACCTTCACTTATAGATTTCTGGGTGGCCTATACATTGCATTAGTATCTCGTACTCTGTCCTCCTGCCTGCCTCTCTCTCCTTGAATGTACCCTGCTCCCATAGCGCCTCCTAAAAGGTGATCAGATTCAGTGCCAGTAGGAGCCTAGGGTCAGATTTCATGCTTGGAATAAAGGGGTGTGGGAGAATGCATTTTTTGGATGGCTTTATGGGTGAGGAACAAATGTATGGAACATAATACAAAGTGAATGATGGTTGAGAAGTCCCTTAAGACTCTGCTTCTTTTCTACCCAATTGGGATCAATAGTATGAGTCCATTTTCTAGGGATTTACAATGGAAGCAAGAGCTCAAATTTACTGAGCAATTCCTAATTTCAAGATTTATGAGCAGATCATTTTGGGGGAAAATAAATAACTCACAGCCATGATTAACAGTTTAAGCTATTATGCTTAAATGCCCTCATCCATTATACCCAAATTTAAAGAATTCATTTCTAAAGGCATTTCATTAGGAGAAGAGAAGAAAAATGCTTAACTAAAGTCATAATAAAAGTGTCAGGGCTATTATGTTAGAGGAAACAAGCTACCTTCTTAAAAACACAAAGACATCTCTTTTTTCTGGCTTGAAATATTTGATATAATAGTGATTTATGACAGAGCAATTGTATAACAATGAAAAGTTACTATATTCTTTTCAACCATCCTGATAAATAAGGAGAGTCTTCTCAGCTCACATCCCTTATGTGCTACTCCTAATCTTCTAAAAGCTTTTAGGGAACAGGAACTTGTGGCTTTCACACATTTCAGTTTAGTCCTTCCTTCTTGAAGAATCAAATGAGGAACATATTTTTAAATCTAAGAAGGAGTCTTTAAAGAACCAGGCTGGAGGCAGAGCCAAGTGAAATAGGGAATGAGCATAGGGAGATTCTTTAAAAAGTCATTGTTACTGATACATGGGCATTTCTATCAAACAGGAAAATATCTGAAAACAGTAAATATTTAGATATTTTCATCTGTATTTCTATGGAACTTGGACAAGCAACTTTTGGGGGAACTTGTTGACTTCACAGAACTCTTATCAGGTTTTATCTATAGGAGTTTTTCAGCAACGGTTTTTGGGAAAAGTAGTCGAATAATGTCGTTGCATTAAAATGCATTTTTTTGTAACTTCTTTTCTTGTTTTTGAATTTTGCCAGTATCATTTAATTAAATTGACCTTTGGGGTAGTGTTTCCTACACCTAACATTCAATATAGCTTCAGATAGTCTCTGGGTACTCACATTCAAATAGGGTAAAAGGTCATTTCCTAGCAAATATGAAAACTTAGTATAAAGATGAAAATTGGAATGACAGGGAATAGTTTCCCATTCAATCCCAATTTAATTTTGAAAGTTCTCTCTTTGCACAAAAATACAAGTCAACTAGATCCTGGAAATGGAACAAAAGCTTTTCAAATTAATGTATAAGCCTCATATTTGTGAACTGTTCTCATTGGCTCCACAGGTTCACCATAAGATTGTACTTAGTTCTTAAGTGAAGGCAAGAAAGGTTCAGCTCGGTTTCCCATTAGACAGAGAACAACATAATGTCAATCCAAGAGACAACCATCGATGGATGTTCAGAATCAGTGAAAGAGTCTCATTAATGTCAAATTCTTCATTGCATAGGAAACCCAGTTGGACAGGTAGAAACCAAATTGCTCATGTTTGTTTTCTAAATTTTTTGCTTAAAATTAGTGGCATAAAGAATTTGTTTCTGCTAAGCCCTCTCCATTATTGCACCTGAAGTGCAACAGAATTTCTGCCTCTTTTCTTGCATAACATGTGCACTAATTTCTCTTTCCCTTTTTTTCTCTCTTTAAAAATTTGCTTATGTTATAACCACGTGTCACACGGGAAATAGAGAAAGCAGAAATGAAAAGAGTTTGGGGCCCATGGGGCTAAGTGGGTTTTGAAATGAACTAATAAAAGGCAATGAGGAAATACTTAATATGCATATTCTTGATACATAAGAAATCCTTAAGAAGGGGAAATGTTATTTCTTCTTCAAACCAAGGTGCTTTTTCTTAATTAATAATTTAATTGGGTAACATCTTGTACCATTTTATAGGCATAGTCTGCCTATATATTTTGAATGTAGTAAGGTATTTTGTCCACATCATCATGAAATTTAATAAAATCCAGGGGGCTGGTCTGAGCTCCCTACTTTGGCAAAGAATCTAAGGAATCAGAAGTACAACCAAATGGGTCAACCCACCACATGCAAAAATGCCCAGTTTCTGGAAATTCAAAATATATCTCTCACAAGTGTCAAAGCAAACATGAAAAAAAAAATGATAAAAGTAGGGCTCAGGAAAGAGAGAGACCAAGAGACACCAGAAGACAGAGGAGAAGAAGGAAGGAGAGAGAAGAGACAGAGAAAGACAGATAGAGACAGAGGCTTTGAGTCACACAGCCTAAGGGAGAAAACAAGAACAGCTGAAGTGATGGGAACAAGAAGTGCCCAAAGAAGCAACTTCTCCAAACCCCAACCCTCAGGACAAACTCTCTGACCTCTGGTGACCTCAAGGAGATGTTAATTACTAGGGGATTAACACTCTTTTCAAGTGACACTGAGCACAACCAATCAATAGAAAATAATGCACATGCAATTAGGAAACTTTATGGCCCAACAAAAGATGACCAGGAAGATTCAGAGCATTATGAGAAAGGGACTTTGGGGATCTAGAATTTAGACACACACACTACCTTTAATTTTCAGCCTTAGACAAGACTTATTTAGCCAGGGCAAATGACCCACATCTGCAGCCCAGAACAGGATGTTTCATTGATATGCTAATATTTTCTTCTTTATAAGTAAGGGGCTTATTCTGTCATTAATTTTAAAATTGGTTTCTTCTTCCTGTGAGTGTGTAAAATAATGGCGGGAAAGTCAGCCTGGGAAAAACAGGTGGGTGAACTGATGGCTCGTAAGTATCTAAAGAATAAATTACAAAAATCAATAGAAAGTTTCAAAACAGAGTAACTGTGTAGTTTATATTTTACATGTATTCTTATTTTAAAAGTATCTGTCGGGGCGGCTAGGTCTTTCAACTTACAGTCAGGCATATTAGCATATTTATGATGAAAGACACAATGAAAGACTTCTTTTAAGTTAGTTACAAATCAGAATTTGTGTTCGTCTATGTTTATGTGCCAGTAAGGTATTACTACGGAATTCTTTTTTTCTTTTTTTTTTTAGGTTTTTGCAAGGCAATGGGATTAAGTGGCTTGCCCAAGGCCACACACCTAGGTAATTATTAAGTGTTTGAGGTCGGATTTGAACTCAGGTACTCCTGATTCCAGGGCTGGCACTCTATCCACTGTGCCACCTAGCTGCCCCTAAGTATTTCTAATTACAATCACAACTGCCCAGTGTATCATCTAGCAATTTTAAAGTTCTGGACACACACACACACACACACACACACACACACACACACACACACACATTTCATTTTCACTTTCATAATTAATAAAGTCTTGAGAAATTTATTTTGGTTTTTTTAAGAAAGACTTTAGTGGGGAAGCTAATTTCAAACATTTCATTCTCAAAAAGATTTAAATAATCTTTTAAATACTTAAATGTGAATAAGAGGGTGAAACTTCTGTATTAATATTTAGAATGTGACATAAAAGTAATCCAAAAATTATGAGAAAAGAATACTGAATGCATGGTACTGAGGAGAGTTGACATTGATTCACACAGGTGCAGAATTGGTACATATGCGTCACAACTGTAACATTAACTGTAACAAAAACCTGGGCCCTTGAAAATCCTAATCTTTAGTCATTTTTTTGCCTTCAGAAAAGAATCAATTGTTTGAGAATGAGATTATCCAGAATAAATAGAAAATATACATATTAACATTTCTGTTACTTTTTCATAGCACACATCTCATAGTTCTCTACTTGTTTTGTTTTCATATAGTGTTCTAAAACAGAAAAATAGAATGCTTTTGAATTCTACTTCATTTTGAATGAGAATTACATTAGAATTTTCAATTCTAATTTTACAAGAAAGTTATTGCCCTTCTTGTGAGGACCCCTGACATAAGTAATGTCAAACTTAATAGAAAGTCATAGGTAAGGATCCCTATGGGATACATATTAACTTAGTTTTAAAATGTAATATCATCTATACTTTATTCTAGTTTCATTTATTTTGGTAAATTATATTTTCATCTGGTTCTGAACATACTCAGGAGTGTTTTGTGGGTCTCATGACAGCTTGGTTACACGTTCCACACTTCTGCCTTAATATAAAGTGCTTTTTATACAATAGGTAGTGTGATATAGTATAAAGATTCTTAGTTTTGGCACCTGAACATCTGGTTTCAAAGTCATGGATCTGACACTAAATATGTAACCTTGGGCAAGTCTTCTTCCTGGGTCTTTGTTTTCCCAACTACAGTGTGGAGATTAAAATGAAGAGGGCAACAAGGCAGCACAGGAAAACTCTGCCTGAGTTCAAATTTAGCTACAAATGCTTGTAGCTTTGTGACTCTGGGCAAGTCATTCAACCCGGTTTGCTTCAGTTTCCTCTTGTGAAAGGAGCTGGGTAAAGAAATGGCAAATCATTCCAGTATCTCTGTCAAGAAAGCCTCAAATGAAGTCATGAAGAGTCAGACACAACTCAGAAATGCCTCAACAACAACAAGGTACCTTTCAATTTGAAAATATTGTGTTCTTAAAGCTTAACCCTCAACTTCATTCTAAGTTTTGACATCTAACAATGATAAAAGTATGTACAGACATATAGGCCAGGGCATATACCAAAGCCATTTTGAATCATTTCTCAAGATCTGGTTGGTAATTTTCAGTGTGAGCACACACCTCAAAAATCATACAAATCAGGATTTAGTTTATTATTTGCTGCTAGTATAGACTTAAGAAAGTGACAGAGAAAATACTAATGTTAATTATATTCCAACATGTATCCTAAATATATCTCACCCTATTCCTCAAGCCAGTTGCTAAACATTTACCAAGACATCCTTGCATCCAGATATTTTTTCTGTGAAATCCTGAATGAGTCATTCATCTCCCAAAGATTTCAATTTGTTCATCTATATAAAGAGCATGTAATCTTAAAGATCCTTTTCTGGCTTTTAAATACCTTGCTCTAAATTGTATGCTGTTTCCAAGTAAATGTATATATGTGTAACAAAATTGCCCACATACACTATTGAGAGAAGGGATTCATAGTCAATTAGTTTTCAGGCATTTAATACCTACCCACTATAGCCAAAAATTATCCTTGGTATAGAAGCATTCTTTTAAAATTGTAATTTTTAAAGGCTTCTTATTTTGGTTACTATTGAGTTAAACATTGAAAGATTCATGGTAAACTAGAGTTGGCTCATTCCCTATCACTTATCTCCCAGTATACTCTAATCTTACAAAGGCTCTGACTGGCTGGCCTTCCTCTCAGCCCCTCCTTATTCCTATAAATGAGAAGAAAGTAGAACTGACTCATTTCTAAGGTGTCCAGTGTTGTGAAGACTTCAAGGAGACAGCCATGTAAATGAACTTTCCTACTACATTTTCCAAAGGGGACAGACAATTAATATGGCATTTTGTATGCTGCAAATTGATTTTTAGAAAGCATTAGCACTCTGGTCATTTGTTTGAATGTGCACAATATGATGTCCCATAAGATTCAAGTACACCAAACCCCTAGGGACACTGGTCCATGAGCTCATTCTAATTTATATTTAAATAAGAAAATGGAAACTAGAAAAAGTTTTTATTTCCCACCTGACCCTCGATCACTTCAAGCATTATCATCAAGATTAACATTTAATAAAAGTCCACACAATATTCTCAAGTGACAATAAAGGGAGACTATTGTTTTAGGTCTTGTGCCTGAATAGCTTCTTGACATGAAAACATTTTTATTTATGATGGAAGTTTGGAATAAAGTACAGTCATATTTAAAGCAATGTATGGAATTGGTAAAGTTGGAAATCATACAATGACTAATTTGTTCAGCACTTTAAGGTTTCTAAAGTGCTTTGTTTGTTCTTATTTGATCTTCATCACCCTGTGATATAGGTGCTGTTATTATCTTCATAGGCCAGAAGAGGAATTTGAAATTGAGAAGGTTAAGTGAATTGTCCAGGGTAAGGAAGCTAGAAAATATCTAAAGCATCTAAAGCAAAATCTTCATGTGAACGTTTTAAATTTGCATCAAAATAAGCTTTCTCTACCAATATTAATAGGCCTAGTAGAATTTAGATAGTGAAATTCTGAGCAAATATTTTAATCTCTTACTCAGTTTCCTCAACTATAAAATGGGCATAAAAATACCACCTACTTTGCAGAATTGTGATGGAGATCAAATGAGATATATTTGTAAAAATACTTAACTCATTGCCTGGCAACATAGTACAGGCCATAAAAATACTCATTCTCTTTCATTTCCTAGTTGCCAACATGTGTTTTCTTCCTTTACAGTGAACCTAATGCTCATCCATCTTCTCTGTTTTCACAACCAAATCTCTTTTCCTGGATCTTGCTATTAGCTAAATAAACTTTCACAATTATCTGCTTATTAACCTTTCTAACAGCAGGGCCACAATCCTGTAACATAGCTTCTTAAACCATCATTTTTTTTCTGGATTATCACTTCACAAAAGTCTTCCATTCTCTTAAAATCTTTTTTCTAAGCCCTCCTTGTCTGCAGCAAAATTATACTATTTAACTAACATCTTCCAGTTATTACCAGTTTATCTTGTCTCATTCTTCTCCACCATTCTTCCAAACCTACTTGTTCTCTGTAGTGATTGTTTATCCTCTTTTCTGAGAGGTCCACCAAGTACTTTTCCTTTGTTTCTGCACTTTGAATGTCCTGAAATTTTGCCTCCAGCATGGTCTCCTGAAACACATGCTCTTTCTTAAATCTGAATCTGAGCCTTCTCTTCCTCAATTCCACAGTTAAGACTAACTAAATATCACCCACTTTCCTTCTTGGCCTTTACTTCAGGCTTAAGGAATAAGGTGGTCCATCTCCTTGACAAAACACCCCCTCTACTGATTTTTCTTTTCTTTTTTTTTCATCTTCTGTTGCTACTTCATTCTCCCCTCTGACTTGTTTTTCCAATTCCTGCCTGAAGACCTTATTCTCTCCACTGGTGAGAGTTCACCATGTGTAACCAACCCTATACCTGACTACATTGCATCTCTTCCATCATTCTGGCATGCTAGTGAAAGTATACCATTCAACTCCCCTAATTTTCATATTTGGCTATGTTGACAGTAATCAAATCAAAATGATAATTTCTGTAAAGAGGAATACTATACCACATGAATGAATATTTATTAATCAATCAATGTGCTGAAGTCACTGAACTAAGGATTAGAAACACAAATAGAAAAAAAATGGTGATCCCTGCCCTCAAGAAATTCATGCTCTAGTTGGGTAAGATAATACATAGAAAGGAGTTCAGCTTCAGACTAGATGAAGAACTGAATGCATAAATTTAAGATTCATTCTTTCTGGGTCCTCAAAAAGTAGCTTTGTCATTCTTTTCTTCCTTCTAGTGTGACCAATTCACAGACTACTTTACTTGATCATCAACCATTTATTGCTTCCTACATCTTTACATACCTATGGCTCTAAGATTCCCCTTACCCCCTTCCATTCTTCTTTTTCTAAATATTTTTCATAATCTCATCTATTTACTCAAATTCAACTATTATCTTTATATCAACAATTACCTGATCAATGTTGTTTGGGTAATTCAATCATGTCTGATTCTTTGTGATCCCATTTGAGGTTTTCTTGGAAATGATCCTGGAATGGTTTACCATTCTCTAGTTTATTTTACAAAGAAGGAAACTGGGGCATAGAGGGTTGTGACTTGCTCAGGGTCATACAGCTAGTAAATGACTGAGGTCAGCCAGATTTGTACTCAGGAAAATGAGTCTTCTTGACTCCAGACGCAGACTCTATCTACCTAGGTGTCACCTAGCTGCCCTACCAAATCAATGAACCCAATCCTTACTTTCCCATGAATTCTAATCCAACTCGCTACTGGACATTTCTACTTGAATGTCCCATTGGCATCAAAAATTAAAATATCCAAAACCAACTCAATATTTCCCCCCGCCAACTTCTGCCCCCTTCACATTTTCCTATTTCTTTAAAAGGCACTACTGTTCTTCCATTTTCCAGATTCTGTATTGTAGTAGTATTTGGTCTTTATTCTCCTCTATCATGCCTCACTCCCAACTATATACTTAGTTGCCAAATTTTTTTTTATTCTCCCTCCTCAAAATCTTTCACAGCTTCTTCTTCTCTTGACTCATTGATCAGGTCCTAATTACCTTTCACCTACTATTGTAATGATCTTCTAACTAGAATCCTTGCCTCCAATTTGGTCCTTCTTCCATTCATCCTCTAAACAGAAGTCAAAGTGATATTCCTAGCTAAGTCACAGGCCTGATCAGGTCACATTCCTACAGAAGAAGTCTCAGTGGCTTCCTGTTTCCTTTAGGATAAAATATAAACTCTCTCTGCTTGGTGTTTAAAGAATGTCAAAGTCTTACTGCAGACAATCTTGGCAGACTGGTTTTACAATAATCCCTCCTTGTATACTTTATCCTGGCTTACTTGCTGCTCCCCAACATGAATTGCAACTGGCACCTGTGCCTTTGCAGAGAAGTCCCCCATTCTTGGAATGTGCTTTTTTTCCTAACTTCCATGTCTGGAATTCCTACCCCCTTTCAAGGTTCAGATCAAGTTCATTTCTTTCAAGAGACCTTTCCTGATTTCTTGATTTCCAAGTCTTACTTGGTCCCCTTCAAAAAAAATTGTTTCATTCTATAACTATTTCTCAGAAAAAATATTCTGTCATTTAAATAGAAATTAAATTCTTTGAGGGCAAGGACTTTAAATGTATTCCATGTACTCAGCAGTATCTGGAACACAGATGTTATTGTTAATCCTTCATTTTCGAAGAGGATCAATACATCATGAGGTGCTGTCTTAACTTACACAAGAATTGAATTTAAGTGAGGCAGAATTGCACAGAGTCATGAACCTCACTCTGTCTTCCTGATTCAATGAAGTAGATGACCTTGGCATCTTCAGTGTCTAACCAAGCTGTAAGTTCTCCACAGAGCCTACTTCATTTGCCTCCATGGCCATTGGAACAATTGGAGGAATGCCTCGTTCCTCCAGGGAATGTTTTCACAGGCTTGAGGTACACATTCCCCTAACTCAACAACAGATTTGAGACCTGTCAGATACTCTCAACCTGCTTTAGCCTGTCTACCAAGACAGTTTCCTCAGTGTAGCCACTGAGCATGCTACAGTTTCTTGGAGTCATAGGTAAGAATGGGATAAAGGTAAACACCAAAACTGGATGAGTAGCCCAGTAAAGAGCTCAGTAAGCCTTCACATCAATGGTGCTATTCCTTTGTGATCACTAGATTGCAGAAAGCACTTAATAAATCCTTATTCATAAGATCCTGTGTTTAGGACTGGAATGGTCATATGTTCCAACTTCCTCATTTTATAGATAAGAAATTATTGCCCAGAAACTTTAAGTGATTGGCCTCAAGTTTATACAGATAGTATGTAATAGTTGAAGAATCTGAAAACAGGTAATTCTCACTTCAGTACATTTTATACTTTACCATATCGGATAGTTGTTTCTTTGTCTATCACCTTTTATTATTATTTTTTAAGCATGCCCATTAGAATCAATCTATATTAGCTAAAATTTTAGATGACATCCTCATTATTTCCTCATTCTTCTCTTTGTTTAAGTTCTAGCATCTGACTACCTTCATTTTCCAGAATCACACTTACAAGAAACTAATTGAGAACAATGTAGGGAAGTTCCATGCCATACTTCCGTAGAAATAAACCTCCTGAAAAAACAGTGTCACACAACCCTGATAATTTTGATGTACTGAGTTTCACATTTGAGATCACTAAAACATACTAGTTGCTGAATATAGGCACAAAATTTGGGTATTTCCAAATGCCTCATTTTGAAGACTATAATTAACAAATGGAGGTGGATTTAATTTCTTAAACAAATATTTCATAAACTGATCACACAAGTCTGTCTTGGCTGCTGAGGGCTGGTCAAACATACAGAATATTCAGCAATAATGGAATCACTGATGCAAAACGGTAATTTTGCCTGAAGTCATGTTTTCTTATGGGCCCTTCACTATGTAAACAAGGGAACTTCTTTCCATCCTAGCCTTGCCTCATTTAAAAAAATAATAACAGTCATTTGACAAGAATCTTAGAAGCTAATTTATGAGGTTTGTATTATATAGTGGGCCTTTTTTGGTGGCACCCAGTATTGCTGAACAGGCAATAACTACTGAACTTGTGGGAGATTTTCTTTCAGACTAGAAAAGAAAACGTGAACTTATTTTGGTCTTGGCTCAACATCTGAAAGAAAATGTGGGAAAACCAGAAGTATGCAGTTCAAACTAGAACCTGAACTTTAGCTGGAAAAGGTTTAAGGTTTCTGAAAAGGAAATCTCAAATCTGCTAGCAACCAGATGTAATTGAAACAGAACAGCTCTGCTTAAACAGATGGACATTTGGGGATGGTGGGAGATTTGGGGAGGGTGAGAGGTAAAAGAGAGGGATAGTTATATGGAGATAAAGCTATAAAATAGATTTTCAGATGTATCATAAAGTAGAGAGATTATATTTTGTACACTTAGCTATGTTTATGTATGTTTATTAAATGATTCAATACTTTTAGGAAAATACTATTTGATGTCCATGACATTGAGGTATCTGGATAAACTGGAACATGAAATGCAGTCAATTGTATTCATTTATTCTCCTTAAATATTAAAATCCTTAGATCTTTACCACAAACCTCTGGTTACTTGCAAATGAGGACAAGGAAGAGTATAACATCTTAGAGAAATTGAGAATCTGTCCTGTTATGATTTCTTTCATTGGTGCCTAAAATAATTTTGGTAATAGTGAATTCTGGCAAATAAACATAACTCAGAGAAGGCAAAAGCACATTTAGAACTGACCTTTCAAAAATATTTTGGAATTGGAAAACTTTATGTAAATGTGAATAGATAAGCTCCATTGTAGTCTTTTAAAAATATAAACATAAGAATACACTGGAAAGATTTTCCTTTGATTCTCTAGTGAAGAGCAAAACAAAACAGGAAGAAGCAACTTTTAAACAAACACAATATTTCTTGAGTAAAAGGACTATTTGAAAGAAGTAATGTTTATCAGAATAAAGCTTCTTCAAAGTCTTAAGTTCCTAGAATTCAAATATAATAGGTGTGTGGTTTGGCTACCCCCATTGTAGCTCATTATAGTCCTCACATAGGTATGTGGAGATCTATTTTCTTTCTGAACTGACTTTCTGTATTCAATAAGGTCTCACTTTGGCAGGTCTAGGTTTCCAAATATTGTAGCTACATTCAAATTCTCTTAAATTCCAGGTTTTTCTTTTGGCAATGACTTTGTTGTGGAGTAATATGTTTCTAGCAAATACTATATTAGCTCTTGAGGACCCATCAATTTGTTTCCATTAATGCAAATCACCCTGTTGTAATTTAGGCACTTTTAGATTATAAACATAAGCATTTACTTAGCAACAAGGCAAAAAAATAATAATGATAATAACATCACAGGTATTCAGATATTAAAGAATAAATACATGAGTAATAAAATGCCTCAGAATGTATGCACCACCTTAGATCACATTATCCCACTAACTCACTCAGTTACTGTGGGGAAGAATGAGCACAAACTTAACAGAAACCACACCGCAGGGAAACACAGGGGAGAGGAAAAAACCTTTGTGCTCAGGATAACTCAGAACTCTGGATTCAATGTTTTGTTGTCTTTGGTTCATTCAGGAACAACTATACTGCATGAAGCTACTTCTCTGATAACTATGCATTGGTTCTCTGGCTCTCAATTCTTTTCCATTCTCAAATCAAGATAGCATTCACAAACTCTTCCACTTGCAGACACTGCTAAAGGAACCCTGGAAAAGTGTTACAC
This sequence comes from Macrotis lagotis, assembly GCF_037893015.1. Taxonomy (NCBI): domain Eukaryota; kingdom Metazoa; phylum Chordata; class Mammalia; order Peramelemorphia; family Peramelidae; genus Macrotis; species Macrotis lagotis. The sequence continues at coordinate 97,355,393 of NC_133659.1, forward strand.
TATTAATTAGCAGTTAACAGTTCCTTTGAGCTAAAGAACTGAAAGGTTCATTTGACTTGCTATCTTAAGGTGCTACAGACCTTATAGGTGGTTATTAGCTTGCAAAGATTCTATGCTGTCCAGCCACATAGCATCAAACAGACCTCACAAAGCTCAAAGCAGCTCAAGTTGACTCTCTGAGCACTTTCACTCAGCAGAATTCGATCAGCCAGTTAAATCTCAGCATCTTTTCCTGAACAGCAAAGCAGACTGATGTCTTTCCCCTTTCTGCTTATTTCCCTCTCATATAAAAGTGGACAGGACATGTGAGGGTAACTTGTATTCGTTTTTTCCAGACAGCAAAGCTCATTCTCTATCTCAAATGATACTATGGTTCTCACTGCTTTCAAGTTCCTGATATAAATTATTTTTATTATATTGCACATACTTTGTATTTACTAAGTTGTAGACATATCCTATGTTCCCAGTAAAACATAAACTACTTAAGGAACATATTTTTTCATTAGTGTCCACCATTTCTTGCACTTGACAGACAAATCAAAGGTGTTGCATTGAATTAACTTTGAAAGACTTTTAAAACCAATTATCCTAATTTATTTATTTCTATTGCATCAAAATGTTATCTTAAAAAGCTTTTTGCTTAATATACAGTTATCTACTCAATTCATTTTTAAGAAAGCAAGAAAAAGTTTTACCAAGCAAAACTAGAAATTTAATTTCAAAAATGCTGTCTGACTTGTTTGAGACAGCTCCACATCTAATGATAGAAAACAATAATATCATAATAGACTGAAGTCTTGTAAGATAACTTCTTTTAAAAATCTTGCTATTAATGCTTGTTGAATAAGTAAAAGGTTGATTTAGCACAGTGAAAAACAAGGGAAAAAATCAGATGACTAGTCAGCCTAAACTAATTTAATATATTGAATACAGTAAAAAAAAGCATATCCTATGAGATTTTTAATCTTTATTTTTTTAAAATTAGCAATAAAGTAAGGGGACCATTAGTTATGTTTCTACTCTATTGAGTGGGATTTCCAAGGAGCTATAAATCAGCATTTATAAAGAGTCCACTATTTATCAGGCTTTCTGTTGTTGGGTTCTGGGTATACAAACAAGAGGAAAGCAGTATTGGCTTGTATTTTGGATTCTTGACACTTATTTTAATGTAAGTAAGATAGACATCAGAAATCCCCCTACAATTCCCTTCAGCTCAATTCCTCTTCCCCATCAAATTTCTCCACTCCTACTATTTTCTATCTTTAAGCACGCAAACAGTTGCAAGTCCCATCTCCTTTTTCGGTGCCCTTCTACTTCTCGTTCCATATACTTGGAATGTTCTCCCTTCTCACCTCTGCTTCTCAGAATCTCTAATTTCCTTCAATATTTACCTCAAGTACAACCTTCTGTCCACACAATTAACAATACCTTCCCTTGTGAGGTTACTTTGAATCTACTTAGAAAGTATAAGTTTAGGTACCTGTTGTTTCTCTCATTAGAATGTAAGCTCCTCGAAGGCAGAGATATTTTTTTTTATTAGTATTCTATGAGCTCTGGGTCTGCTTTATGTTGTTATTCAGTCCTTTCAGTCATGTCCCATTCTTTTTGAGATTTTTTGGCAAAGATACTGGAGTGGTTTGTCATTTCCTTCTCAAGTTGATTTTTATAGGAAACTGAGGCAAACAGAGTAAAGTGACTTGCCCAGGATCCCATAGCTACTAAATGCCTGAGACCAGATTTGAACTGTTTTCAGGTCTAACACTTTATCCCATGTGCTCCCATGCTTCTCCCATCAGAGACATAGAATTAGCAAGCATCTGAAGCTAGAATTGAACTCAAATCTTTCTGACTCCAGAATGATTGTGTCACCTAATATTAATATCCCAGAGATATCCAAAAGAGATACATTTGAAAAGTCTCTCAATCTCTCTTACTCTGTCTCTTCTCTCTCTCTCTCTCTCTCTCTCTCTCTCTCTCTCTCTCTCTCTCTCTCTCTCTCTCTCTCTCTCTCTCTGTCTCTCTCTCTCTCTTCTTTTTTCCCCCACTTTCTTTCCTCTTCTCCCAAATATTCAAAGAGCAAGACTTAGATGACTTAACATAATATTCTTTAATGTGAAATGTCCTTTGATGTCAATGAATAATTTTGCAGGTTATAAAGATACTGGAACACTAATTCTGTGATATCTCAAACATCTCAGGTCACCCAATATTTTCTATAGTCAGTTAATTCCATTTGTGTATTTTCTTAATTCTTTATCCTAAAAATATAAACATAGACTCTCTTCCTCTGTTTCTGGGGTCTTCAAAATGTTTAAACTTATATCTATATAAGTTATCTATAGATCTGTTTGTCTGTCTATCTATTTACCTACCTACCTATCTGTCTCTACCTATCATCTATCTCTAGAAAAAGTCTATCTAGAAAAATCTAAAGAACAATTTATGGGGACAAATTATCTCCCTATCTCTTACTCTTCTCTCTATCATCTATTTCTGGAGATAAAAAGATAGAAAGATAAATTTGTCCAGCTCTGTAGTTGCATTGATATAATGAATCTGTAGTGATGAAGCTACTTGTTACAAATTACCTTAAAAATTAAGAGATGCCTAGAATATTGAGAGGGTTGTTGCTTTCCCAGGATCATAGAATAATGTGTCAGAAACAAGATTTGAACCCCAATATTACCTCATGCAGGATAAAAACTGTCTATTCTATTCTTCTCTCATTTTTACTTCACTTTTTTAATACTATGCCAAACTGATATTGTGTGGTATTGACTCTTTCCTTAAATTTCTGACATAATTTCTTGTTACATTTTTAATATAAACCCATGTGAAATGTTGACTTTCTCAATGAACCATATGACTATTTATTCATTATATCCCAGTGCTATGAGGGAGAGGAGGGAAGAAGAAGAACACCTGGTGCTTTTCTCTAGAGTTCTGCAATTCAGAGAGCATTGATAGAACTTGTAGTCAGAAGAGAAACAAAAGATCTTGATATTCAGTTAGCTAGAATAATTAGTCAAAATTGTAGTCTATATTGGATGGCACACCCATGGTGCTTGTTCATCAAGGGAGCTCCTTTTTGCCTCATTCTCATTCTTACAACCAGCTTTGGAAGCTTGTTTTGGTTAATTTGCCTTGAGCCCTGAAACACATTTTGTGTTATTTGCTTCTGTTGCAAAACTTACAAGTTATGGTTCTCTCAGTATCCTGACTTCGGAAACCCAAAGGTTATGGTATTAAAAAAAAAAAAGAAAGAAAGGAGAAGGAGAAGGAGAAAGAAGGAGAAGGAGAAGGAGAAGGAGAAGGAGAAGGAGAAGGAGAAGGAGAAGGAGAAGAAGGAGAAGGAGAAGGAGAAGGAGAAGGAGAAGGAGAAGGAGAAGGAGAAGGAGAAGGAGAAGGAGAAGGAGAAGGAGAAGGAGAAGGAGAAGGAGAAGGAGAAGGAGAAGGAGAAGGAGAAGAAGGAGAAGAAAAACAATGATCCTGAGAAATGAAGAGGTGGTAAGAAGGCAGAGGGGAGGGAGGATTCACTTGGCAGCCTCTACTTTATGGCAAGCCCCCCTAAGGGAATGTCAGTTAAACTCCCACCACTTTGCTGGAAGAAACTAGGGGTTTTTTTTAATGACTTTCAGATTAATTGATTTTAAAATTTCCTTACAATTACATTTAGCAAAAATATTGAATTAGTATTGTACTTTGCAGTATTAGGGCTCCTCTAATCATTTTGATTCTCAATTTAGCTCCCCCCCAGTTCTTGATCTTATTCTTTTACTTATGATAGCTGATCTGTCTGAAAGAACTCTATCTCATCTCTTGTCAATATCAGAGGTAGAACCTCAACATTTATGAAACCATTCTTTTATCCTGCCTGTATTTCCCTAATTTTGGAGTGTTATTATTGCCATCAGGAAAGCAGTAAAAGTCTTTGAAAGGCTGAAAAAAATTCTGTTCCCTGAGTGGATAATTGTTCAAGGTCATCCATTCTTTGTCTTTATCTTGATTGTTTGAATTAGTAGCTAATAATGGGGCTGAACTGTGAATGAATTATTAGCAATGGGGCATATTTTGGGGAGTGTCAGGAAATATTACAGGGCAATTAAGGTTATCCAATAGTTAAGCTGTGTTCACAGCAGATGTCCTATAATTACTGTGTTTAAAAAGTGTGGGGCTTAAACTAAGATTATAGCTTTTATATTGTCTGCCTTTAGAAGTCATATTTGGAATTTATTCAGTGTATTCTCCTGCCTTTTTTCCTTTTTTCTAATTGTGTCACTTAAATTCTGACTTAAACACAGGCCTTTTCTGAAGAATTAAAATAAACACCAGCAGATGCTATGCTGTATATGTATTTATAAAATAACAGCTAGAGACTCAATAGATGTCTATATTGATATATAACTCTTTGGTTATTCTTTATTTGCCAATCATTCCTGATTCCAGTGAATCAACTGCCTCTAATCCCCAAAATAGTTCCAAGATGGCACTTGTCAATGTGCTTCATCAATTTGATCATATTTAACAGGGCAGATAGAAATCATTTGCGGGAAAACTTGAGCTAAAGTAGTTTGGTGCTGACCTTACCTCTTCATTCCCCCCCTTTATAAACAATAACAGACTTTGTAAATTGAACTTTTACTATTAACTCAGACTCATTATAGATTGTTTTGTTATTTTAGATTACTGGGAAGAGGAGGTAACAGTGGTTGAGTGAGTTTCATTATTCCATTAATCAGTGTATTTGCCTTTAGCAGATGGAGCTGTAAGGAAACAATGTAATAACCATGTGTTGGTGACATCTGGAACAAGTATATTTGACTGGCAGAGGTAACTGCTGGGAAAAAATACTGTCAGTGGTTACTAGAAAGGTAAAAGATGACTGGACACTTAAAGCAGTAATAATAGCACTGGTAATAATAATAATAATAATAATAATAATAATAATAATAATAATAATAATAATAATAATACCTAACAGTTAATATGGTGTTAAAGTTTGCAAAGCATTTTACAGATGTCATTTTATTTGATTTTCATAACAATCCCAGGAGGTATCCCATAATGTTAAATCATTAAGTTAGCACCAGTTGCTTCAAAAGTCAAAGAAATAGAGACTATCATAAAGTTTCTGATAGTCCTAATTGAAACCATTTTGAAAGTCAGCTTAATATGGATGAAATGGGATGATTGGAAAGGAAGGAATAAAATAAGCAATTATTTAGCAACTATTATTTGTCTGATAATGAATTAAGTACTAACCAAATATTATCACTTTTTTAGGGGCTTTTTTTTTGCAAGGCAATGGGATTATGTGACTTGTCCAAGGCCACACAGCTAGGTACTTATTAAGTGTCCGAGGTCAAATTTGAGCTCAGGTCCTCCTGACTCCAGGGCCAGTTCTCTCTCCACTGCGCACCTAGCTGCCCCTATTATCACATTTTATCCTCATAATACCTCTAAGGGGGAAATGCTTTAATTTTTTTTTTAGCAAGTTCCTGCCCTTTCCATTCTCCTGATCTCAAATTCCCTGTTTACAGTTCTGGAACCATAGTGGAGCATCCTTTTACCTATGACACTGCCACCACTCTGGTTCAGAACTTCATCATCTCATCCTTGAATCATTGTAATAATCTTCTGGTTTTTCTTCTTACATCAAGTATCTCTCTAGTCTATCCTCCACTCAGCTATCAAATTGATCTTCCTGAAATTGGTTAAGTCACTTCCCTGTTAAATAAACAAATAAACAAAACTCTAATAATTCCCAATTAATTCCAGAATTAAATATAAAATCATATGCTTGGCTTTTAAAAGACTTCATCCAACCTGAATCCTTTTATGGTTTTCCAGGGCAGCTAGGTGGTGCAGCAGAGAGAGCACTGGCATTGCATTCAGGAAGACAGAAGTCAAAACCAGCTTTAGACACTTGTCACTTAGCTGTGACCATAGCTGGGCAACTTTACTGTCATTGCCCTGCATTCAGGACCTTCTCCAGTTATCCTGATTCATTTCTGGCAACTGGACCCAGATGACTCTGGAGGAGAAAGTGAGGCTAGAGATTTTAGCACAGTACCCTCTCACTCAAATCCAATTCATGTGCTTGTCATGGCATCACCTCCCTAATGTAGTGGTCTTCTTTAAAAATGAGGGATAAACATTATTGTTATTATTATTATTATTATTATTATTATTATTATATTCCCTTCCAATCTTCTTACACTTTGCCTCCTTCCACATGAGTCATTGTCATTTAGCCCCTTGCTGTTCATTCAAGACTTCATTCCATCTCTGGACATTTTCCCTATTTTAAAATGATGAAATTTATTAATTTATTCACCAATTACATGCCAAAGTAGTTTTCAACATTCATGTTTTTGGTAAGATTTTTAGTTCCACATTTTCCCCCCATTCTTTACTCCCTCCCTCCTCTTGACAGTAATTAATCTAATATAGGTTACACATGCATAACTATGTTAAACATATTTCCATATTAGTCATATTGTGAAAGAAGTCATATTTCATATTGTGAAAGAAGAATCAGAATAAAATGCAAAAACCATGAGAGGGTAAAAAATATAAACTATAAAACAAATTTTAAAAATAGAAAATAATATGCTTTGGTCTCCATTCAGACTCCACAGTTCTTTCTCTGGATATGGATAGTATTTTCCATCACAAGTCCTTTAGAATTGTCTCTGATCATTGTACTGCTGAGAAGAGCTAAGTCTGAGATTGTTGTTCATTATACAATATTGCTGTTACTGAGTACAATGTTCTGTTTCTGCTCACTTCCTTCAGCATCAGTACATGTAAATCACTTCAGGATTTTCTGAAGTCTACCTGCTCATGTTTTCTTACAGAAAAATCAATTTCTTAGGGCACTATCCATCATTCTTGGAATGCTCTTTTCTCTTCATCTCTACCTTACGGTTTTCTAGACTTCCTTCAGATCTCAGCTAAAATACCACCTTCTTTATAAAGCTATCCTTATCCCCCTTAATGCTAGTGCCTTCCTTTTGTGATTATTTTTAATTTACTCTATAATATGATAGCCTAGGAGGCATGTTTTGGTTTGAAAAGTTATCTAATTGGTAAGTGAAAGCATAGGGGAGTAGACTGATAGGAAATTTTCTAAGTACATTTAAGACATATTATAGAATAAATCAATGGATAAAGGTTGATACTTTCAAACATCTTAGTGTCTACTAGAAAAAATGCTCAAGGAGAAAGTTTTGGTTTTATTTTTTAAGAGATTTATTTGTACTAACTATTGTAACCAATGGTGAGCACAAAAGATGAATTCACAAGGGCTTGCATACATTTTTTCAGTCCTAGAAGGGGCTGATCTCTAATGAGAAGTGTTTTTTTCATATTGTTTGATCCCAGAGTCATATGGGGCAATTATTTAAAGGCCCATGTCTAGGGAATAATCAGAGTGATGATTAATAGATATTCAATATACAATATGAATCAGGAATAAGATAGTAATTTATCTCTTCCCCATAAAAGGGATGCTAAACATAAAAGCTCTCTCACTTGGAGTAAGATACATATCAAATAGATTACTCTAACATAACATCTGCTTTTTTTTTTCACAAGATTGAAACTTAGAAAACATAAGATGTAGAATTTTGCTGAACTGATGAAGGCATTTCATGTCTCATAACAGTTTTTGTACTATTTAAAAAGCACCTTCTTTCTGGCAATCCAGGTCAGGTACTGAGCCCTTCCACTTGTTTGCTATTATCCTGTTCAATGAAGAAAATCTTCCTCCCATCAGACAGTGATCCAGTATCTCTTACCTCTGTTTCATGCTTGCATCCAAGACTGGATGCATTATCTCTAAATTGTGGTTTATGATCAACAGGAAAGAAGTAAAACAAAAGAATTGATCAGTGGTCAAAAGAAAAGACTCAGGTTTGGCCTAGCCCACATGTGTTTTCGTGGACATGGATGTTAGTTTGCCATTTTTCCTTGGGATAAAGAAGTACAAACCACTTCACTGCCACATTTCCAGTAACAGAATGGAAGAGTCTTAAAATTATCTGCAGATGAGAGTGCTCCATTCCTTTTTTAAAAGATCTGCTGTCTTTTCCTGTAATTTGGCCAATAAGTAAATTGCTTGCTGAAGTACCAAAATCTTCCAATGCTAATCTGTTTCCTTGGCAATGGCCAGGGTAGTAAGATGTGGTCCAATCTAATCCTTGCTATACTGTCATCCCTAAATCAAAATTCACTGGAAAGAACAATTTTAAAACAGTGAAAACTCAAGCAATAATGGCCTTAACATATATTTAATATGAACAGAACTCTTAGATCATAAGATATCAGGGAAGAATTAGATAGACATTGGAGTTCAGATTGAATGCCACTTCTCCAGCATTTGGTACTTAATATTTATACTTACTGACTTCTACATAACAATGCAGTGAGGAAAACAAAGTATTATTTCCATTTTAGAGATGAGGAAATTAAAGCTCAATATGGTTAAGTGTCTTATCTATGTTCATAGAGAAAAAAAGCTAAGGAATGCAACATGTTGTCAAACAAAACAATTCCATGATTTAGGTAAGATTTGGAATCTAATTAAGTTAGTGGGACTTGCCAAAGAAGAACTGGACGGGGGGAGGAATGATTTGACTCTAGTTTTCTGCTTTTAAAATGAAAAGAATATTGAAAAAAAGATGCTGGAAATGGGAAGCAGAAATTGCTAATATATATCTTAATAGACATTGCATAGAAAGATCTAAGCCTACTGAATAAGAGTTATATGTATGAGGTATTGGTCATATATAAAGTTTGAAATTTTCATCCTCAGTGTCATTTAAGGAATACAAAAGTAAAGTTATTTGGGAGTTTGTTTTTTTTTACTGTTTTCAAATCAGTTCCTTTAACACTGTATTTTCTTTGATGCCATACTTTTTATACAGGTATCTTCTTGAACTTTTTAACAGTAATAGTAACTATTATTTATCTAGTATTATATGGTTTGCAAAATATTTTATATAGGCTATCTCATCCTCTCCTTAAAGCAACTTTATGAGGAGGATGGGATTATTAAGCCCATTTTTATAGATGAGGAAATTGAGCTTGAAAAAAGTGACTTGACAAAGATCAGTTAACCAGTATCTGAGGCAGGATTTGAATTTAGATTTTCCTGACTTCTAGCCCAACATTTTAACTACTGTATCATTTAATCCTTAACCTTTGACTGTAGGACTACCTAATTTATTTTGAATTTCCCAACAATTAAGCTATTTCATTCTGCTGACATTATTTTATATATTTTTTTCTCTTTCCCACCTTAATAAATCAGGATGGAGGTGAGTGGGTGTGTTATTTAATAAAAAAATGCATCTATAATTTCACAAGCACATAGAACTAGGAAATAATGAAACAGTGATGATTTCTTTATGAATATTAATGGTGAAAGCTAGTGGAAGTTTCTAAAATATTGAAAAGTTCCACTGGTAAATACTTTGTTATACATTTCCTGATGTTATTCCATTAGAGGCAATTTATTGTCCTGGGAGGGACACTGAACTCAAAATCAAAAATTCTAGTTCAAGTGTGGGCTTTGCCATTTCTAGTGAAATGACTAAAGGTAAAGTCCTTAACCCTTCTGAACCTTGGCTTATCTGTAAGCTAAGAATCATGATGCTTCTGCCATCTAACTCAGAGTGAAGAAAATGATTTCTGCAGTCTAAAGCAGTATATAAATGAGCTGTTAGTAATCTTATTATTATTATTATCAGAGCTAGCCCCATAATTTAACATTAACATTTACATCTTTTAAGCAAATTTTAGTTATATTGCAAATGTAGGTGACTGAATTAAAAAAAATATGTGGAGAACACTGGGTCAAATACAGAAAACAAAATATGAAAGTGAGGCATTCCTTGCTCTCATATAGTTTTCATTCTAAAAGAGGTGAGCAATTCAGTGATATGATATAACCTATTGCATTATGCTGAAAAGTCTTTGAAATGATGAGTGGAGCCATTGACACACTCTTTCCTACAGCAATGACAGACAGCTTTGATTTTATTTAGTTTTCTGGGAAGTAGCAAAGAAAGGGTTCATCTAGTTGTGTGGATTACAAAAACATGGCTCAGCTAGGTAGGCATGACAAAAGACAACATAGTGGATTCCTTAAGCATGCTTATACATGGATTAATCAGAACAGTCTAGGACCCCAAGAATGAAAGCTTGTCTAAACATAAACTCTGGAGGCCAAGTAGTTTGGATGTAAGCAACTCTTCCTCATAAATCATAGTACAATATCAAGGAGTTTAAAGTAGTCACAATAGGTTACCTTATTTGGAGAATACCAACATGTAAACTTGATTTAAAAAAAAAAAGACAAACTTTCCCTCCACTTATTGCCTAGAATTCAAAGGAACAGTAATTTGGATTAAGGTACAGTCACTAGAAGAACCCAGTTAAAATGCAAATATGTTACTTGGGGGATAGTAAAACATTAAGCCACATTAACATAGCTTGAATTAGTTGATTAGTTGATCTGATTAAGCAGCTGCTACAGATCACAGATCAAGGCCCTGGGGGGATTGGGTTACAGGTTGAGTAAGTTTTGATGGAGGAAAGAGAAGGCCCTGGAGCATGGGACATAATTGCTAGAGAAGGGTAGGCTCTGGTCAAACTCCATGTTGGGGGGCTCTGGTCCAACATAAGGTTCCCAGGCGCCTTTGTGGGGGGCCCCAGTAGAAGGGAGACAGAACTAGAAATGGAAGTAGACAGACTTTGCCTACTTATCAATTTTGCCTTAGGCCAACCCTAATGAGTAGATATACTTAATTCTTTAGTTAGTCAGTGGATATAGTAGATAATTTCATTAGACTTGCCAGGAAAAGGGATCATATGGCATTAAAAAAAATGATACCCCAAACATAAGCATGTGTTTAAAGATTATCTGATTACAAAATATTTACTACCCACAGGCCATGAAGAATGACCTGAAACAATTTTCTGTACTTCTTACCTAGTTGGCATTTGGTACCTATTTAGATCAAATACTATGTGAGAAAACATGTACTCAAACCAATTACCAGAAAAACATAGAGACATCTATTTGGTAAATTCTCATTACTGAATATTCTCCCTCAGTTCATTTATTGATTCATTCTTAGATCACATTCCCCCCCCCCCCCAGTGATAAGTAAAAAGTATGAATTCTTCAGATTTTCTAAAGGCTGTGATTTTCTTGATTTTTACAGCTAAAGTTTGATTTGCCTATCAAATCATGCATTCAAATATATATTCAAATATGACCTCAGGCACTTAGTTGCTAGGCACTCCAGGCAAGTCACTTAACCCTATTTGCCTCAGTTTCCTCATCTGTGATATGAACTGGAAAAGGAAATGGCAAATCACTCCAGTATCTTTGCTAAGAAAACTCCATATGGGGTAAAGAAGAATTGGACATATCAGAAAAACAAATGAACTACTACTGAACTGCTACTACAAGATTCTGGTTATACACCAGATGAGGATGTGAATATACTTAAACAAGTGAGTTCATGTAAATAATTGAAACTCCCTTAACCCTTATAATGGCTGTCCTAAATGTTAGTTCCGAATATAGACTGGATCTCTCAGGGGATTGGAGGGGAGGGGGAATGGGCAATTTTTATTTCTCTCAGAAAAAAAAAATTACTTTTCTCTTGACTTCACTATAAATTAACTTGCAATTGCAGCTTCTGCATTACTGAAAATGTTGAATTTCTATAGTTTTTATAGCCTAATCTTTTCACTGTTAGAAAAAAAATTTCATGGATAAGCCATATATTACTCTAGTGCCATCTCATATATTTCCTTTGATATAAAACCAAAATTTTACATTTTTGCAATTAACATCAATTCAGGATTTAATAAGAAAATATTGTCTCATAATCATTCTTAAGTATCTTCGTGGTCAATCCAACCTTTCTTTGTTTAACCTTGGATAACTCATAGTGGCTTTTACATTATTTGAATACTTATGCACCTACCTCTCATATATACATATATATATATATATATAATATATATATACACATATTTAGCAGATACACACACACACACACACACACACACACACACATATATACATTCAGCAGATCCTCTAACAAAAAGTTTCAAACAAGCAATCAAATGACACTGCACAGTGAGAATGGAAATTAATTGGCAAAATCTAAAAGACATCTGAATAAGGCAAATGATTATATCAATTTTGGTAACATATTACTATGCGTAATTGTCTATGAAACTGGAGCCATTAATGGGGACCTGATACTGTGAGCCAGATGGACATTTCAGTGTATACGCTGAGCCATGCCAAACAGTATTGAAGTTGGGATTAGAAACATCTCTATAGAATCTAAACTTGGCCAGGAATCATCTCCATTCTCTCTGAAATTAATCAGTCTTGACCCTGATTAGAATCTTTTCTGCTTGCTAATTTCATAGAAGTGGATAACAATTGGCCTGGTTGACTCTTCTGGACACTCCAAATATTAAGGTCACTTTTTATCTTTGATCTTTAGCTATAGGAATGATTCATTTTCTTGTGAGTAAGGAAGCGTGTTTCATACTCAGCTTTGTCATGGCAGCTAAAATCAATTTGGATACACGTTCTGTTAGCTTCTGGTTTGCTTCGTCAAATTTAGAACCCACTTGAGCATTGTGGTTTCCAAATTTAGTCCAACCCTTTGAGCTTTTGAGTTCTGTTGGCTCTGGCTAAACATGAACTACTTTCTTTTTTCTTTCCTTTTTTAAAAAAATTCTCTTGGCAATTTCAGAATCCTGACATGAAGTCTTTCCAACTAAGGCCTTTACTGGTGTGCAAAGAACAAGCTTCTACTTATTTTGTGAAGAACATATTAGATTTTCTTTAAAATCTTGATGCTGCTGAGACTGGAGATGGGGGTGGGTGTGGGTGAGAGAGAAGTAATAAAATTCTACGTTTAAAAAAATAGCTCAGTTGTATTTTTAAGCTGTCCTCAAGCAAACTCAGGTCTCTGGGTTTAGGACACAGTATTTGTGAAAGGAATACAAACACCAGTTGGTTTTACTTATTTTTAAATGTCACTCCTTTAAAGCTATCTCATCAGCACATATGCATTAGGTCACCACTTGCTTTATTGACATAGAGAGTGTTTAGAGGTCTGTTTTTTTCAAGGACAAACTCTTTCCCATTGTATATGATAGAGGCAAGGGAGCTATTCTTCAATGTCAGATAAGTTTATTTTTTCTTTTCAATTTACATGCTTTCTAAATAGGAATGGGTTTTTTTGTCTCCATAGTTCCTTCATAATTTGAGAACAAGCATAATAATAATAATAATAATAATAATAATAATAATAATAATAATAATAATGTAGTACTGCCAGGAGCTGACCTGCATTAATGTGCAGAGCTCTGTCTTATCCTCTTCCCTATCTCTGTCCTGTTATGCAGTATGCTCACCTAAACCAACCAATCAATCACCAAACATTTATTAAGGGCTTTCTATTGCCAGCAGGGTGTTAAGTACTGAATGCACTTGGATCAGGTGTCAACTGTCTATGAAAACTCTAGATTCAAAGCCCACATTTTGATGTAATTAGAGTGGAGACAGGACTGACTGTCCTGCTTCTGAATTATTCTCCTAGACATATAAATGTAAACAAAGAAAGGCACATGCTGGAGCCTGCTGCACAAATTTAAGCTATAGGAGGTTTTAAAATTTTTTTTAAATTCATTTCTAAGCATGGGCATAAACATGCAATGAAATACAAGTTCTGCACCCAGGAAAGGCATGTCCTCAAGAGTGCATTCAATGTCATTGGTCAAGCCAAATGTGATTGGAATCCTTTTTCTAAAAATATCCTTATGTGGCATGGAGAATCTCCCTGTGAGGCTTAAATTAAACAGAGAAGCTAGAAATATTTGTCTGGTTTGAGTTGATGTTTTCCTTAAAGATGAAGTCTCTGAATGACATTTTCTTATGCTAATTTAGAAATTTTTTTAGTGCCCTCATTTCTCCCTTGTAAAACCAAATGGACCCCTGGAGGTATGAGAACTCACTTTGAATACTTATGCACCTACCTCTCATTATTTTGGGTCATAAATCTCACAAAAATAGATTGTAGGTTTGGTTTTTTTTTAAGTTTTTTTATCCAGAGTTATTTCTGAGAAATATAGAATTAGCTTGGATAATATAAGACAAGACTTGGGGCAGGGCATGCAGCTGTCTTTTTATATCAGAAATGTTGTCATGTAGAAGAAGGGCCAGTCTTGCTATATTTGGTTCCAAGAGACAGAACTAGGATTAGTGTGTGGTAGTTAGAGAAACTACTTTTGGTTTAATTGAAGATGAATCTTATTAATCATGAGAGATATTAAAAAAGGATAAATTATAAATTTTTAGTGAGATTCTTCATTGAAGGTGTTTAATTCATCAAGTATTATTCAACTACTATATACAAAATATGGTACTATATTCTGGGGATACCAAAACAAAAGAATAAACTGTCCCAGTCCTCAGGAGGTTATAATCTTTTGGGTAGATTTAACATTTGCACAGATAAGTAGATTCAGTAAAATTTGAGGAGGAAAAAAAGTATTACTGCTCCATGGAAAGATCAGGAAAGATCCTTTATAGGAGAAGTCTATTGAAATAAGCCTTGACTTAAAAAAAAAAAAACAACCAAAAACTAAAGTTTTGATGAGGCAGAGCACATTCCAGGCACAATGGGTGGCCTTTGCAAAGGATTGGTTACAGTCTGACTACAAAGTTCATCTAGGATAAATGAAAAAATGAACTTTCCAAAGTGGAAGTGAAATGACCACTTACTGGGATTGTTTTAGAATTACATATGGTTCAGATGTTGTTTGGAAGATGAGACTTTTAGGATCTATTCCATTTCGTAAGCATTATGACTCAGAAATTGCTTGTCTATTTAATTAAGATATGTTACAAAACCTTGGTTCAACCTTTTATTTCATCCTTTGTCCATTTATTTTTCAAACATTTGTTAAGAGTTTGCTATATGGAATATAAAAGATGAATGTAACCAGATAAGAGGATGAACATGATTATAATTCCAGAAGTTTCATTCAGCTAGTTAAAAATTATTTAATTCTGACTGTATGGAATTAGTTGTTTTTGTCTTCTTTATTTACATACCATTGAAGAAGAAGGCTTTTTCTCCCACTGTATAGGTATGCTTACCTCCTTTAAACAGATGTCTTTCCAACATTGGAAAAGAAGAATCAAGCTAACTAATTTTAACCAAAGTTAAAATCACACATTAATTAACATGTACCTGCTGCCAATGAGAAAGCACTTGGTCTATCCACCCCTGCAATTGGCAGTCTTCCCTTTCTGCCTGCTCTCAATATTTGTTCATATCCTTTTCTCTATTTTTGAGCATAAAGCTGTAATGCATATGATATGAAGTTTAATATATATATGTGTGTATATATATTTATAATATATATATATATATATATAATTATTATTATCCCTTGAGTCTTTCTTACATCTCTATTATGTTATGATGGCTATCCCCTAGTTCACCCAACAAAACCCTTTCTGGTAATAAAGTATGCCAGTAGACAAAACAAACTAACACACTGACCTTTTCTGAGAAGGTAAGCCTCATTTCACAGTTATTGTATGTCCTCTTCTTTTCAAGAAAAAGAAATAAAGAATAACCATTGATGTGTTTTGATTTTTTGTCAATGTTTTCCTTATATGAGGGCATTCATTCTATAGATTTTTTTCCATCTTTGTTGCTCTGCAATAATTTAGATTCTCCAGATTTCTTATTTTTCCCCTTGTTCACAATATCTCATTACACACATATAGCCTACAATGTAATCAGCTATTTCCCAATGAATTACACTTATTTTGCTTCCACTTTTGTTTGTTTGGGGATTTTTTTGCACAAAAAGTACCATTCGAAATTTATTTATTTGTATAAATGACTTTTCCCTTTATCTTTGCTATCCTTGCAAAATTTGTGTAATAATGATGTTGTCAGGTCTAAAATTATCTACTGGTTAGTGTCTTTTCTGGTACACTTGCTAGTTTGTTTTCCCTAAAGGCTATACCAATTTGTAGCTCTAAAAACAATGTCTGGTTTCCTTACCAGCCATCCAGAATTCTTGTCATCCTTTGTTACCTTTGCCATTCTGATGAGTTTGAGATGAGAAATGCTTTAATTTGCATTCTTCTTATTATAACTTTTTTCACAAAGAAAGGATCTGTCTTTCCTCAACTAAATGTGCTCTATTCTTCCTTCACAACACCATCCTAATTCAGGGATCATAACTTTCTGTATTGTCATCATTTTATACACATTATTGAAATTAATACCTATATATTGACTCCTAGCTATTCTTCAAGACAATCTATCTTTCAGCTGTGGCCATTTTCACTGACTGTCTTTCATACCTGGAATGCTTCCCTTTTCATTTCTACATTCTGGCTTCCTTCAAATAATAGCTAAAATTCCAATTTCTAAAGAAGCCTTTCCCAATCTTTCTTAATTTTATTGCCCTCCTTCAGTTGGTTATTCCTTACCTAACCTTGCTTATATACAGGTGTTTGCAAGTTGTCTCTCATATGAGCTGCTAGAAGGCAAGGACTGTCTTTTGCCTTTCTTTGTACACAATTTAGCATGGCATTAGGCACATAATATGTACCTAATAAATATCTGTTAATTAATTGACTATTTGAATTCCAGCTCTGGATAACTTTGGGTAAGTCATTTGATTTCTCTGGACTTGTTTCCTCAAATATAAAATGACAGCATTGAATGAAATTATTTATAAGGCCTCTTCTCATTCTATTACATGCTTCCTGATTTTATCTGTGTATTCCTAGTGACTATCTATGCCTACTATGTGAATTTGTTAATATCCTGGCTCCATACATAGTTGTGGAATGCATAAATATTAACTGTCATCTTTGAATACACATTCCATCATCTTAAATATAGATTAGAATATTTGTAGATGAGTGGCAATGAATAAGAAGCTGAATATTTGAAAATTTGGGACTAGGGGCTGCAGTGCTCACTTGAATATTTTGCATTTATGACAGTGAAAATGACTGATATGGAACCAACTTGAATTTGCTTGATATACAATAAAAATAGACTTAAAGCTTAAAAATCTATTCATCTGAACATAGTCCACTTAGAATGAATTTCTCTGCTAAAATATGCTTCTTCAATACTCAGATGAATATTGAATCTGTGAACTCATCAATGAAGACACTCCCTCCAGCAAGATACTCATGCTTGTCTGCCTATTTGGACAATCCTTTTCTGAGTTCTCCTGTGGTTCTATATACATTGTTCACCCAGTATGCCTCCCTCTCTATTTCCTGAGAAATATTACTTAGCAAAATGACTGGCACATAATATGTGTTTAATAAAACAATGACTTGACAATGAATTAAAATTAGAGAAATAGGTGATAGGGGAAGCCTCAAAAATGATTATGAATGAATTTTCCAAGTGTGTTAGGATGAAATTATAGATATTTTCTTGGCATACCTATCATATTTGCAAAAAATATATACTATTTACATATAAGCTAACTAGTTTAAAGTTCCCATTTTAATAAACATTTTGTGTGCTAAATAACAATGGCATCATTTGTTTCTGGTACAAGCAGAATAAATTTCATTTAACATGCATTGTCATGTGGATTAAATGATTTCGCGTTTTGGTGTTAGCAAAATGGAGTCAGAATATGGTTTTTGGTTAAGGCAAAGAACTGGAATTATCTTGAAAATATTAACTAAGATCTTCCTCATCCTTCATATTGACATCTATGGAGGATGAAAATAATCACTCAGTGAGAGGGCATTAAGTACTGTGAGAATCATCTTCTCTGATAATATGAGATCAATTAACTACATTTACTTATAGAAAGAAACCTAAATAGTAATGGAAATGGAATCTTTATCTCTCAGTGAGAAATCTTATGAATATGATGGTGGAATAAATCTTTTTAGAAAAAGTCACTTGTATTCATTGCAATTCATTTTTAATTCTGAATTGAGCATTAGTTCTATTTTGAACTGAAAAATAATTTAAAGAAATTTGGTAAACAAGAAAAAAAATTTTAAAACATATAAATCACATTTATAGATTTTGAAATATCATTTGAGTTAAAAACAAAGGACCAGTTCATCATTTTGTTTTCCTTCAAAGTTTATTTTGACTTTTGTTTTCAATGAGTAGCAATAGAGTATATGAAGAAGAAGCTGAATATTTGAAAATTTGTGATACTAGGGGCTCATTTCATAAAGTGTACATAAAATATACATGCACACTTTTTACCTGATTCTTGCAATGGCTGCTATTTTCCCCTTCAAAATTCTCCAACATCAGAAATTTCTAGCATTCTAGCATATATTTCATTATTTGAAAAATATTCAACCATGAAAAATATTTATCCCATTTTATAACTTGTGATGGCTTGATAAACTTTAATAACTTGGTAGCTTTTATTTCTTGTGTACTTGTAAAACTACTAAATGGTATTTCTAACTTTTTTCAGTATAGAATTACCAATCCTGCACTTGATCTTAGATAAGATAAATAGTTGATGAATGGAATTGATATATTGGAATGAGCATATGGCCTGAGAGCAGAAGACTTGGCTTTTCATGTTTAGTCCATTACTAATTTGCTGTAATTTAACTTCTCTGGGAAATTGTTTTTTTTTCTTTTGTTAAATAAGGAAAATTCTTTGCATGATTCTAAGACCTCTTCCAGCTTTAAAATTAACTGACTTTTATTTATTATTTGAATAATACCATAAAAATGAGAAAGTTGCTTGATTTTCACGTAACTCCAAAGTGCTAATGACATAAGACATCTGATCAGGGAGATAAGAAATTCAACCTTGACTCAATCTCTAGATTTAAATAAAAAGGTTTTTTTTAAAAAAAATCATTGTAATAAATTAATTCCTTTCTATATGATTCCTTGGAGCACTAACTAAAGATACCAAAAGAATTTAGCAATAAATCTGTATATAGATGAACCATTTTCCCTACTGGGGTTTATAATGACAATTACCTCAAAGCATGAGTCATATAATGTTTTTAATGCTATTGTGAAAAAGTCAACTAAACATTATATTTGAAAGGAGAATCTGGAAATTTTTTTTGTCCTGAACATGCTTCTCAAAAACCAACTCTCTAAAATAGTTTAAAAATTATGTCTTCTCTTTCACTTACTGACTGCTAAGGCTTTCACATTTAAATGAAATTTTTTGAACTCAAAAATCTAATTTTATGCTTTATGCAGCAGATTGCTTTGCTTTAAAAATGTCATTTTAATTATTTGTTCTTTACATCCCCCCCTTTTGGGTTCTTTAAACTTTGCTTGATTTTGTTTAGTACCTACTTCTGTTTGTTAAAAGTAAGATAAGTTTTCCCAGATGTATATAATCCAAATTTATTTTTGCAAGAAAATGTAAATATCTGTTCAAGTTCTCTAAGTTTTGGCTCAATTTAATTAGTAGGAATTTAAAATTTAGAAAGTCTTACTTATTTTCATGTAAAGAAGTGTATTAAAAAAATACTGGTTAATTTGGCCAGTGTAGTTAAATATGAAGGCAATAGCATTATTTGTCAGCAATGCTTCTTGCTTAGTCCTAAAGTCCTGTTCTCTGTATTCCACAGGAAGTGTCTTATCTTGTTACTTGAATTGAGTATTATCTTAATTGTTGGAATAATAATTTAGAATTTCCTTATCAAGTATTAGTAAAATGACATATATATATATTTACTTCTATTTTAATATTTTTTTCTCAAATAGATTTAAGCTAATTTTTAATGGCAATCAATACCTGAGGGATTACCTCAATAACATAAATATCAAGTTCTAAATATACATTCTTTATATAAATTCTTACGTGGAGCATAATTTTCTCAACAGAAAGTCTAAATGATAAAAATTTGTACAAAAGATTCTAAAGTTTATTTTACAGAATCTTTTTGGATACATGGAAAATATAATTATAGGGTGATTCTTTTAATTTTTGTTAATAAGAGTTGTGATATCTATTTTGCTTGCAAAGTCTGAGTGAATGATTTTTTTTGGGGGGGGCAAGATTCATGGAATTGTCAAGGGAAAGAAAGTCATTTTCAAGAATGATTTAATTTGCAATATCCTGTGACAGGAAATGACTGACAAGGTACAAGCTGTGCTGACCCGGTTGGATCAGTGTGCAAATGTTGACCTAGAAGGAAGATACTAACACCAGAAAAAGCAACAATTTTATATAGTAATAAGCCACAAGACAGTCTGAGCACTTGGGAGGAGGCAGGAAGGAATGAGTTTGGGAATTCATGAAAAAAAAAAAGGCTAGAGTCATCAAACTTTCAAAATAGCATGTGTGGCTTTGTTTAGTGAAAATATAGAGTAATGTAACTATAAAAAGCAAGTCAAACTATCAATTGAGTAGCTCTTTTGTAGCTCTCAAGCAAACCTCCTTAGTTAAATTTGTTATTTTAGAAAAGTATATGTTAGATTGAAGAGAAAACCCACACCATTTTGGCATTCGTTGCTTTCTCCCCCCAACTGAGACATGAAAGGTTTTATTGAAATCAAGGAGATTAAAACCCTATATAGATTCGATCTTGTGCAATTTTGTTAATACCTCAAAGTTTAGTGTGCTCTCAAGGGGTTTTTCAGGCCAAAACTAATTCAAGTCCTAGTATTTGTTCTGCAGAAAAGAGCTCTGTAAAATTAGGTTTAGAGACTAGGGCATGATCTAGGTTTCATGATGTATACATTTCCACTGGAGACTGAAATCCTTTATTGATAAGTTCATTTTTTCTTTTGATTTTAGTGGAAAATGCCAGTTTTTTGCCCTGTACTAAAGTGAACAATTATCCTATCAACCTTTTAATGTAAATCCTAGTGTGTTTGCACTGAGTTTTGTGGACCAGTCATATTTATAGCTTACTAATAAACATGTCTGTTTTACTCAGCTGAATAGAAGAGAACATAGTTAATTTCTTCTTGTTAACTTGGGTGCAATAAGTTAGCTTCAAACAACAACTCTTCCATTGAGGAAAAGTTGGATTCTGGTGGAATACCTGTAGGAGTAGAACTAAAATAAATAAAGGCAAGCTTGTCGAGATTTTTCCTTTTGGAAAATTTAAAAATAATTAAAGGGAATGGAAAAATTGTGCTACTTTCATTTATAGTACTAATGAAAAGGGACAAATCTCTATAAATTTGTATGCATCAATCTACCATTTCCCCCCCCATAAGTATTACCCCTGAGGTAGCTTTAACTTTTAGAAATTTTATTCATCTTGATACTTAATTGTTTTACTATTAATTTGCTCCACATCAAAACCCATATTCTTATTGATTTTTTTGAGGAAAGATTAAAATATAAGAAACTCAATTTTGCTCAATCCTCAGTGCTTTGAGAGCTCTTGGGAAAGGGAAGAGGAGAGGATGTGCAAAAAAAAGGAATATTTAGAAGAAGGTGATCTCTCCCATTGATTTTACCTCTTTGTTTTTGAGTTCAAACTAATTGGCTGGCTGGTTAGGAAGCTAAAGCAATAAACTTGCTTCTGTTAGCTAATATTGCCATGATGATTAGTCTTGTTTGCTTGAAAGAACACTAGTTCTACTCTCTGGGGACTTGGGTTCAAACTTCAACTTGTGTGACCTTGGGTGAATCATTTAAGCCTTCTGTTTCTTAGTTTCCTCATCTGCAAAACTTGGAAAACAGTAAATTCTTCTGAGGTCCTTTCTAGCTCCAGATTTTTGCTTGTATACTGGTTTTAGACTCTCAGCTCTGCTACTTCATGACAGATGACTCTGGGAAAGACTTTAACTCTCTGAGCTTCAGTTTTTCTTAACTTTAAAATTATAATATAAAACTAGATGATTTGTCAGAGGTCTTTCTTACCTTTAAGCCTTAAGATCTATATTTGGAGTTAGTTTTTTGATCTCTGCCAGAGCAAAAGTTGTGAAACAGGAAAAAAGAAAAATTAAGTTCATTCTTTAGAAACTAGTAAAATAGCATAAATAAACTTTATAAAATTATTTCCATCATTTTAATAAAGAAAGGGCAAGAAGAATTAAAGAGTGTCAGTTATTAAAGACTGAAATGACTGATTTATTTTGCTTAACAGTTATACAAGTATCATAGAATTTTACAATTAGAAAGGACTTCCATGATTGTTTGATCCATCCTGACTTTGTCATTTGTTATCTATGAGACTTTGCAAAAGTCATTCCTCCTCTTTAGGTGTCAGCTGGCTCATCTGTCAAATGAGATGAGGGGGAGATGGATATTAGAGGCCAGACTTGGAGTAAAAAGGAGGAGTTCAAGTCACTTAGTGTCTGATTACATATGGAACTCCCTTTAAAAGATGAAGGAAAGTTATTGATTTCCATTGAGGAAGAGTTTCCTCTCTAAGGAGCTCCTATAGGGGCAATCAAATACACACACCCAACATATTCATATATGCTTGTGTATATATTTAAAATTAATTTTTAATATTGATATTAATTTATTTATATTAATATTTAATATTTAAATTGAATAATGATTAACCACAATCGGTCTATATGAGGATAAACTGTAGGAACTAGTATTTTATCTACTCTGAAGCAGTGAAGACTAAGAAGGAAAGATGCTAAATGTCTTTAAGAATTTGAAGGTCTAATCCATAGAAGAGAGGTTAGCCTTGGTCTTCTTGGCTCCTGAAAGCAGGAGCAATGGATGGAACTTTCTTGAAAACAGATATAGGAAGGGGGAGGGGAGCAAAACAAAAAAACCCTGCTATTCTAGATAGAAGGGGAATGAGGTTCATCTAGAGTTAAAATGTAATCATAGACTCAGAGAATTTTTAGTTGAAACAGATCTCAGAGACTATCTAGTCCAACTCATATTTGAAAGGCATGTATTTTATCTCATCCTCTGTTTAAAGACATCCAATGAAGGTAACCCCCTCAGCTTCCTGAGACAGCTCCAGTGTTGAGCAACTTTAAGTGTCAGACCCAAGTGGCTTCTATATTTCTTATTCCCATTGCTGCTAGTTCTATTTACTGGGGACAAATAGATCAAGTTCAACCCCAATTCCACATAAAAGTCCTTCAAATACTTGAAGACAGACATAATCTGTTGTCTTGTAATCCCCTACATTAGTCATTTTCTCTTCTCAAGGCTAAGCATCTCTGGTTCCTTCAGTTGATTTGCATTTTGAAATAGATTTAAGGCCCTTCATCATCCTATTTGCCTTCTGCTGAGATTTTCCAATTTATCAATGCCCTTAAGGTCCTTTGACATTGAAAATCTTAAGGTAGAGTCTGAGCAATCACATCTGGAGATATGTTAGAGAGGCCTCTTGGATTCAATGTATTGGGTTAGATATTTTTTAACTATGAACATAGTCATAAAACTATGCCATTTAGAGTACGTTGGGGTTTTTTTAAGAGTATGTATGTACACACCCTAATATAACGCCTACACTCATTTGTGCAGGTTTTATGTGAATCATTTTGGGTATTTTGTTCCTTTTTTTAACTTACATAGTTTCTTCCACAGGAACAAAAATTTTAAATAAGGTCACAAACTATACATAAATCAATTATTTGAATGTGCGGGACTTTTTTTTTTAGCCTGGGTAAGCATAAGACAGAAAAAGTGAATAAATTTTGCTTATAAGGGAGATCAGGATTATTCTTATATTGGTGGAAAATATATGTGCCTCTGTGGTATACCTGAAGGTCAAAGTCCTAGACCCAACTTTGGCACCCTTCTGATTCTCTTTTTTATCTTGTTTTCCCAACAACTGATTTTTTTCTTTCTCCTAAATTGTTTAGTATCCTTGTGTATCCACTAGTTACCTCAAGTATTCTACCTTTAATCCTATCCAGGTCTGAACTTTTTTTTTCATCAGTGTCTTATGATCCAATCTATCTTTCTCCCATTTTCTCAATTCTTGGGTAGCTGATACAGGAAAAAGGAATTTTTTAATTCTAAAATTAAGGGACTAATCACAGGGAATAATTGAACAAATTGCCTCTCATCCCATATTTATAGGGAATACCTAGAAAGAGTTATGCATTAACTTGAAGTAATGACTTTCTTATACTGCAGTTTCAGGCACCAGAGTAAGAGGTGCCTTGGTCAGGGAGAATAAAAAATACATACCAAGACTGGATCATTCTTGCAGAGTTGAAATAATATTTTTCAGTTTTGGGTTTTTGTTTTTCCTCTCCTCTTCTTTTCCTTCTCCCCATTTCTCCTCTGCCTTTCTGCCTCCTCCTCCTCCTCCTTTTCTCTTCATTCTCTTCCCTTCTCCCTCTCCTCCTCTTCCTCCTCCTTCTCCTGCTTCTTCCTCTCCTCCTCCTCCCTGTAATAAAAATTCCATTGTTCTTTCAATTTTTTTATTTAAGTATCTGTATATATAATGGTAATCTCTCAGTAGACAACAAACTGAATATCGGGGCTGTTTTTCATTTTATCTTTTTATTCCCATTGTATGTCTTGAATATTTTAAGCACTTGGTAAATCTTTGTTGAATTAAATTGAATTATATTTTTTCCAGGTTTGCTGCTGGACATGAGTATATGGCCTTGCTTATATTTTAAACACAGTTTCTCACTGTCATCATATAGGCACACTTAAAGAGGATAAATCATTCTAATAAGTTTTTTGATGTTATTATATCATAAGTAATCATTGAATTGACTGGTAAAGTGGTTTCTTGCTTATATTAAACCATATCTATTGATCAGTTTGATTACCTATTCAGTTTCAGAGCAGTTACCATCAGATCATCTGGTCAATTGATTTGATTTTGGTTGTTGAAGTATCTAAATATATTCAGTAATCATCTATCAAATACCTCATATTAATACAGCACTTTATAGATTTATAAGATGTATAAAGAACTGATTCAAAGACTTAGTATTTGAACAAGTAGTTTTCAAAGGCAAACATGTTAAAGGAAGATGTCAACAGCTATATTAAAAAAAGTCTAAATATTTAATAATTATGAAAATACAAATTAAATCAGCCCAAGGTTCTACCTGACATACATCAGACTGGGAAAAATGATGAGAAAAGAAAATAGTGATTGTTATAGAAGCTGTATGAAAGGAGTACCACTAATGCCCTACAGTAGAACTATGAATAAGGTCAGCGAATCTCTAAAGTAATTTGGAGTTGTTTAGAAAAAGTTCCTTAATTGCCCATACTTTTGACCCAGTGGTACCACTTCTAAGTCTATATCACAGAGATATTGAGTAATGAAGGAAGGAAGCCATCCTACAAAAGAACTTATGCTAACTTTGTATTATAGCACAGAACTTGAAACAAAAAAAACTGTTAAATAAATTATAAATTATGATTCCAATGAACTATAATTGTACCATATGAAATGAAAAAATGACTGGTTGCAGAGAAACCTGGGAAATCTGATACAGAGTAAATTGAGCAGAACCTGGAAAACAAATTATATGATAAAGAAAACAGTGTAAAATTATATGATAACAACAACAACAGCAGCATAAAAATAGCTTGGAAAATTTAAGCCTTCTGATCTATGCAATGAAAAATTCAATTCTGGAGGACTAAAGAGAAAGAATGTTAGTAATCTCTTGACAGAGAGATGATGAACTCAAGGTGCAGAATAAGACAAAACATTTTCTGAAACAATTAATATAGGGATATGCATTCCTTGATGAAGGATATTTGTCACAAGGGGTTTGTTTTTCTTTCTCTAATGGGAAATGTGTATGGAGGTAGAAAAAGAAAATAAAGAAAAGAGGGTCATTTTCTTAATGCACAGAAGATAAGAGCAGGTAGTTCAGAAGGAAACATGAATGAACAAGTCAACCATGTGGAATTTATGACGTACTCAAAAAAGAAAAGGAAGCTGTACATGATATTCATAGTTACTATGTTTAGTGTTTATTAACACATGTTTAATGTGTTATTTTTAATGTGGAAATAATCATATTCTTTGGCATTAAATCAGAATAAAAATGAATAAAATATAACCATTTACATTTTTTCAAAGCACTTTTGTATAGAGTATTTTTTCTAATAATGTTACCTGATATTTATAGAGAACTTCATGGTTTACAAATCACTTTCCAATTAGCTACTCACTTCCCTTTTGTAATTTCCTTAAGATAATTTCTTTTTTTATTTTATTTCTTTAAGGAAACAGAGTTAAGTGACTTGCCCAAAGTCACACAGCTAGGCAACTGTTACGTGTCTGAGGTTGGATTTGAACTCAGGTCCTCCTGACTCCAGGACCAGTACTCTATCCTCTGCCTCTTCCTTAAGATAATTTCAAGAAATTCCCATAGAGTTGATAACCACCTGAATCTGAGATTGCATGGAACTAGGTGTTAGGCATACAAATACAAAAAATGAAATAACATTTGTTTCAAGAAGTTTATTCTCATTAGACTCTCATACTAATCTTATGAGATAAGAAATGTGATTATCATAAACTCATTAAATATTTTTATTACATTGGGTGTAAAACATGTACCACTAATGTACAACTTGACATGGTAGAATCTGTGCATAAAAACCTAAGAGATCTTTGATCAGAGGGGATAAGTTCCAAATTATCTTGCTTATTCTTTCACATGTAGTAGCAATGTTTCATAAAAGCATGGGCTTAATGAATGTTAATTGATTGATTGATTGATGGTAAGTGTTTCAACCATAAAAGAAAGTGGAGCCCAATGCACAATTTACATATTCAAATAGGTGCAATAACTGGCTAACCAGTTCCAAAGAGGATGGAGAAGGATACTAGAAAACAATTGCCTTTGATGTTCCTCCCAATCTGTGGTTTTTCTTCCTGTCTGATTACCTTCTAAATTTTTGGAAGAAAAGAAACAAAAGTAATCTGGGTCCATCAATAGTAGAATCCGAGGAATGTCATTTCTGTCCAATCTGTTTAGCAGTATTTCCTACTTCTTTCCCCCCTTCTAGAGAGAAGCCAAGCCCCTATCTCAGAGAGAGAGACAGAGAAAGAGAGAGAGAGAGAGAGAGAGAGAGAGAGAGAGAGAGAGAGACAGAGACAGAGACAGAGACAGAGACAGAGACAGAGACAGAGACAGAGACAGAGACAGAGACAGAGAGACAGAGAGAAGCCAGTCTCCACTCCACTCTAACCAGGGATCCATTTCCCTCTTCCCAATCCTCCACTCCCATTTCTATTGCTGCATGTTAGGGGGAAATAGTCATTCAAACTACTAAAATGAGTAGGGGAGTCACATCCTTCTAGTAAGATCTTACTATCTTCCCTTCCATAAAATCCTCCAAATATCCAAGCAATGCCCCCTGACCTATTAATGCACCCTAGCAACCATTTCATCTTTCCATCTACTACATAGCTGGATCATTCCTTTTGGATCATTGTGTCCTCCTATTGGTCTTGTAGAACCCTCCTCTAAACCTTATCTCTGATAATTCAAATGTGAATTTCTTGAATGGTAGTTCTATCTTGCTTTTCTATTTCTATCCACAATCCTAGAACAGTACTTGGAACATAGTAAGTGCTTGAGACAATGAATGGTTTTGAATACATTCATTTGAATTCATTTGGATACATTCATTCATTCAGCAAATCTTGAGCCAAGAATATCTCAACCGAACGCATTTTGAGTCAGGAATATTCCTGACTTCATATATGTGTTTGTGTGTGTGTATGTGTGTGTATTTAAAAAAACCTAAACCATTAATTATCCATCTAGATTAAATCCACTTCTACTACCCATCTCTATCTGGCCTTTGAAAGTCTGAGGATTGCTAATTGTTCAAGTTAACCAGAGCTCCTGGATAGTATTTCTGTGCTCACAACTGTTCTTTGGCAACTTGGTCTTGCCATTTATTTAACACGGTTAGCAACTTCACACCCAAATGCTGTTCTCTTTAATAGGAGGCTATCCTTGTCGTTTTCTCATAATTAGACTAAAGCAATTACAAAAGAAAACAGTTTTGCACCTTTAATAAGAAAGCCAAGGAGTTACATGTAGTTATAATTGACCTTGAAGAAAATTATTAACTCAAAATTCCTTTGGAAAGGGTTTAAGCCATACCACACTGAATTCAAATTTTTCTTCTCCTTAATGGGATTTCCTGCTATAGGGTGGGGTGAGGGGGAATGAAAGTTACAAGATACAACAATAAAAATGACTCTAATTCGATTCAGAGATTTGGACTAGAATGTAAGCCTATTTGTAC
Source organism: Macrotis lagotis (assembly GCF_037893015.1). Classification (NCBI taxonomy): domain Eukaryota; kingdom Metazoa; phylum Chordata; class Mammalia; order Peramelemorphia; family Peramelidae; genus Macrotis; species Macrotis lagotis. Next base: position 97,383,650 of record NC_133659.1, read on the forward strand.
AAATTGAAATTTATGGATTGGCTGCCCTTTGAGTTGTTAGATACTGGGCTACATTGTGTGCTTAAAGTACTAACCACTAAAAAATGAAAAACACCTTTAAGGGCTAGTTTTAATGGTAACAGGAAAAGAAAGCAAGTTTTCTCATTTTTATTCCAGTGTTCCTTGAAATGTACAATGTTGCAACACCTAGCATAAAAAGGGAAATAGTCTAAGAAATCCCTTTTAGAATATTCCTGAAAAGGATGATTTTATATTACCTACATGTATGTGTATGTCTGTATATAGATATACAGACACACCTATTGGGGTGATATATACCTACATATATATGTATACATAAATACACACATATTTTTGTATATAAATATATACACAAATTTATAGAGATATACATGTATTAGAGATAATTGATTTAATATATTTATCTGTGTATGAATGTATATATATTTGCATGTGTGTATATATGTATATTTATGTATATATATATAATATATATATAACCAAAGAGAAAATTTAAATGAAAAAGATATAGTTTCACTTCATAATCTACAAATTGGCCAAAATAGCAAAACTGATAGAAATAGGAGGAGCAGAGGGGCTATTCAAAGTAGTCCATACTAGTGTATTGTTGGTGGAACTATGCATTGACTCAACCATTCTGGAAAACAACTTGGAACTACAACTGACTAAAATGTCTCTATGCTTTTATCAGAGATTATTCTGCTAAACAAATATGCAGAGCTAACAAAGACTAAAACAAAGGTGCAATATTCACATTTTGCAGTAGAAAATGGCTAAACAAATTGTTATATGCAATTGTAATGGAATATTACTTTACTATAAGAAACAATTAGAAGAAAGCATAGAAATATTTATATGAATTTATTCAAGGTAAAGTAGGCAGAATCAGGAAAATAATATACTTAATGAATGTAACAATGTAATTGGAAGGAAAATCAGCAATTTTAAAAAAAGCAATTGAAACTAGATTCTCTGAAATTATGACTAGGTTTGACTCCAAAGAGGAAATAGAACATGCTTCCCCTCATCCTTTGAAGAGGTGGGAAGCCATAGTTATTGAATATTGCATATTACGTCAGACTTTTAAAATATGTTGGCTGATCTTTTTTTGCTTCTTTTTTAAAACACTCTTATTTACTTCCTTTTAAAAATATACCTCTCTGGGAGGTTTGGGCAGAGGAATACAATGGAAAATGAAGGTTATATAAAAGCAAAAAATATCACTAAACTATTTTAATGTAAGAAATGCTAAAATTAACAAATTCTTGTGTCCTCTTTAAAAGCAAAAAGGAGAAATTGGACACTTTTAAGTGAATCTGTACTTCAATTGACTAGTTAAACCCAAACAAGTTGACTTTTATCAAACTAGGCTTTTGGTTGACAAAGGGTTTTCTCTTTGACCACCTTTTTCTCAAGATTTTTAATCATGAATCAATGCAGTGGGTGAAGATGGGAGATTTTTGTTATTGTCCAGTCACTTTTGAGTCATGTCTGACTCTTCATGATTCCATTTAAGGTTTCCTTGGGTTTGTTAAAATTTTATACGATGCAAAATTGCACTAGTTAACATTTAGGAGGAACAAATCAAAATTCAAAGACATGTTGGAAATATTTAGATTAAGCAAAATAATCATCCTATTGTATTTTGAAACATATTGGAATACTGTGTTCACTTTGAAAATGTAGACTTCAGAAAGGTCATCAAAATAGTGACAAGGAAAATTAGGATGATTCTAGAAAGTGTCATATGAAAAAGTGAGACACTGATGTTAGAAAAGATTTTTATTATCATCATCATCATCATTATTATTATATAATAAAAAACTGAAATTAGTCATGAAGATATGAAATAATTAAAAACATTTGGGGCAGCTCTGTTCTAGCAGTGGCCCACATTTTTCATAACAATAGGATTTTGGGGAAACTGAAATTTCATACTGATGAGTAGTTCTGGTAATCCTCTTTAGGTTTTAATTAATCTGAAATGATCCACTGCTTGGTCATTTACAAAAGTCATGAAGATATTTGCATCTTCACTTTGTAACTCGTTCACTTGCCTATTGAAGCAAAGCTTAGGAAATCTAGTAGTATTTGTTTAGGTATGTGTGTATGAGGCTATGTGAGTAATCTGAAGTGGAGATTGCAATTTATTCATATTTAGCTCACTTATTTTAACTAAGGGGGGGTATCAAATTCATCCATGAGCAATCATTAATCAAATATGCAAGGCTCGGTGTTTGGTGCTGGGGATACAAAGAAAAGAAATAAACTGTTATTTCCCTCAAGGAGCTTGTAATCTAAGTTAATAATTGCACCTTGTTGGTTTAGATCCTCTATTTTAAAATCTGGAAAGTAACTTATTTTCAGATCTAATGGCTTCTTTTCAGAAGCAGCAAATGACTGCCATTTGATGCTGATAGGTAACTCAAAAATACTTTTAACGTATAAAGAAACTTTTGTCAACATATATTCTCTTCAAATGAAGTAAAAAATACAACAGCAGGCAATCATTTCCCCCTCCTTTTTTTTCTATTTCTACACTTTCATAATGATAATTCTTGAAAGTTTCTCAAAGAAATGTTCAGGCAAAAACAATTCCTCAGCAAAGGCATTTGGAAACTATGTAAGTTAATTGAAAAAAAAAACTTTGCTGCATATTTCTCAAGGGATTTTAGTTCCATTGAGTCCAGTGAAAGATGTGGCTATGAAGCAGTTTGAACATAAACACCCATTATCCTAGCTAATCACCTAAATGACAGCATGACACTTTTAAGAGTGAAACAAGAGAAAAACAAAAAAATATAATGGTTGGAATGGAATTTTGCCAGATAAATAATGGAAAACTTTGAATCAAATACTTTGTTTTGAATGTGACTCTGAAAGGTTCAACTTGAGAATTTAATTTGACAGTATTTCTTCTAAAAAATATTTTTTTTGGTCTGGATTGGTGATATTGGCATCAAGAATTCAGGGTATGAAAACTCCTTCCAGTAATGCAGATCAGCAACACTTCTGAACTTATTATTTTAGAGTATTGCTTACTGTACCAAGAGGTTAAATAATTTATTATTGACATAAAGCTGACATTAATATCTGTCAAAGGCCAGGGATTGAATTCAGGTTTTCTAGAATTCCAAGCTGGTTCATTCATATGCACATGTTCAACTATATATATATATATTCACACATATAGTGCATATATATAATGCATATATATTATAAATAGTGCATTTGAATATATATTTATAAAATATACAAAAATATATGCTATAACTTTACCTCTAATAAAACCAATAAAATTCTATTTGTATTTTGATATAGATGACCAACACTTAAATATTACAAATAGTTTGCATGGTATTGATTAAATTGAATCAAATTTTTATTTTTTGTTGCAGCTGAAAAGCCTTTTACTTTTCAGTTTATTACATATCAAAGAAGAACTAGCATACATTCATAGAAAAAGAACAATTTATTATATAGGAACTGAAATCCTCTTTTACTTCTTTAGTGAAGAATACTTTTTTAAAAAAAAAACAAAATTAAGACCCAATGACCTGATTATACCTGTTATTCCTAAGAAATATTAGATGAATTTATGTATGTTGAAAAATAATAACTCTTTAAGTTTCACACTTTATTTATGAAATTCCAGCAAATTATCTTTTGCTGACAGGCACTAAAGATATAATGAAGTAAGAGATGTAACTTCTCTATTTCCTTTTTCTCTTCCTCCCCCATCTAAATCTAACAAAAGATTATTAGGTTCTTCATTCAGTTAATATTTACAGAAGAGGTTTGGGGACTGGGAAGGATATAAAAATGGAAAAAAACATATTCTATCACTTCAAGTAATTTAAAATTCCATAGAACAAAGAGACATATATATATATATATATATATATATATATATATATATATAATAAAAAAACAATTACATGATAAATAAGGCATGAGAAGTTAAAAAGAGTTATAGAAGCAAGAGTGAAAGAGAGATTGTTCTTTTTGGAGGGATCATGAGGCTTCATAAAGAAAAATACATTTGTTTTGGACTTTGAAAGAGTGAAATTGTGGCAGGTAGATCCGAGAAGGAAAAATATTACAAGCAGAAGGAACAACCCTAGAAAAGGCACAGAAGTGAAACAGCCTGGGAAATGCGAGGAGAATTTCAAGTAATTCAATATAACTGTGACAGAATTCTCATAAAGAGCAGTAATTACAGTATCTCTGAGTTTGAAGGGACTTCAGATCATGCTGTTCAAAAATGGGTAATAGGAATAATGTGACATACTGTTAGAATAATTGTTTGTGGTCAGACTGTGGGAAGCTGTAAATACCAAATTAAGGTGTATAGACTTTGTTTGGTAGACAGTGGAGAGTTACTGATGATTTTTGAATTGGGAGTGACATGATGAAAGCTGTGTTTTAGGAAAATTTATCTGGTAGTTAGTAGTATTCAGGACAAGATGAGAAGTGGGTACATGGGGCCAGAGAGAGACCTGTTAGAAAGTTCTTGTAGCAGTCCCAACATTGTGTAATTTAACAAAGGAGTAAAAGTTAATAACATTTTATATAGAATGCCCTAACATGACTGGTTTACTGCTTAGTTGTACATTTGTACAAAAGAAGTATAAATATGCCATAAATTAACTGACTTGCTAGTTATCTGCCCAATTTTTAAACATTAATTTGACTTCAAGAGAAGTCTAAATTGAGTTTTCATTTTTATCTACATATATAATATTTAACTTAATTTTAATTTAATTCAATTAATTTAATTTATTTCTTTACTTTTTTGGTTAGATTTTTTTGACAAAACTAAGCCCTAAACTGAATAATTCTAATAATATTTTTAACATTCAAAAAATTTCTAGAAAAATTCACAAAATCTTTACAATGCAACTTGAAAGTATATGACACATTAAAATATAGGAAAATAATCATATGGCTAGTAAACAAATACATTTTGAATGATGGCAATAGAGTAATTATTATAGTCTTAGGGAAGGATCTATTTATTCATTCATCTCTAAAATAAATAAAGTTCTTGGACAATTTCTTAGAACTCCTTCAACTCCAATGTTTTATGATTTCTATAAATTTATTTTTGTTTAGATATTTTAAATTAAGTTGATCATATTTAAATTAAGTTTGAGAATTAAAAATGAGCAGTCAGAATAATTATAATAAATGGCTTTACTAAAATGACTTGTTTCAACATGCTATATATTTAATTTTATATAGATGTATAATTCTATAAATTTATAATTTTAACATGATTTAATATAACATTTTAAATATTTCATTACTTTTGAAGAATTAAGTTTCTTTAAGAATTCTTAGAAAATGAAAGTAAAACATCTTATTCCTTCTTTGTGCAACTTAAATTAATTTTAATGACTTCTATGGATCTCTGCTAGTTAAAAAAGTTTTTTTTCCTTTTTCTGCCAAAGTGAAATCATTTCAAATTAAAGTATTTAAAATAGTTATAAAAATTACACAGAAATATGCATTCAGTATAATATTTTAATATTGTTTCTTGGAAAGAGTAGCAAAAATTAAAGATAGCAAAATAAAAAATGACCTACTTTCTTATGATTTTATGCAAAAGGCATTTTTTCAATTTTTTGTCAGATATGACAGTTGCATGTGCTTGGCACTTTTTTTTCTTTGCAGATGTGAATTGTATATGAAAAGTCAAAGTCCCTTGAGATGTTATCAGCATGAACAGCTTGGCAAACAAATATTTGTGAACCTTCTTCCAAATGAAATGTTCTATAGAAAGGTGGAAGTGGTTTAAAACCGTTGAATCGGTGGTTAGGAAGGTAGGTCTTTGTGGGTATTGATGGGAAATAGTCGTTAGGGGTAAGCTTCATCACCACTCAGGAAATAGAAAAAAAAAGTTTTTGAAAGCATCTTCTCCAGCTGTGATAGAAGAATAATTGACAGAGAAGAATTATAAAGCCAGAGATTTCAAACTTGTCTTCTTACCTTCTCAATGAGAGGTGAATAGTATCTATGCAGATGGAGAAAAAAATGGGGAACAAAATGGGTTTTGACACCTGATAGAGCTATTCAACATAAAGTTACAGGAAATAGGATGCTCAGAATGGTATACTGCCAAGATAAGGTGGTCTGATAGACTATAAAGATTGCAATGTCATAAAACCCTTTTAAGACATATCATTGAGTAGTAAATAGAGAGTCAGACTTGAAATAATGAAAATCCAAATTTAAAACCTGCTTCTGAAATAGGCTATTTGTGCAACAACAGGCAAATGACTTCTCAGTTCTTAAAGTAACTCTTTAAGATTCTAAGTAACAGATTTGTTATGGAGGAGTACACACAGGAATTCCCCACACTGATGAAGACATAAATCTATGCCTACCCCAAATTGCTCATGCAAATAAAAATGCACAACAAAATAAGGATTACATTTTTTAATTGCTGCTTCTTTTCACGGAATTAATTATTCTTGGGAGAAAATTCAAACTCCTGTCTTTCGGATTCCAAGTCTAGCATTCTCCCCAGTATATCATAATGAATTTCTGAATCAACTAAGGTAATAGTTTATCAGGTATGAAATGAAACTTCTTAATGCTTTCCCATAATCTTCTCGTCATCTAGTGAATTTCCAAGATCTTGGCTATGCAGGTAAATCATTCACACTTTATTCAATATGCTGAAAGCTCTGTCACTGTTCATCTAAATTGGCTCTGTATTCTGATTATTTTCTTAATGAATTGATACTTGGTATAAGAAGGCTTCAGCATATCATCAGAAATGACTTGAAAGAAGTAAAATAAAGACATCACCGAGAGAATGTAAACCTGACTTTAAAAAAGAGGAGACCTGGTCATGTATCAAGAGCAAGGAACAATAGTAGTTAATGAGAGTGTTGCTGTTTCTTATCCTTCAAATGACTCAGAGAAAGACTTCGAGAATTTTAGATAGTTTTTCTGTGAAGAATTTATGGAATGACCTGGACAAGAGCTACATGGAGTAAGAAGGCATGGATGGTTTGTGATAGGAAAACAAGCAACCATTGAAGGATATATTTGAATACACCCCAGCTGCTAAAGGGTGGGAAGAAGAGGAAAGCATGAGTTCATTGACATTCCATGTCCCTTCAAAAGAGATCTCACAGTGCCTGTACTTCCCCATGAATTCTGAAACTTCTGGCTCCTTCTAGGGGCAGTCAGATTTACTATAAGCATTCAAGTTCTATTCTATAGCATACAAAAAATGTTATCTAGAATGGTATGATGAGAAAAGATCATAAATATTGTGTAGTTCAGTCTCACAATTTTAAAAATTAGGAAACTTCTTAGGGAGATGAAATTATTAGCCTAAGGTTATAAAATGAGATATAGGAGAAGCTGAAACTAGAATTGTCCTTTGATACTCACCTATGAATTTTCCATTTTACAACATTTATTGGTAGCCATATAAAAAGAATCTGTTTTAAAATTAATGATTATATCATTATACATGAATAAGACATATAACTATCTTAGCTATTTAATTATTTCAAAAAATGCTTCAGGACTTTTATATTCAATGTAGAATGCCAACTAGTAAGGGATTAATGGTGATGAGAAGATAGATAACACTTAACTCTTTCAGAATTGACAATGTGGTATTTAGGAGGAAAACTTTGTGCTGACTCCATGATTAGGAACCAATATCTATAAATTCTTATAAGTTTCCATGTTATTCATCATGTCAAGCATTGGCTTCTGTTGGTTTCAGGTAGCTTGAAAGGAGGAAAATATGTAGCTGGATTCTTTATAGCTATGTTCATCAACGGCTTTTTTCATAATAGCTAATTTGGCCACATTTCTTTATTATGAATACACTCATTCTAGAACAAGAAATTTCATCTTTTATAAATGCATGCTGTTGGTCTCAAAAAGTGAGAGAATGCATTTCAATCAGAGTTAATCATTACAACAAATATATAATATAAATCACTACTATAAATATAAAAAAGAAATCACACATACATGCAGATATTTAAAGACATACCAACAGAAGTACTTCCTGCATCACAAATATTTTTCTTATAAACATCTTTGTACATATTTCTTCTAAACTATCTTTTCTTGTCCCCTTATCCCCCTACTCAGTGATCACTCTGCCTTCTGGCTTATGGTCAGTTCAATTAAATTCAAAATGTTTCAATTCATTTCAAACATCTGAAAAATCTTATATCAATAGTAGCAGTCACTGGCAACACTATGGAACTACCTGACCCAATTCCCATTATTTCTTAGCTTTTCCCTCCACATTTTTATTTAGGTCAAGGGCATTATATGCTTGTTTCTCTTTTTTCTCTGTGTTCCATCATGTAAAACTCCACTTCAGATACTTTCTTTCTATTGTATATATATATGTCTTTTTTTTAGCTCCCTTTCTTTGTACCTTCTCTTTCAAGAAAACTTATTATCTTTTTGAAAGTATCTAGGAACCTTCTTTAGAATGTCCATGAATGTTTTCATTTACCTGTTTCTCCTTTAATTAAATCTACTTCTCCTCAAGCACCAAAGCATAATAAGAAAAAAAAACTATTTCTTCTGAATTTTATAGTTTCTGTGTTCTTTATTACTACTCACCAGTGGTTTTGCTTTCTGTTTTTTATCTTGTAAATGCACAATATTTTAGTTATATTACCAGTTAAATGTTATTTGAATTAGCCCAAGAACATAATCCTTCTTTGTACTTTGTTTTTCAAGAGAGAACCATTCAGGGAAATGAAAGTGCAGTGAAATAAGGAGTTGAAAATTGAATTTTGGAATGCAACCTGCTTTTAAGATGGAAATTGCTTATTTGCTTTCATATTCAAGCATATATCATATTTAAGCAATGTAGACAAATTGTTAATGTAAGCATTTTATTTCTATTGCCATCAATTCTATGTATTTTGATAAATTTGGGTTTTGAATAATCATAGAATTGCTAATTGTAGAGCCAAAGGAGACTTTGGTAAAAACCTAATAAAGATCAATCATATTGTGTTATGACAACCTGAGAACCAGAAACTTTAGGTAACTTTCCTTAGCTTAAAGAGGCATACCTGAAATTAAAAGCCAATTCACATGTCAGTTTGGGATAGTTCTCTACTGTATCTAGGATAAAATAAAAATCCCATAATCAGGTTTTTAAAATCACTCATTACTTTATTATCCCAATCTACTCTGAAGCCTCTGAGATGGGGAAAGATGAACAGAGAAGCAAAATGAATAGGGAAAAGGTGAAACACTGGAGAAAAAGAGAAAATGAAGGGAAACAATGTAAAATAAAATTGGAAACATAGGTAGCCACTATAATTGTGGAGTGTTCTAAGTGTTCAATCTTTTCTTCTATCTAATTAATCATGTGGGGAAAGGGAAGGGTGGACTGGAATGTTCCCCAGGATGAGTGGGCACACCTGGTATTTTAGGTATATGCAAACCTTACTTTATAAGAGAAAACTGATAATTGAAGCTTCAATCAATGCCCTCATTTAAAAACAACTACAACTAGCTTTTGAATATTCATCTTTGAATTGCCTCCAAAGAATGGAATGGAAGGATAATTTCAAAAGGTTAGACTGATCAGTACTCAGTATAAAGGAAAGATCAGCTCTTAATTAACAAATATTATATTCTTCTGTCTAATGTGAACAATGATTTTTTACCTACACTATATTGTTGTCTTTTTTATCTTCTATTTTTTTAAAATTTATTTTCTATTCTCATTTTGTACAAATTTTTTTTTTACATTAATAAAATATACTTGTTTGCAAGTAAACAAAATACCCCTCCCCCATGAATATAGATAGACTTGCTTGGGTGAAAAAGTAAAGGGGAGAGAAAAAAATTAAAATTAAAAAATAATAGTAATAATTGTAGGTATGGCCAGGTGGTGCAATGGACAAAGCAACAGCCCTGGAACCACGAGCACCCTAGCTCACATCCAGCCCCGTAGACCCAACAATCACCCAGCCGTGTGACATGCAAGCCACCCGATCCCCACTGCCTTGAAAAAACAAAAAAGAAGAACGAAAAAAAAGACCCAAAATAAAATAAAATAGTAATAATAGTAGGGGTGGCTGGGTGGCAGACAGAGCATTAGCTCTTGAGCCAGGAGCACCTGGGTCCGAATCCGGCCCCAGACACCCAAAGATCACCCTGCTATGTGGCCCCAGGCAGGCCACCCAGCCCCACTTGCCCTGCACCCTCCCCCAAATAATAATAACAAAAAATGTGCTTCAGTCTTTGTTCCAACACCATCAACTCTGTTGTGAGTGGATCACATTCTTTATAAGTCCATCACAAAAGTTACTTCCATATTTTTCCAACATTGCCATTGCTGATCGCAACTCCCTCCTTTCTTATTTCTCCACTACCATGTACTATATTTTCTCTCTCCTTTCACTCTGACTCTGCTGTAGGGTCGCTGAGTGGTGCAGAAGACAGATCCCTGGTCCTGGGGTCAAGAAGCCCTGAACCCCCATACCACCCCTTAGGCCCAGAATCCACCTGCCCCTATGGTCCTGGGCAGGCCATCCAATCCCAGCCCCTTGCAAGAAGTAAAAAAAGAAAATGTGTTATATCTGACCACTGTCCCCCCATGGTCCATCCTCTCCTCCTTTATTCACATCCCTACCCCTTCCCCCCCTGCTCCCCCTTCCTTCTTACTCCAGTTGTCTATAGCCCATTGAGTATATTTGCTGTTTCCTCTCCTAGCCATCTCTGATGAGAGCAAAGGTTCCCTCATTCCCCCTTGCCTCCCCCCTTCCATATCATTGCAATAGCTCATTGTAATAGAAAAAAAATTTTATTATGTGAAATATCTTGGACTATTCCCCTTCTCCTTTTTCTTTCTCCCATTCCATTTCCCTTTTTTTCTATTGACTCCATTTTTACACCATATTTTATCTTCAAATTCAGCTTTCTCCTGTGCTTCAACTATAAAAGCTCCCTCTACCTGCCCTATTAACTGAGAAGGTTCATATGAGTATTATCAGTGTCATTTTTCTATGCAGGAATACATTCAGTTCATCCTTATTAAGTCCCTCATAATTTTCCCCTCTCCTTCATTCTTCATGCTTCACCTGAGTCTTGTATCTGAAGATCAAACCTTCTGTTCAGCTCTGGCCATTCCAAAAGGAACATTTGAAATTCCCCTGGCTCATTGAAAGTCCATCTTTTTCCCTGGAAGAGGACATTCAGCCTTGCTGGGTAGCTCTTTCTTGGCTGCATTATAAGCTCTTTTGCCTTCCTATATATTATATTCCAAGCCCTACGAGCTTCCAATGTAGTTGCTGCTAAGTCCTATGTGATCCTGACTGCAGCTCCATGATATTTGAACTGTGTCCTTCTGGCTGCTTGTAATATTTTCTCTTTGACTTAGGAGTTCTGGAACTTGGCTATAATATTCCTAGGGGTTGGTTTTTTGGGATCTCTTTCTCAGGGGGATCAGTGGATTTTCTCCATTTCTATTTTGACCTCTGCTTCTAGAATATCAGGGCAATTTTCCTGTAGTAATTCTTTGAAAATGATGTCAAGGCTCTTTTCCTGATCATGACTTTCAGGTATTCCAATAATTTTTAAATTATCTTTCCTAAGTCTGTTTTCCATATCAGTTGTTTTTTCAATGAGATATTTCACATTTTCATCTAATTTTTCATTTTTTTTTGGTTTTGAAGTATTGATTCCTGATTTCTGTTAAATTCATCAATCTCCCTGAATTCTATTCTTTGTCTGAAGGATTTGTTCTCCTCAGAGAGTTTTCTTATCTCTTTTTCCATCTGGCCAATTTTGCTTTTTAAAGCATTCTTCTCCCCAATAACTTTTTGAACTGTTTTATCCATTTGACCTAAGCTGGTTTTTAGCATGCTATTTTCTTCAGCATTTTTTTGGATTTCCTTGACTAAGCTGCTGACTTCATTTTCATGTTTTTCCTGCATCTCTCTCCTTTCTTTTCCCAGTTTTTCTTCCAACTCCCTCATTTGATTTTCAAAGTATTTCTTGAGCTCTATCATAGCCTGAGCCCAATTTCTGTTTTTCTTGGAGTCTTTAGATGCAGGAGCTTGTGCTTCCTCATCTTCAGACTGAGTATTGTGATCCTTCTTGGGCTCATTTGCAAAATATTTCTCAATGGTCTTCCCCTTGTTTCTTTGCTTGTTCATTTTCCCAGCCTAAGCCTGTTTTGTGGGGTGCTTCCTGAGCTTTTGGGACACTCCCACAAGGGTCTCAGTGTGTGAGGTTCTGTACTCCCTCCTGGTCTGTGAGTGAACATAAGCGCACCCCTCTGCCATGGGGCCGAGGTGGGGGGGCCCTGTTGTTCTGTGGGGGAGCCTAGATTGGGATCAGGATCTGAATGTGGTCAGATCCCCAGAGTCCTGTTCCAGGGGCAGAGGACAGAGCTCGGCAGCCTCCCTCTCTTCACTCCCCTCCCTCAGCTCAATGGGCTCATGCCCTTGGGGCTCCTGCTTAAGGGCTCCACCTGCTTCTGTTTCCTGGTCTAGGCTGTGGAAAGACCAAGTGGCTTGCTGTGTTCCCTGAGGGCTGGGCTCCATGTGCTCACTCTGGCAGAGGTCCCCTGCTGTTCCCCCACTTTGTGCCAGTGCACCCCGGGGTGCAGCTCAGGAGACTCCCCCGCTGCTGTGAGCCACAGCTCCCAGTGCCCTGGGGCTGCCTCCAGGAGGCTGAAGTTCTTTGGCTCTGGCGGGCCACCCCTCTGGCAGGTCACCTCTCTGACCCCGGGGAGCAGAGCCTTTCTGCTCTTTTCCAGGTTACCTTGAGTAGGAGAACTGCCTCACTGGGTCCCTTTGTGGGTTCTGTCTCTCGAAAGTTTAGTTAGAGTCCTTAGTTTACGAGTTTTTATTAGAGAGCTCCTAAGACTGGATCCCTTCATGTCGCCATCTTGGCTCTGCCCCCTTTATCTTCTACTCTTAACTAAGGATACCATAGATCCTTCACTCTTGAATATTTCTTTGTAGAATGTAGACCAATTAAATCTTTATGTATATATGTATATATATATATATATATATATATATATATATATATATATATATATACATGCATATATACATTCAGTTATGGAATTCCTCAGTCACTATTCAGTCATGTCTGATTCTCCATGACCCCTTTTTGAGGTTTTCTTAACAAAGAACTTGGAATGGTTTGCCATTTCCTTCTCCAGCTCAATTTACAGATGAGGAAAATGAAGCAAGAAGATTAAGTGACTTGCCCAGGGTCACAGGTTTAATAAGTGTCTGGGGCCAGATTTGAATTAAGGAAGAACAATCTTTCTGACTTCAGGTATAGCATTCTATCAACTGTGCTACTTAGTAGTTAGATGGATGGATAGATAGATAGGTAGAAAGATAGATAGATTTATATCCATATAAAGATGTGGTTGTATATATACACACATATACATATGCACACACAAACATATATATCACATATAATTGAATTACCTCAAAGTAGTGGATCTGACTATTCCTATGGATAAATAGAAGTTTAATCATAATTTTTATACTATTCATTTTCAAATATGTTTATATATCTACGGATGCTTCCATTGAACTCAAATCTAAAAATCTTTACTAATTGACTATTGGGTACAGAATAACATAACTATATGGGGGGCAGTAACACTCAAATAAATTTTGAAAATTTGCTAAGTCCTTACTAAATGCAAGATTCTGTACTAGTTATTAGGTATATAAAGACAAAAATGTCATGTTCCCTGCTTTCAGGGAGCTTAAATTTACCTCAAAAAGCCAATTCCCATTTCTGCCTATTTTGTATGAGGCAGCACAAAGTTACAAAAAGAGCTTTGGAGTTAAGAAGGTTTGGGTTCCAATTTTAGATCTGAAATATACTGGCTAATTGGTCATGGATAAGGGACTTAACCCCTGGCAAGTCCCTAAGACTTTCAATATAGTACAGTTGCAGATCCACATAAATAGAGATAATTTCCACAGCAAGGTACTGTTTTCCATACATCTGTCCCTTATTCTCCACAAAAGCCCCAAACAAACAAAGCATAAAGGATAGTGTCATAGGGGAATATACACATTCTATCACCCCCCCCCTCAAGGAATAATATGCTTGACATCCTTAATTATCTTCACCATTTGGAGAAAATATGGTAGAGCCTTAGGAAGATTGTAGCAGGGAAGGCAGGGTCACAAAGTTAAAAAAGAAGAAATCATTCTGTTAAAAAATGAGGAAGTAGTAATGGAATTGATTTAGGGAATGGAAAAGAAACTCTAATAGAACAGGGAAAAGAATTAAAACAGGCATGTCATTGGAGGGGTAAAGTACAGTGAGTAGTTGGCCTGTTTTGAAGGTATTTGATTAGAGTACTGACCTGTGAGTTAAGTCAAAGTATGGGATAATCAGACTTCCACTACTGATAAAAAGACCAAAATAAGATTTTGAGAATCTGGCATTGAAAAGAATTGAAAGAGCTGCGTTGTAACTTGCAAGAATAATGTAGGTGCCAAATTATCAATGCTAAAATCCTAGAGAAGCAAGAACTTGGAAAAGTCATGTGCAGATGCTGCTTCCACTATTTTTAACTTGATAAAGAAAAGTAATAGGCCATAAATTCTACCCTTTCAATCAACAGCCTTCATGATCAATTTTTGGTAATAACATGCTAAACCTTTCTTTTACCCTTATTGGCTTTAAACAAAAGCTCCATGGATCTCATTTTTCACTCCTCTTTATGGCATTATATTGCAAATTATTTCCAGTCATGTCCATATTTTTGACACCTGTTATCTAATGCAAATTATAGATGTTTTTAGGGCACTTGAATTAAACAATAGTTACCTGCTTTAAGAACTTCTATAAAAAAATAAGAGCCACTGAATTTTCAATTAATTTTAATTGTATCAAATTACTAATTAGCTGCTTCTATATGAAAAAGGAAAATCACATTACTAGTCATTAATATACATGTAAAAGAGCTTCTATGATTAGAATATTGAAATGTTTTAAATCCAATGATTTCTCTGACATGGGGAATTCCTTCTGTTGACTCACTAGATCAGCATCTTCTCTTCAATCAATACAAAGATTCCTGGGGCTATGAAAAGGTAAGTGACTTGTCATGAGCCATACAGCTAGAATCAGGAAACCTCAAATTTTAGATTTTCTGATTCTGTTCATTATGATAGACTAGTTCTCATACTAAAATTAGATTAGAATTATTGAGGATGAATTTGGGGAACTTCACACCCTTCTATAACTGTTACTTTTTTGAAACTAAGCATTTTTTAATGGATCAGTTTCATACCTTGGCTAGTTTGCAAAAGATGTCCATTTGCAAAATAACAAGCAGAATCTTTCTCAAACAAAGATAAAATCTTGCTTTGGAGCTGCAAAAATAAAAATTTAAGCAGTAATTAATTCAAACTTATAGTATTGTCTCTTGCTGTCTAAGATACACAAATTCTCAAAGAATAGACTAGCAGAACTCAAGTTATGGTCCAGTACTACTAGCAATCTGGTAGTAGAAGCCTTCAAGAATAAACCTTGCCCTGGATTACAAAAGGATATTGTCACAGTCAGTTTTGGAGACGCTCCCACCAACCTGTTATTAAAGCAATAGATTATTTTTAACCACGGTAACTCTCAAAATCCCTTCATCAAATTTTAGAAGGATTCTCTTTGATGTTGATGGAAGAAGAGCCAAAACTAATGAAATCATACAGGCTGAAAATAAACTTAGTTTAAAACAGCAAGTTCTCAAACAATTAAATTGAACAAAGGCAGTTTTGAATGAATGGTTTGTAATATTAATAAAATCACTTGTACTGAATTCATATACAATGAAATCTTTTGAATAGCAAGATTACTTAGTAACACTCACTATGTGAAGTTGTTAGAATGAATAAAATGTTTCAAAAATTAACCATTGTTTTTAAAGTACTGACTCACACTCCTCTCAACACAGGCAGGTTCTATATGTTAACTTATTAATAGACCGGCTTTTTAAAGATGGGCACATTTGCATACAGATATTAACATATCAATAGGGGACAATTATCTTGATATTTGAAGTTTCCTTTTTCTTCTTCATAAAAAGAGAAAGTGGATTTTTTTGTTAGTTTTCTAAATAGGACCTCTGATTTCATCAGTCTTGGTGCAGGGCTTCCTTTCTTCCTCTCCTTTTCTGAAGATTTTAGTCCTAGAAAGTGGTTGAGGGCATTTGAGGGCATATGCCTAGGGTCACACATCCATTGTGCTTCCTAGCCCTTCCTGACTCCAAGGACAATCTCTCTATTGCACTTCACTGTCTCTATAGCAAATTGAATAATTTTGACAGTGAATAGTTAGTCCTGCACAGTATTTTGAGTTTCAGAAATAGAAAGTTAAAGGGTTCAACAAGAGGGGTCCAATTTTATTGATTCAAGTCTATAACTACTATATGTATGAATCAACCTTTCCAATGATCTTGAATTTGGTTTTCATTTGATTATGAATGGGTCTTCCTCTGGTAGTAGAGATAGCAAATGAATGTGCCTTTGAGAGGAAATGTGTTACTTAGTGTTAGATCATAGTGGTTGATTGTATATCTATTAACACCCCAGAAGATCTAAATTAGAGTAAGGGTAAGTAGATATACATCAAGACATTTCAGAGGTGATTCTAACTGACACCAGAAGTAATGTGAGACCTAACTGAATTTTCCAAAAAAATAATCTTAGTGTTCTTTTTTTATGTTTGGGGCTTATCATGTTGTACAAGAAATATAGGAAATAATAAAATTATCAATTCTATTTTATTTCATTTAAGTCAGCAAGACTTTATTGAGTACCCATTTTTGCTTGGCATTATACTAGGTTCTGGAAGTCAAAGAAAAAAGACAAAATAGATCCTATCATCAAGGAGCTTATAGTCTACTATAGAAGATTTAAACAATTAATTAGCATTTATTAAACACCTTTTATATACTAGTTACTATCCTAAGTGCAGGGAGGAATAATAAAAAAAGAGTAAAAGATAGTTCCTGCTCTTTAAAAATGTACAGTCTAATGGAGGAAACACCAAGCAAACAAATGCTTCAAACAATCTATGTGGAGAATTAATAGGAAATAATTAACAGAGGGAGGACACTGGAAATAAGCAGTTATGAAAGATTTCCTGTAGAAAATGGGATTTACAACTGAGAATTAAAGGAAACTAAGGAATTCCAGATATGAACGTGAGAAGAGACAGCATTTTATGGAAGAGGGATAGTAAGAGAAAATGCCCAGAGCAAGAAGTAGAGAGTCCTTGTCTTGGAATAGCATGGAGGTCAATGTAACAGAATAGATGAGTATGTGACACATGGAGAGGCAAGAGAATAGAGCATTATATAACTAGAAAGATAGGTGGAGAATTGGTTAGGAAGGATGTGAATGTCAAATAGAGTATTTTAAATTTTATCCCAAATGAATGTCCTTGGAAGGGGTGGTCATGGTTAAAACAATTTTCATTTGTCTATGAAGGTGGAAAAATGAATTTGACAGATTGCCCAATGATTGATTGTATCCCCAAATAGGATAGAGTTACTGAATTAGACAGAAGTCTACACATTAAAGACATTGACCAACTAAAGGAAGTCACTGCTTACTATATCATTTTTTTGAAAAAGGAATGAAGTTGATGGATAATCTTCATGGTTGAGGAGAACACTAATGGAAAGCCTGGTAAATGTGCTGAGATCATTTGAATAAAGCCATCAGAATGAAAAGGGATAGAATAGGATATTTAAGCCAAGTCATGGCAGCAATCTTTATTTTTGGAAAGATTGATGGATGGTTACTGGCAAAAAAAGAAGGTACCCAAAAAAAGACATTGGTTATGCTGCCAAAAATACTTGAAGATGAAACAGACAAAAGTTTGGATTCTGATTTTCACACCACCAATT
Source organism: Macrotis lagotis (assembly GCF_037893015.1). NCBI lineage: Eukaryota > Metazoa > Chordata > Mammalia > Peramelemorphia > Peramelidae > Macrotis > Macrotis lagotis. The sequence continues at coordinate 97,401,597 of NC_133659.1, forward strand.
CATTAGCACATGGAGTCTTTGTTGAATTGAGTGAATCCAATTCAAGGATTGATAATGACAGCAGGAAAGTTGACAGTAATTCAGGGCAAAGAGAGTGTACTAGCCAAAGAAGCATCTAAATGACAGGCAAAAATGGATTTAGTCCTCTGGCTTGCTGTTGTTTCTTCAATTGGCACTTGAGTCAGTTCACATGGAGAATGATGAATACACCTAAAAGTATCAAAACAAGAGCAGCAAGAACATACAACCTGCAGCTGTATCCTCTATTGAACCTAACATAAATCATTTGGTCCTGGTAGATATCAGAGATAAAAGCAACCTGGCTCAGTCTCACATATTTGGCAATTAATTATCTTCAAAGTGGTACAATAGGAAAAAACAGTGTAAAAGAGACTAAGCACATTGTGCTAACATGATTTTGTCCAATGTTTGGTGAATGGCTTGTCTTTTTCATTCAATCTACATCTAGGGCTGGCCCCTGAAAAATCTACTCATGCCTAACCAGTTCTTACAGGTTAATTTTCATTTCTAGAGTTAAGGAAACAGTTTTTGACATTCAATGACTTCCTGCAGAGAAAGACCTCGAGGCAGACTTGCTTATAAATATATTTCAGGACAGTAGTACCAATTGCTTCATTTTAAGGAATGACAGCTATCTGCAGAGATTTTGAGGTGCAATTTTTTGAATCTTCTGTGGGACATTATTATTTCACTTGTTCTCATGATCTCAATCATCTACTCATTGGTTTAAATTTCAAGTAGTCTGACTGTCAAATTTTCTTCTGCCATGATTAATTCTTGGAATGGATGCATTCAACTCAACAAAGGCTCCCTGTGCTAATAAATTTGTAGTGCAAAAAGTAGAATCCAAATTTTTTTCCAATCTCATTTTTGAATATTTGGGGAAGAGAAGCAAAATCTTTCTGGGTAACTTCTTTTTCTCCCAACCATCTAGTAGGATTAAGTCCTCCTTAATTCATCATGAGATGTTGTGCCAATGGAGTATAAGTTCAGACAATTACTACAAATCTAGCAATTAGAGGTCCAGTGTCAATATAAATACTTCTCTCCAAGGACTAGCCTATTCAAATTCAGAGAAGTTTGTCAACAGATTCACTACAGGGTAACATATTTCTTCCACAAAATTAAAAAAAAAGAATACTGCCTACCCCATTCAGAGTTGGGATCTACTGTAATAGAGGGAGTATAAAGGAAGCCATAGATACTTGAAATACTCATGTTTTGAAATATTAAATTTATATATGGTGAGTCATTCTGTATATAAGAAGACCATTGTACATTTTCACTGCCTTTAAGAAATGAAGAGGCTTCTCTTCATCAGTAATGTCAACAACAAATGTCTAATTTCTGTATTCAAAAAAAGAACCTCTGAAACTGGTGAACTAGAATTAGAAGAGACCTTATAAATCATTCACTCATTCAAAAAGCAATTATTATCTATTATTTTCAAGGGAGGGTTTGAGGGTGGCATGGTAGATATTGTGTTAGGTCTGGAGTTGGGTAGATTCATCTTCCTGAGTTCAAATTTGGGCTTGGACACTTACCAGTTTTGTGACCCTTGTCAAGTCACTTAACTTTCCCTGTTTTCTCATCCCTATATGTACTGGAGAAAAAAATGACAAACTGCCCCAGGATCTTTACCAAGGAAACCCCAAATGGGCTCATGAAGTGTTGAACATGGATGAAGTGACAGAGCACTATCTTTAAGGGACTGAACCAGGTGCTCGGATTTATTAAAAAAAAAAAAAGAGGAAGCAATCATTAACTCATTCCCTACTGGGGGGAAACAATGTGTGCTGGAGGTGTAGGTCTAATTCCTAACTTTTAGGTTAGGATAAATTTGGATATTAAGGAGGAATTTGTAGGTTATTTAACTTTCAAAAGAGGTTTCACTCTAGAACAGCAAAGATTTTTAACAAAGATACAAAGGTACTAAACTTCTCTGAGGTCTCATCCCTGTTTGGAAATACATATGATCAGTAGGTGATCAGATTGATGTAGTTTTAGGCATCCATCAAGTTTGAAAGGTATAGACCACATGTCTTGAATTTCTTTTTTGGTGGCCCCTCAATGACCAGGAAGTTGCAAAAGGTAGGGCAGGACCAAAATGATCCATGAGGCAATTTACTCTTCTTTTAGGAAAAAACTCCTCCATATTGTGGGTGGGAGAAAAGAAGCTGCATCTGATGTGAGTCCTATTACGACATATATAATTATAAAGAATCTAATTACAACATGGATAATTCAGTGCAATATAAATAAAAATTCCACAGATTGACCTGTGTTCTAGTCCCAGCTACAATCAATCACAGGTCAATCTTTTCAATCCATCGTTGTCCTATCTCTGCTCTGGTCACATAATACACATACATACTCACACATGGACATATGTGCATGCACTTGCACACATACACACACAAACATGAAAATTAAACCAAATGAAATTCCTATGGGGTTTTTAAAAAGACTTCCATTGTCCTTTATTCCTTAAGTCAAAGAATATTTCAAGGCAATAATATGAAAAGGGCAGGATAACATCCTAGTTTTGGGTTCCTGACTGTAAAAATAGGAAGTCAAAAACTTTATGTGACATTCTTTGTGAAAACTTTAGTATTCCCTGAATACATGCATATAAAGAATGATCAGAATGGGGGAAACCCAGGATAATCTATTCTAGACAAAGCTGACAATTTGCTCCTAAAACTGGTCTCCTTGATCTATATTCTAGGTAAGTTCTTGGAATATGAAACATAATATCAGGGAAAACTCTTACATTGGATTCTTTACTATATTATTGGTGGATTCTTGAGATTTGGGGAATGCTCAAATCTTCTGAGAAATCTCCCTATAATAATTTAATAAGGAGATATGCCTGAACAATTTAAGAAAGAGAGATAGTTAAAGGTTCGGCCAAAGGACTTTTTAACAACATTATTAGAAAACACACAAAACCATTCATTTTGTTTTCTGGGATTCTGGGAAGTCATTTCTGAGTCCCATCAATTTTTTTTTCCTAGGAAACCCCAACCAGATACTAATAGGACTACAGCACTAGGTCCCATTAGCCATCTTTAGGAGGCAAAATATTTTACTTAAAGGGTGATGCTTCCCCTGCTGCTTATTAGCCTTATACCTGCAGGGAGTCTATTTCAGAACACTGGAAGGATCAACTGTGAGATTCTCCATCCTATACAATGAACTGGGACAAACTGTTTTGAACTGGCTAAGTATGCGATTTTCTTCATGAATGAATGAATTCATTAATTTGGGCTTTTAGGTTTGCACGAAAGGCATATTTTTATATTCAACAGAGATTTAGGGTATCATAAACTTACAAGTCTGAATTATTGGGGAAGATTAGCTCTAGTATGCCAACTGGGAACTAAGACTACTAATTATCCAAGTTTTCTTCCCCCAAATTGGAGACAGGGGTTCTGATATTCATTCACTTTTTTAATGTTCAACATTTCTTTAAACAATACTCATTCTTTCTTTTGCTATATCTCTAGTCACATAAATAGTTATACCCTATATCTGTATTTATGTGTACACAGATACACTCACCACTCACAGCTCAAAAGATACATAGAGATTAATTTTATTTACTGAATTTTAGAAGGAATTTGTGAACCAGATGTTTATTTGGAGTCTCTCCAACTGCAACAGTGAAGGTTTGAGATTCCCATTTGCTTTATAAAGAAAATGATATGGGAAGAGCTCTGTTCAATGAATTTGCATACAGTTTAATAGCAGAGAACAGTCCTATATTTTCTTTCTATCATGTACTGATATGTATCAGGAAGATTGAATTTCCCCTCATAGAAATGTCTTCTGAAGTTTTATAAAGATCTAACACATTAAAAACAATTAAACATTTCCAGGAATAGGAAAATTTGAGGTAAAGAAAGAACAGTGTTTATTCCTCAGAAAGTCTCACAGTAATTTTATTAATGTATCATGAATGGAACAGGCAGTGAAGAGGTGAGAAACTTTTTCTTTAATTAAAAGAAGTTTATGATTTATAGAAAGCAGGTCTTGAAGTTAGAAAGATTAGGTCCAAATACTCTTCCTCATACCTAATGGCTCTATGATTCTGGACAACTATAAGATTATCGGTTTCAGAGAAGATGCCTGAGAAGTCCCTGCATCAATGAAATATATGTGCATTCCTTATTCCTTCCCTATTATGGCATATCCTGGAGGACTAAAGAAGTGGACATTGTGTTATCCTGTGCAAACTCCAAACAAATAGTTTTTATTATTGTGTATGAAAGCATAAGAGGGACACTGTCCTCACTGACAAGAGTTCTCTTTGCATATATAATATGAACAATGTGGTTTCATTTTTAAATGATGTAATCCATTGAATAAATGTCTTCCTTTTTACCTCTAATTTTTAAATTGTTTTATTTTCTATAGAACTTCATGATGCATAATTATTTTTAGCGTATTTTGATTTTTCAGATCTCTCCAGCCATATTTCCACTTTGATCCTTACTGAAAAATAAAGTCTATTCTGGACCCACCCTGGCCTTTCATAGGACTGTTTTGACTTTATCTTGCTTAGCTCCAGGACTAACTTGCATACTAATAAACCTCAGTTCCTTTCAGCTGTTATTTATATGTTGTCTTCCTACTTTTAAATCTAAACTTCTTGAGAGTTGAGATAATTTTAACTTTTTTGGTACCTTCAGAACTTAGCATATAGTAAATATGTAGCTATATCTATCTTCTACCTATTAAGACCAATTGGTATTTTATTATGAAAATATGCAGTAATGGAAGGAGAGCTAAAGTTGAAATACTTTGAATTTGATTTTCCCTCCAAGCCAACCTATCTCTGGGGGTTCCAGTTTTTTCAGTGTCCTTGTGGTACCCAGCACTATGGACATAATACCTTTTATGTGTTCTAAATATTTTGGAGAGAATAAAAGGGAAGCTATCACATCCTTTGCCTAACTGTGAATGCAATTTTAATAACCATTTATATGATGCTTTAAGGTAAGCAAAGATGCTACACAAACAATATATTATTTGGAAAAAAGCATAGTGATGAGGCAAAGATGAAAGTTTTGAAATAAGGAGAGCATTTTAATCCTGCTTCTGACACTTAGTAAGTCACTTAACCTCAGTTTCTTCAGCTGTAGAATGGGATAAAAATAACACCGGGACTTAGTGAAGTTCAAATGATTGAATGAATATAAGACACTGCAAACCTTTGTGTTTCAATGTAAAAAGTTTATTAATTTTTTAACTTTCATCTGAAAATGAAGTCCTACAGATATTAGTATTATCTCTTTACAGATGAGGAAAATGAGACTATGTAGCTTTCCTAGGGCTATGCAGCTACTAAATGTTGGAGATGAGATTAGAGTCCTGTCTCCAGGAAGCATTGAGTCCATTATATCTACCCTGGTTCTGTTTATGCATTTTAAGATTGCATTATCATTTCTTGGCTACTATGTAATTATTATTTACTTATATTGACATACATTCATTTCTTTGAAACCAATGGTATTTTGTTCAGGAACTCTGTACTATAAATGTCTTTTTCTTCCTTTATTTATGCAGGTGAATCTTTGAATGCAAGTTTAAATTTTACATTCATACCCAATAAATTCTATTTGCAAACCAATTCAAGCTCTGAAGATGAATGGAAACGAGATTAAATTGTTAACCTGGTCCTGTTGAAGCTATGAAGTTACTAGTGATCTCTGCTTCCCTCTTTAATTGCTCAGATTATCCTTTTAATAATGTATTATAGAATTTGAGTAGGACAGAAAATCAAACTGCAGTCTGTAGTTTGAAGAAACTACCTTCTTCCTTCCTTAAAAAACATTTTATCTTTCTCCAATCTTATCTAATCTTTTTTTCCATTTTCTGTGATTTGGGAGATATTAGTCAGTGAATAAATATTTCTTAAAAACTTATGTGGGGGGCAGCTAGGTGGTACAGTGGAGGGGGCAGCTAGGTGGTGCAGTAGAGAGAGCATTGGCTGTGGAGTCAGGAAGAGCTGAGTTCAAATCCTACCTCAGACACTTAATAATTGCCTAGCTGTGTGACATTGGGCAAGTCACTTTGTTTTAAATAAATTGCTTTAAATAAATAAAATTATAAAAGAAAGCCTTCTTTGCCAGGCACTAGACTAGTTGCAGAGAAAGACACAACAGGATCCTGGTCTCAAAGATCTCAGGGTTTTTTTTTTTAGTTTTTTTTTTGCAAGGCAAATGGGATTAAGTGGCTTGCCCAAGGCCACACAGCTAAGCAATTATTAAATGTCTGAGACAGGATTTGAACCCAGGTACTCCTGACTCTAAGGCCGGTGCTTTATCCACTATGCCACCTAGCCACCCCTCAAAGATCTCAGTTTTGAGAAGATAGTATGTAAGCAACTTACATTACAAATAACACATATATACATACACACATATACATAAACACTTATGCATACATACATTTATGCACATCTATACATATGCAATACATAAATACATATGTGTGTTTGTTTATTCACATATAGTGAATTAGAGGTAATCCATAGAGGGAAATCTCTAGAGTTAAGGGATATTAGGAAAGGGTTCTGGAAGAAAGTGGGGTTTTAGATAGAACTTGAAGGAAACCAGGGAATCTAGGACACTGAGTTGAGGAGGGACCAAATTACACATTTGGGGAAAAGGTAAGCAGTGACAATGACTAAATTTGGGACAGGGAGCATCTTAAGTGATGAACAGCAAGGATTTTAGTGTCATTGGATTCTATTACATGGGAATAAAGTAGAAGAAAATCAGGTAGATAGGGAAGTGTCATGGTATAGATTAGAAATTATTTAGAATGCCAAAAAGGGGACATGAGTTTACTGAGTGTCTGTGTGTGTGTGTATGTATGTGTGCATATGTGACATATTTGGACATGCACTTTAGGAATATCATTTTTGCAGCTGAGTAGAAAATGGAGTGTATTGAGGAGATGTGTGGGAAGATGACCAAGCAGCAAATCATTGACAGAATCAAGGTGTGATAATTGGCACTAAGGAAGCAAAGCTTTCGCTCTTTGCAGATGATATGATGGTATACTTAGAGAACCTGAGAAAATCATCTAAAAAACTATTTGAAACAATTAGAAAAATTAGTAAAGTAGAAGGATATAAAATAAATCCACATAAATCATCAACATTTCTATATATGAGCAAAAGTCCAAGAGCAAGAGATCGAAAGAGAAATTCCATTTAAAGTAGCTGCAGAAAATATTAAATAGTTGGGAATCTCTCTCCCAAGGCAAACCCAGAAATTGCATAAACACAATTACAAAGCATGTCTCACCTAAATAAAGTCAGATCTAAACAAAATATTAGTCAGTGAATAAATATTCATTAAACAAGTGAACTAAACAAGTGAAAAAATGTCAGCTCTTCAGGTCAAAAGGTCAAAAATTCTACCCAAATTAAATTACTTATTCAGTGCCATACAAATCAAACTAACAAATAATTATTTTTCCAAGCTAGAAAAAAACAGCAACAAAATTTATCTGGAACAACAAGAGGTCAAGAATAGCAAGAGAATTGAAGGAAAAAAATGTAAAAGAAGGTGGCCTAATTCTACCAGATCTAAAACTAAACTTTAAAGCAGCAGTTTTCAAAACTGCCTGGTACTAGTTAAGAAATAGAGTAATGGATCAATGGTTTAGGATAGATTCAAAAGAATCAGCAGCAACTGACTACAGTAATATATTGTTTGACAAACCCAAAGACATTAACTTCTGCGATAAGAACTCACTATTTGACAAAAATTGTTGGGAAAACTGGAAAATAGTATGGCAAAAACTAGGCATAGATCCACATCTCACACCCTATACCAAAAAAAGCTCAAAATGGATAAAATATTTAATCATAAAGGGTGGCATCATAGATAAATTAATAGACCAAGAAATATTCTGTCAGATCTATGGAAAGGGGAGAAATTTATGACCAAGCAAGAAATAGTGTATGTTATAAATTGCAAAATGGATGATTTTGACTATATAAATTCAAAAGTTTTTGCACTAATAAAATCAATGCTGCCAAAATTAGAAGGAAAACAGAAAGCTGGAAAACACTTTTCATAGCTAGGAGTTCTGATAAAGGTCTCACTTCTAAAATATATAGAGAATTGCATCATATTTATAAGGTTACAAGTCATTCCCCAATTGATAAATGGTCAAAGGATATGAACAGTTTTCAAATAAGAAATTAAAGCTATATACATATATATATATATATATAATGATATGAAAAAATGCTCCTATTTTTGATTAAAGAAATGTAAGTTAAAACACCTATGAAGTATCACATCACACCTATCAGACTGGCTAGGATAACAAAAAAGGGATGGAGAGGTTATGGGAGAATTGGAACATTGATACATTGCTGTTGGAGTTGTGAAGTGATCCAGACATTCTGGAGAGCAATATGGAACTATGCCTAAAGACCAATAAAATTGTTCATACCCTTTTACTCAACAATTCCAATGCTAGGCTTGTATCCAGAAAGAATCATAAAAAATGGGAAAAGTCCCACATGTTCCAAAATATTTATAGCAGCTCTTTTTGTAGAGGCAAAGAATTGGAAATTGAGGGGATATCCATCAATTGAGGAATTGTTAGACAAGTTATGGTATATATGAATGTTATGGAATACTATTGTTCTATTAGAAACCATGAATGGTTGGACTGTAGAGAAGAATGGAATGAATTATGGTATCTGATGCCAAGCAAAGGGAACAAAACCAAGAGAACATACTACATATTAACAACATTGTGAATTGATCAACTTTGAAGGATGCAGATCCTCTCAGCAGTTTGGAGAGCTAGGACATACTATATCCATTCAGAGGAAGAAAAACAAAACAAAACAAACAAAAACACCCCTTCATAATCTGATGAACACTACATTTATTTAAAAAAAGAATCTCTTATGTATTTCTTGCCCTTAAAATTCCTCATACCAAAATTGACTAATCTGTTAAATATTTGGTACAAATGTGTATGTACAATATTCACCTGACTGTTCGCTGTTCAGGGAAGGGGAGTGGGAAGGGAGGGAAGGAAATTATGTAATTTAAAAATATGCAAATGCATATAGATGAATGTTGAAAAATTTTTATAAGAGTATCTGGAAAAATAAAATATCACTTAAAAAAACAAAAGAATCAAAATGTGAGATGAGGAGGGAGGTCCTGTACCAATATGATTCCAGTATCAGAGGAGAGAAGGGGGGCATATATTAGAATTTTATAAGGGTAATATTGACAAGATTAGGCAATAGATTAAATAACATAAGTAAATAAGACTGAGGAGCTAAGGATCCCATTCAGGTTATGAGCCTCCTTATAGTAATAAGGAGCAGAAAAATTAGGATTGGATAAGTACTTTTAAAAATCATTGATATAGGGACAGCTAGGTGGCCCATTGGAGTCAGGAGAACCATTGTGAACTTGAGTAAGTCACTTAATCCATTGTCTTGCAAAAAATATATATTAGAGAAAAAAGAATAATAAATATAGAGATGCTAATTAAAGTCATAATGAGATCATCAAGTGAAATAGTATAGGAGAAAATAAGTAGTTCTAGCATATAGCTTTAAGGACACCTATAGTAAATAGGCAGAGGAGAATGGAGACGATTGGTCAGATAGGTAGGATAGTGCTGTTACCAAAACCTAAAAATAAGAGAATAACAAGGAGAAAAGACAATTAATACTGTCAAAGGCTTCAGTGAACTAAAGAACTATAAAAATTGATAAAATGTCAGTTAATTTGATTCTTATAAGATCATTAGTAACACTGAAGGGAACAGTTTCAGTTAAATGATGAGTACAGAAGCCAGACCATCGGGAATTTAGAAGAGAGGATGGGAAGTGGGGGCATCTAATATGTCTCCTTAATCACAAAATCTAGGAGAGATATGGAAGTATTCCTATCAGAAATAGATGAAGTGATAGATAAAGGTTTTCTTTGTTTGTTTGTTTTAGAATGGGCGAGACAGCATGTTTGTAGGATGTAGCAACTAAATTATTAGGTAGTGTGATTTACTGAAGAAGATAGGATGAAAGGGTGTCATTTGGACATGTAGTGATGTTTGACTTAGTAAAAAAGGGCCACTTCTTTTGTATTTCAAAAAGAGAAGTAAATACTTCCTTATGAAAATTGATGCCATTTTTATATGAATGTTATACAATAAATGCCTACAATTACTTGGAAAGGGAATTACTTGCTAGGAGAGTTAGATGTGTTTTATTCTGTCAAGTATTAACTGTGTGATATTGGGTAAATCACTTAACCTTTTAAGTAATAATATCTCACATGGTTATTTCAGTTCAAATTAGAGAAGATATGCATAAAATACTTTGGATCTATAAAGCACTAAATCAGTAGAAACTGTTATCTTAATTTGCTATTTTTAATAAGAGGCATTCGTATTCATATATAACAAATAATTAAAATTTCAAAACTATCATAAAAACTAAGACAATTATTCCTTTGGGAAAATTATTTAACCTCTACCTCTTAACAATTCTTATATTTTGAAAAAAAAGCATAAATAGCCATTAATTTCATTTCTATGAATTTTTTTATAATTAAAATATGGAAAGATAGATGTGCAAAATTTCAAAAATGTCTAAGCAATGCCTACACAATTTATTTCTTCTTCAATCTATTTTATCTCCTAAACTTTCTTTCATGTCTCCACCCTGCATTTTCTTTGTCTAGATGGCAAGTACAAAAAAGAGAGATGTTTAGGATTGCATAATTATTCCACAAATTTTTATACAAATTGATATTGTCTGAAGAAATTTATTTCACTTTCGGTGTTACAAGGAATGGTCTGCTAGGTAAAGAGGAAAGATATTTATATGTAGAAATGACGGTGATATAAAAATAAAATATACTTAATACATTTTTAAATTAAACAAAAACATATAATACCTACTAATTTTAGGAGCCTGAGATGTATCTTTGCTTCATATGTTCAATAATTTCCTTCTAGATACAAGACACTATGCTTGATACTGGGAACAAAAAGACAAAAAAAAAAGAGCATGGTATGGGCCGTAAAAATCTTCCATTCTACTAGAGCAGGGGTGGGGAATATCCAGTCTGTGGATTGTATAGATTCTGGGAAATCACAGCTGGGACTTGAAATTCAATATATATCTAGGAGCTTTTAGAGGTGATTAATTAAAAATTTGACCAAATATATCAGGCTAATTTTTAAGCTGATAACTCTTAATATCCATGACTAACATTATAAATATTCAAATGGCCCTTGTAAGAAAAAAGGTCCCCCACCCCTGTACTAGAGGATGCATTATTTATCCATATAAGTAGAAGCTAAATAGCTTGAAGATGCAGAGAAGTAAATAGAAAATGATGGCATCAAAGGTACAACAAAAAAGGTTCTCAAAGTTGTGCCATATATGCTGTCTATATCATCTCTATTTTTTGTATTCTATATATTCTCTTGATAATTTTCCAACATGGAAACTTCTGGGGGGAAAAATGACACAGCATGATGAGAAAGTATGGCTAAATTGTTATATAGGCTCACAGAACTGATACATAAATGAGATCAGAGATCCTTTGAAATACTGCAGTGTGTTATCAAAAGCATCTTTGGCCTGGAAGTTTCCCTTCCAAAAGAATTCAAGTATTCTTTCATAAAGTATTTCCTTTCATTGAAGTCCTAGATAAAATCCTACCATTTATGTACATCTTTCCCCAATCTTCCTTTAATGCCTTCATTTTGTTTATTAACCTGAATTTATACTGTAAATATCTTGTTTGAGACCATGAACTCCTTAGAAACAGGGACAATTTTTGTTTTCCTTTGTGCCCTTAATTCTTGGCATAGTAACTGGCACATAGTGGGCACTGCATAAATGCTAACTGATTATTCTAGATATCGCTGTTATGGTCATCTTTTGTCCATACACATTTACTCCAGACTATTCATTTGCTATAATGAAAACTCAACCAGGTTTTTACACTTTATAAAAATAAGGACATTAGTCATTAGCTCATAATAGATTCATTGGAGGTAGAAAATAAATAAATTCACAGGTAAGGATAAATTAGGTCACAGTTTCCTATGGTAAATGATTGCCATATTGTAACAATTCAGAGACTATATATCAAGGATTTCATTCAATTTGAGCAGATTCAAATGAAAATAAGACAAATGATTTTAGTTTATTAAAATCTTCAAAGTCTTTGTAAATATTAGGTATGAATGAAATGATAACCTTTGTTACAATTTAAATTTTCTCACATTTAATTAGGTGATTGCATTGAGGAATGGTATTATTCTAGAATAAAAAAGTCAGTAGTAAGGTTGACAGTTACTTTAATTAGTGGAGAATAGGAAAACAAATTATGGTTAGTACTAGGGTCTGAGGTTAGGCAGTAAGAATTAACTCTTGTCTTGCTTCACTATTAAATGATAATCTGTTTTTTAGTTCCCTTAGCCTCCATCTATAAAAGATAATAGTTATTATTATTAATCAAGGACTCAGAGAATGTTTGAAGAAAGACAGTAATTAATAGCATATTTTCTAGATTTTGATTTTGAAGTTCCCCAGATGATTAGATATAAGAGAAAATTCACTCTAGTAAAAGGAGTATTTGTGCTAACACACAATAGGCTTCATCCAAAATTAACAAATAAGGATGCTCATCATCATTCCCCTTAGGAACAGTATTGTTCAAATTATATAATGATCCCAGAATAGCATGAAAAACCCAAATTGATTGATTTAACCAGGTTTGTATTGTTCAATTTAGAAATATAATGAAGAAGAGCAGTAATGCATAGTGAATAATATTGTCATTCCTAACACTTCACATTTATCTCACATCTTCAATCATTTGGCAAATCTTGCATTTTCTGCCTATATCCTGCATCCATCACTTACTTTTCACTCCCCAAACCACCCACCTAGTTCAAACACTCATCACATCTCACCTAGGTTATCAGTTACCAACTAATTGATATCCCTATCTCATTTCCCCCATTCTAATCCACCTTCCACAGAGCTTTCAAAGTGATTTTCCTGAAGTGCGGGTCTGACCTGACACTACCCCACTCAATAACCTACATAGGCTCCCTATCACATCTAGGGCCACATATAAGCTCTGATTGGTAACTATGAAGTCTGTTAGGTAATGGAAATTTCCAATGTAAATTATTATACAAAAATGAACCAAAGCTTATCATATATTAAATACTTTTCTTTTTATGTAAGTTAGACATGTGGGCACTTGGTAAAATTTATTTTTTTCCAGGCTACAGGATTCCTCTTTGGGTAGCCAGAAAATTGATGTCCTACTAAAAATGAGTGATGGGATATTTTGTTTTTCTTCTGATGATTTTGGTATTCTGTAGACCATATAACTATTTAAAAATAAGTATGAAGTAAATAAAAGTGGGCTATCTAAATGCCTATACTGTGGGTTATATTCTTCTATTTTCCAGTTGTTGTCTTTAACTCTACTCTTCCTTGTCTTAGAAGATAGAAAATGGTCCTAGAATTCTCTCTAGATTTCCTTTCTTATACTAAATTCTTTTTCTTAATTCCCTTCTAACATTTTTTTTTGGCTTGTAGAAATGGAGCAGGGTTCAGAAGCGGTCTCAGAATACCCTAGGAAGGAGCCATTCTGATTCATTTTCTTTGACCACCTCAAGCTTGATAATTCTATATGATCCTCCATATCATCAATTAGGACCATGGCAATGCATTTGTAAAAGTACTGGAGAAAATAAGTTCTTTGAATTTAGGAACTGTTTCACATTTATCTTGTATATCCCAACACTTTGTATAGTGCCTTATACATAGTAGATACTATTATGCTTGTGGTCTCAAATTAAATTAGATAAAAAATCTTTGGTATCCCAAGGACAAATTGACTTCAATCCTAATCTATTTATCCCTCGATTGGGTATTCTATAATCAGAGTCACAAGTAGGAATTTTCATAACTGAGGCAACATAGGACAGAGGGGGATTCACAAGAGGTATGACCTCTCAGAAGAAGAAAATGTACTCATGTGAAACTAAGATGGTTCTGTGCTGCAAAACCATAGACTTCTCCTGGAGATATGGAGACTGGATTCTCTGGTCTGCATTTGTAGCCCAGATAGTGCTATGAGTTCCCTTTAAATTTCACCATTCTAGGTCGAAGCTCTAGATGCTCCACTACAGTTATGGTTTTTCCCCTCTAACTTTGAAAATATTGCAACATTATTTTTAAGTGAATTTGATTAATTGAGAAGTTCAGAATTAATTGTTGATTTGTACTCTTTTGTATTGGACTTTGGCAAATAGTCTGTCCTGTATGTGATTTTTCATGCTTCAAATTATTAGGTAATTGATACCAAAATCAATTGAGGACAATTATTAAAATGAAATATTTAATAAAAATATAAGACTTAGGAATCTTTTAATAGATGCTATTTTGGTTTAACTGATTATACATAATGGTTTGTACAATAGTGTGTTAGCTATGTAGACCAATTATTTCTGCAAAAGAGAAAAAACTCATGAAAATTCATAAATGCTTCAAATTTTGAAGGAAGCCAGAATTTTTAATCAATAAACATTTTCAAAATATCTTGTGGATCATGTTCCTCCTTCTAATTTCATATAAGGATAATCATGGTATCTAGCCTTAGAGATGATCTTATCCAATCTTTGATTTTAAAAATGAGGAAACTAGACTCCTGACAGTTTATGTTTCTCACCTAAGGTCACCCAAATACCAAAGTGGCAGAGACAGGATTCAAATCTATGTCCTCTGCTTTCCAATCCATTGTATTACCCATCCATGCCCCACATTACCCTATGAAACCCAGACTGACTGCTTTAGACAGTTAAAGACTTTATTCTTTGTGTTTTATTTTACTCCATTATATAGAACAACAAATTCTGTTTCAAAGAAGCAAATAGACTGAGGCTATTTTATGAGCAGAGAGACCTATCTAGCTCCACCACTGATTGAACTTTTAAGTATTGCAGGGAGAAATGTTTCCCTTTAAAGTTAGAAAAGGGAACTATCCCATAATACTTCCTTTTGTTTTGAAGAGCTTCACTACAGCTCTAGTGTAAAATAAATTAAAGTTTCTGTCATAACAATACAATATATACAATTGCAGCTGAATTGTTTGTGTAATGCAATTTTCTCTTCAGTCAGAGGAAGCTGGAATGCAATGATGAAACTGTCTACTTGGGCAAAGCATACTCTCTTGATGACACTGCTGCCTCCCTGGGACAAAAATCTTCTTCAGTCCTAGGTGTTCATGAAGTTGTCTTTCTTTTGCCCAGGGCAGCCTGGGCATAATTTAAAAGCACAGACACCCAGAAAATAGCAGTGAATTATACATACCAAAAAATGGTCAATTTATATTTAAAAGATCCCCTGCCAAATGTTAGCAGTTATACCTTGTCATTCCTTCCTCCTCTTTTCCCTCCTCATGAGGAGAGTTACAAATAAATTTATGAGAAATACAGTGGTGGATTTCTGAACTTTAAGTCTAGTTTTGAGATTTAATTCTGATTTTTTTTTAACTGTGTGATCCTGGACAAATCACTTAACCTTTGTTTGCCTCCATTTTCTCATCAATAAAAATGGAAATAATAATAGCCTCCCCTTTTTTAACCTTGACTTCTCTTTTCTGATTAGAAATATAGGAAGTTTCAATCATTATATTACAGTGGGAAATCCTTCTGCCTGATAGCGGATATGTTGGTAGACTTAAATAAGGCACTAGGTGGTTCAGTGGTTAGAATGCCAGTCTAGAGTCAGGAAGACTTGAATTCATATCTGACCTTGGTCCCTATGTAACTCTGGAAAAGTCATTTTACTCCTGTTTACCTCAGTTTCCTCATCTGTGAAATGGGGATAATAAAAGATTGTTGTGAAGATCAAAAATGATAATAATTGTAAAATGCTTAACACTGTGCCTTGCAAATAGTAAGTACTAATATTGATGCAACAGCTATTATTGTCATAAATAGTAGTCATTAGTACACTTCCTCACTACCATAGCTAGAATTTATATAGCCTTTTAAGTTTTGCAAAGCATATTATCTCAATTCCTAAGGGCACCATATGAGGTAGGTGCTATTATTAGTACAGATGAAGGAACTAAAGCAGAGAAAAGTAAATTCAATTGCCTAGGGTCACACAGTAACAGTCCTCAAAAAGACTCTAGATAAGTTGGGGGAAATCTATCCCAAGTATAAGAAGACTTTCTCCAGTGGAATGGTTTGGATGGGAACAGTATTTTTCCAATGACCATGAAGATAGCTGAAGCAAGCACTGTGGAGCCCTCAGAACTTGGTCAGTTTTTGAAAATTTCAAGGTCATTCACTGCATTTCAAAGACACTAAAGTCATCTACTATATCCAGGGCCATTTCCAGTCATCTTGACTTTTGTCTTGTCACTGGACTTCAATGACTCTGGAAGAGAGTGAGGCTGACAATTCTGATCAACTCTGAGGAAAATTTAAAGTTAGGTCTTCCTGATTCCATCCTTTGGATGAATATCCATTGCACTATCTAGCTGCCATTACCCATATGTTTTGATGTTGACTTTAAATATGGAAAGTAGCTTATAGAAAACAGAGAACTGGTCTCCACATCAGGAAAACCTGCTTATGAGTACCCTTCCCCCTTGATATACACTTGATGAATGACCCTGAGCAAGTCCTTTATCAATTCTCCAAGGCAAATTCATAAGACTTTAAATTATAGAGGTGTTGATCTGCATTAATAGAGGGAATTTCCTCTTTGTAAATAGCCTATACCAAAGAAACCACAGGCTAATATATTTTATATAATTATCTATGCCCTTATTGTTTTTCCCCCAGTAGATTGTAGGCCCTTTGAGGCCAAGGGCTATCACTGTAATTTTAGTTCTGTGTCACTTGCACCTATCACATTACCTGATTGTAGGTTATTAATAAATGCTTATTAAAATTGATTTAAATTCTAACCCATCTATAACTATCAGAACAGATGATAGTACATTTAGTGCTGGGAAGGACTTGAGATTCCAAGTCCCTCATTTTATAAATGAAGAAACTAAAGTCAACAAGGGTTAAAGCACTCAAGATAGCATGTGAGGTCACAAAGTCATACAATTAGAAAGTGTCAGATCTAGATTTTAAACTTGGATTCTATGAATACAAATCCAAGATATTCCACCATGCCATGCTTCTTTTCAAGTGGGTAATTCCTTTTCCTGAGACATTGAAAGGCAACTTACCCATTAGCAAATAGCTTATTAAAATCAAAAGCAGGGCAAAACCTAGGACTTCCTGTTCTGAATCCAGGTCTCTATTTACTAGTCTATGTTGACCCATCATACTTATCCATAAAACACAATTGATAATACTTCTAGTACCTACTGATAGGATTGTAGGAAAGCTAATATCCATAGAAAGTACATTATAAGCTTTATTCTTCTATACACACACACACACACACACACACACACACATATATATATATATACTTATCAGATTTTTTTCGACAAAAAGTTTAATAAAGCATTTTTGATGAAGTCTCAAGCTAGCCCCAAACATTTTTAGTCACCTGTTGGGGCCCCATCCTGAAATCATTTATCCACCCTTAGGCAGAGGATTAACATGGATAGACCATAATGGTATCATCTGACCAAATGGAAAGGAACAATTTACCATATGGTCCCTTGAGACCCAAAAAGAATCAATTCACTCTAAAGATGAACAGTTCATTTCTTGGAATAAAAAAGTATCCAGTCCTCTTCAAAGAAAGTTATCTAAAGTATTCTTCCCTTTCTGGCACAGATGTGTTCTATCAAAGCTGTCCACAAAGCAAATCCCATTTTCCTTTTACCTTCCATTATCAAATCAGGGCTGTGTTCCCACAGAACCAAAACCCCCCAAAGGATTTATTTGAAAATGTTGAGATATTGTCTAGCCCTTAGGCTTATGCTATAGCAGCAAACTCAGAGCCTCTTGAGAATGATGTGAACCATACAAGAGTCCACTATTTTTTATTTTGCTTTCTAAAAGTTCACTCACATTATAGCATTTCACAAAAATTTATTTAGAACTGGAGGGGACCCTAGAAGTCATCAAGTCTAACTCATTTGTTTTTATGCAAACTGAGGCAGACACAGGTTAAGTGATTTACCTAGGATTTATAAATAGGACATTACTGAGGAAGGATTTGAACTGGAGGGCTTCCTGATTCCTAGTATACCATATTTGCCACCTTATTTACACTATTATGCAACTGTATTTCCAAATATCCTGGAGAATATGGTATCTTCTATTAAGAGCAATATTTAGTTACCCTGTTGCTAAAGCAACTAAACGACTAAAAGCAAAACTAAACAAAACAAAACTCTAATTGACTAAAGTCATTGGTTCAGGCATTGTGTTAGCCATGGACAGTATCTACAAAATCTCATATGGTACTAGATGAAATCATGTAGATGAGGCACAGGAAGATCAGTTTCTGCTGCATTCTGGAAAAACAAAAAAGAAGCATCTAATAGAGGAAGTCTATCCAAGGTCTAGGAAAACAGTTTGTCAATGTGATGTCCATGAAATACCAGTCATAGTCCAAGGTCAGTTCAGAACTCCAAGACATCTCAGTGCCAGAAAGGTCTGGGTGTGAATAGAAATTTCAGTTCAACTCATTTCAACAAACATTTATAAAGTGTTTTAACTTCTACAAAATCAAATGCTAAGAACCTGGTATATAAAGATAAAATCCTTAGGGAGCTTATATTCAACTGTTCATATATATTTTGTCACACTTGGGAAAGAGAGCTTTTCAGTTTACTGTTTAAGCCTACTGTTAAGTGTGAAGCTAACCTGCCCGCCTGTTTCTTCAAATGAATTTCAGCTATGGACAACTCCCACCTGAGAAACAGCTGTGTCTGACCAGCAGCACATAGTCAATTATTTACAAGGCAGACCTAAAAGAGGCATTGATTTTTCTGCAAATAATCCTTTGTGCTTAGATAGAGAGTGCAGTGTCCTCTACTCCTGTGATGTTACTGTTTATAGTAAAGTTTGCAAGGTCAGCACTCAAGGGATGTTTATTTTCTTTTTATGTCCTTTCCCTCCAATTAAGATATGTCCCCATTAGGTGAATAGTAGGGCCTTGACCATGACAATAGGATTAGAATTCTGATAGTGAGCTAATGAGTTGGGATGACTAAATATCTTAATTCTTTAAGCAAATGAGTAGCCATGATTTAGAAAGTTAAAGAGCACTTAAATATAACATCATGAGACATTTTTAAGATTTTTTTAATTAATTTAGTACTTTCCTAGTTACATATACAAACCAATTTTTAGCATTAATTTTTAAAACTTTGAGTTTCAAATTATCTCCTTTCCTCCCACTCCATCCTCCCCTCAATAAGAAAGCTAGAAATTTTGATATAGATTATAAATGTGTAGTCATGCAAAATATTTCCATAACAGATATATTATGAAAAAAAACATAGACCGCCCCAAGAAAAAAGAAATCTCAAGAAAAATAAAATATTAAAAAAAGTTAGGCTTCAATTTCTATTATTTAGACACCATAAGTTCTTTCGCTGGGGATGGATAGCATTCTTCATCAAAAGTCCTTCAGAGTTGTCTTAGGTCACAGTGTTGCTAAAAAAAGCTAAATCCTCATGAAGCATTCTTAAAATAATATAACATCATATTTATTAAAATGATTCAATATGGCATCATTAAAGAACTTTAATGATCATGTACAAATAAGTAAAATGGAAAAAGGAATAGGTAAACATGATGTAATTCCATACACAGTCATGTCATTTTATTATTCAGTGAAGTGCTTCAATCCAACTGAAAAAGACCTCAGCTTAAAAAGGTCAGTCTCACACTGCAACCAGGGTCATCTCAGTCATCCTGGTCTCTATCTGACCACTAGATCCAGCTGGCTCCAGAGGAGAGAGTGAGGTGGATGACTTTGCACAACCCTCCTTCACTTAAAAGCAATTCATTGCAAGTCATGTCATCACCTCCATGATGTCATGGTTTTCTTAGAGAATGAAGGACAAATAACAAAATCTAAAATTAGGCAAAATTTGCTAACTTTCCCACTGAATCTTAGTTTTTATGATATCCATTTTTTTAACTTTTTTTTTTCTCAGAAGCTGATAGCTTTATATTTGAAAATAGTTAAAAACTTACTGAAACTTTTTGTGTATCCTCAGTATCAGATGAAGCATATTGACCCTGGGTGTTCCTGGTATAGATCATTTCTATTTTGTGCCTGGGAGCTAGCTTGACCTTCATTAAACAGTTCCCTATAAGGGTACTCCTTGAATTTTTTTTTGTAGTTGGGTACCTCTTTGCAAAGTTTATAATAAGTAGCTTTGTCAAGCAGACAAAGCTTGTCCCTTTCTCCTTAGGCCACATAATTGATTTGGACTTTGACCTTAGATTTTTTTCATGGAATCTTTTCCTACTTGGACAACTGGCAGGGTCTAACTTCTTTTAATGAGGCAGAGGGAGAGACCCAAAAGCTCTGGCTGCTACTGAAGCCCAGCTAAGAAGTCACAGAGAAAGGCTGTATATTTGCAATGGCGTTTTTAATTTCAATTACAAATTTCTATCTCCTCTTTTACCTATCTGACATAACATGAAACATCTTGAACTTAAGGGCTTAACTTTGCACTTTCATTTAAAATTAAAGTCCGAATCTCACAATTTCTTTCAGAATGGTAGTATTTGGAATCTCATTCCCTCTGAGGGTCATATGATTTAAAGTTGTGTCTTCAGAAGTCAGTGAATAAAAGTAGCAGTGACTTGCTAAAAGTCATACAGATAGAGACAATGTTTAAATTCAGGTCCTCTGATTCTTTAAAAGTGCCATCTTTCATTTATGACCAAAGAATGGAAAGAGAATTTCATGATAATGGATGATTCTGAATATATTAAATTGAAAATTTTTGCACAAACAAAGCCAATACAATCAAGATTAGAAAGAAAGGAGAAAGGTGGGAAACATTTTTACAGCCAGTTTTTTTTTTGTGAGAAAAGTCTCCTTTCTAAATTATATAGAGAACTGCATCAAATTTTTAAGCATGTAAACTAATCCCAGTTTGATAAATGGTCAAAGGATATGAACAGACAGCTGTCAGATGAAGAAATTAAAGCTTTCTTTAGTCATATAAAATGTTCTAAGTCACTATTAATTAGAGAAATGAAAATTAAAACAACTCTGAGGAACTACCTCGTGCCTATCAGAATGACTAATATGACAGGAAGGGGAAACAATAAATGTTGGAGGGGATATGGGAAAACTGGGAACTAATACATTGTTGGTAGAGTTGTGAACTGATGCAACTATTCTGGAGAACAATTTGGAACTATGTCCAAAGAGCAATGAAACTGTACTTACCTTTTAATTTTTACCTTTTTATATATTATTATAATGGAACATTATTGCTCCATAAGAAATGATGAGCAGACATATTTCAGAAAAGCATTGAAAGGCTTCCATGAACTCACACTGAGTGAAGTGAGCAGAACCAGAACATTATACACCTTAACAGCAACATTGTGCTATGATCAAGTATGATAGATTTAACTCTTCTCAGCAATACAGCAAAGACAAATCTAAAAGGCCTATTATGGAAAATATCAATCACATCCAGAAAAAGGACTAGGGAACTGAAGACCAAAGCATATTATCATCACTTTTTAGATTTACTTTTTCCTTTTTCCTTCTCACTGTTTTTCCCTTTTTGTTCTGATTCTTCTTTCATAATATGACTAACATGGAAATATCTGTAACACAATTATATATATATATATATATATATATATATATATAATATATATATATAACCTATATCAGATAATTTCCTATCCTAAAGTGGAGGGAGGGGAGAATGGAAGGGAGAAAACTTTACAAAAAAAAGTGATTGTTGAAAGCTATCTTTGTATATAATTGGAAAAATAATAAATAAATAAATGAGAATTTAAAATGAAAAAAGTGCCATCTCTATATAATGTCCAATTATTTCTATCAGAAGGAGGACTTCAGGGAAGGGGAAAAATAAACTCTTACTGTACTATACCCATAATTTGACATTTGCTTTAAACTTTCTTATTTTCTACCTATATAGCAGATAAAAAAATTGCTAGTATAATACTAGTGAGCCTTATGTTGCAGAATGATCTGGTATGATCATTTTTCTTCAATCTAAAACCTCTTATATACATTTTAGTTGGGGAAAAAGTATCTTTATTCGCAGACCAAGAACTTATTCCAGATTCTTTACATTGAGCAATTGCTTTCCACTCATTGTGAAAGGACCAAACATCTAGAAGCTTGTTGTTATTGTTGCTGCTGCTGTCAGTCCCTTCCTTTACATTGCCTTAGATTGTTTTTTAAGTTTCCTTAGTCTGTCAGCAAGTATGAATCAAGCACTTACTATGAGCCAGGCTATACATTGGAGATAAAAAGAAAGGAAACAAAGTAAAAATCCCTATCCTCAAGGAGCTCATAATCTAATGGTAGGAGTAAAAGGAGATACAACATGGAGGCAGTTATGTAAAGACAAAAATGTATACAGGCTAAATTGGAGATAATTATGTTGGAAATGATCTTTGTAGAGAACCCTCAATCTTATATAAAGTCAAAATATTACCATGCCTTTAGCAATTAAGATTGCTCCTGGCAACCTATACTTTATTTTAGATGAAGACTTATTTAGAATTATGTAACTTCAGCGAGTAGTATGTTACTTGTTAATGTCAAATGAGGGTAGTAGTAGGTTGATTGAGCATATTTTCCCTAACAAAGATACTCATGATTATATTAAAATTATCTTGGATTCCTGGAAAGATGCAACAATAGTGATACATTATTAAGCAATAAGGAGATACTATGATTAACAGAGATCTCTACTAGAGTTATAAAGGACAGCCAGTGCAGAATTCAAATGGAAAAGACATTCCCCCTAGATAACAACTTCCTCCAGATGCCCCTGTTTGTAAATAGCATTTTGCTTATTGCACCAAACATAAGAACATTGAACAGCCTTCTAAATAATGTACCAAACACAGAATCTTGAGAATTGAAGGGATCTCGGTATCATACTTCTAGTCTAACTCATGCCCAAAGAAGACTATCTGTTAGTAAAAATCTGTAATAAGTGGTCATCTTACTTTGGATTAAAAACCTCCAGTGAGAAACAGCCCACTACCTCCTGAGGCCACAACTCTATTGTGAAATAGTTTTAAATACTGATTAAGTCTTCTTGTTATTGATGGTGTTTACTCCTTTTATATCAAGCCAAGATTTGCCTCTCTTAACTTCCACCCATTGTTCTCAGTTCTCTACCCTTAGGGACCAAGCAAAATAAACTATTCCTTCTTCCACAAATTTATCAAATTTGTGACCCAGTGATGATGTTTGTCACTTAAATTATGTATCATTCCTTCAACTAACTCATCCTCATTTGCAAGATGCCAAGGTCATTGACAATCTTTGTTCCCTCTATATGTTCTCCAGTTTATGAGTGTTCTTCAAAAAGTATAGTACCAAGATCTGAACACAAAATCTCACATGTGTTCTAACTAGGGCAGAGTTCAATGAGACTGTCATTTCCTTAATCCTATACAATATCCTTCTCTTAATGCAATCTAAAATTAGGTTAAACTTCTTGACTGCCATACGTACTAAAAATAAATCATACATTATTACTTGCAAAAATGCAATAATTGTTATAACTTTGTTCAACTCCCTCTCTGATTTTAAGTATCCATGAGGTAGGAATAGAATTAACAGAACCTCCCTCTCAAGGCTGTAGTGAGGAATAAATAAGATAATATTTGTAAGGGTGAGCTTTTCTTTCCCTTTCCTGTCCTTCATAAATCAGCTACATTGTATACTAAAAATATAAGCACATCGTTTATGAGAGACATGGTTAAATTTTCAGTGTGAGCCTTTAAATCTCAGAATTTGACAAACACTACAAATCAGAGCTTTATTTCTTGCTTTGTTGATTTTTTGACTAAATAAAGTATTAATAAAACAGATTAACCTTAAGAGTATATGCCAGGTAGCTCCATGGTAGAGTGGATAGAGAACTAGCCCTGAAGTCAGGAAGACCTGAGTTCAAATGTGACTTCAGGCACCTAATAATTACCTAGCTGAGTGACCTTGGACAAGTCACTTAATCCCCCGTCTTGCAAAAAAAGAGTATATGCATCATTTTTTCCTTTAAAGAATTCTAATGTTAAACATTTGACAGCATACTCTTGTATTGTTCTATAAACATTTCTTAAACATGGCAGGACTACAGTAGAAGGCACAAGGAATTAAAACATCATCAAACTGAAGGCCTATTAATTACAGGTTAATAATAACAATCATAATATTAATAACCAATATAATTATAGCAATTTAAGGTTTGCAAGTGCTTTACATCCATTATCTTACAATAGCTCTGCTTTTTTCAGTGCCATAAGGAATGTCATGATAATGATTCTTTGCTGATGGTGAGGTACTCATGCTACACCTATTTGTAAATTATATTTTTTTGATGACATCTAAGATTGTAGGGTCTCCTAATTAAGGTCCATAATCATGCAAAGATGTCCAGACTATCCACACCAGCAAATAAAAAAAAAGAATAAAACAAGTTCATCAAGAATGCTTATAGTCCATAATATAAATGTCATCAGATAGATTTCCCCCTTTCCAACTTCTCAACTCCCAATTTCTGAGCTGGTGCTTTAGTATATGTATTTTGGATTTATATAGCTCATAGACAATGAATTTAGTTCAAAAATGACAGGAGGAATGTGAGCTAGATTGCATTTAAGAAATTATACAGCACTTTTAATGACTGATTTTCCATACAAAATTGCAACTCAATTTTTTAATAATAATAATAATATTCATTTGGTAGTATTTTATGACTTTGAATCATGGAATGGTATTGTCTCCAAAGAATCCAAATTTGGGGAACATGTGGAAAGAATGAATAGTAGAAATGAACAGGCTATATACCATATTACCAACAGTGAGTTAAAAGCAATATAAAAGATCATCAAAGAGATGTATGACTGGAAAAAATCAGTGAGAGTGAAGTATAACCAATGGATACCATCCATGGCTACTGTATTAGTGGCTACTTAATATATTAGAGAAAGGTCCTAGCATATTGTGTAGATTACCTCTAGAAAGAAAGAAATTTTTTACTATTTTTTGAGTGATGGACCTTTTTGGTGGTCTGAGGAATTATATAGACTCACGTAACATGTTTGATTGAAAATTAAATACATTTATAAAAAAATCATAATATTGAAATAGTTATCGAAATATTCCCCAAAAGCCAAGTTCACAGATCCTAGTTAAGAATCCTGGTCTGAGGGCTGCTAGGTGGTGCAGTGGATAAAGCACCAGCCCTGGAATCAGGAGTACCTGGGTTCAAATCTGGTCTCAGACACTTAATAATTACCTAGCTGTGTGGCCTTGGGCAAGCCACTTAACCCCATTGCCTAGCAAAAACCTAAAAAAAGAAAAGAATCCTGGTCTGGACCAATCTGCCATTATGGTAGCTAAAAAGACTAACAGAATTTCTCATTTCATTAAAAGGAGAGTTTTCACAAGATCACAGAATTATAAAACTCAGCTTTGGTCAGATCACATGTCATTGGGAAGGAAAGAGAGACTTAGGGAAGTCAAGTGACTTGTCCAACTTTAGAGAATGGAAAAAATTGACTCTCCAAAACTGATTCTCAAAAGAAGTCATTAGACAGAAAATTAGGGAAAGGAATTTAAACAGAAAAACAAGATTTTGGAAGTGGTTTTCAGCAATTTCCATATGCTCTTGGGGCAGAAAAAAATGGATTGTATAGACATCAATAATTTTACATAATCATTTTTGTCAAAGCCTTTATATCTCTTCAGTCTAAACTTTAGGCAAATTGATCACCTTTTGTTAACATGTCTGGCTATTTCTCTATTCTATAGCAGAATCACTAACTGAACTACTATTATAATGTTTGTTCAGATTGACATGTTTTGCATATGGTAGTAGGACTGACAGATATCTGATTGAGATGTCAAGTATTCACTACTAGAATTGCACATAATAATTCCATTCAAAATGTTACCTAGTAATTTTGGAGCCTGGGGCAAGTGGGGCAAACTGTTCAAGGGGTAAAGAGTATGAAATATAATTCAACTATTTAAGGCATATTCAGTTGGGGTGGGATGGAGAGAGTAAAGGATAGATCCTGGGAAACAGGACCTGAGTGGTGAGAGAATCTAGGACATCACAGGGTCACTGCTGAGGACAAAGCATAGTCTGTTGTTGTTCAGTTATGACCTATCCAGCATTATCACTTTTGGAGTTTTCTTGGCAAAAATACTAGATTGGTTTGTCATTTTCTCCTCCAGTTCATTTTACAGATGAGGAAACTGAGGCAAACGGGTTAAATGATTTGCCTAGAGTCACATAGCTGGAACGTCTAAGGTCAGATTTTAACTAAGGGAGATGAATCTTCCTGGTTTCAAAACTCATGCTATCCACTCTGCCAACTAGCTGTCCTGATAAATTAAATTCCTAGCTTAAGCGATTATTAATACTAATCAGCCGATAAAGTCAATTTTTAGGGCTATGTTGTGGAGTGTTGATGACAACACCATCTTTGGAAAACCCAAGATCACTTCCTTAATTCTAGCACTGCCTGAACAGAAAGGGCCTCGGACTCAGTCGCTTTCTGTCTTAATATGATTTGAGTGGAAAGAGTCTAATCAGTGTTCCCCCAGATGTACAAAAGAACCCATACCATAGCATCATTTGCATGTTCAGATCCTATTGCCACCACTTAAATAAATGGAAACAATTTTGCATTTTTTTACCATATTTTCTCTTATTGGTTAAATAGAGGTTATGGAAGTCAGAGAACAAAGGTAAAAATTCTGACTTGGCTATTTAATATCTATATGAAGTAGGCAAGTGTTTTTACCTCTCTAGGACATAGTTTCTTCATCTGAAAAATGAGATGATTGACCTGTATGATTTCTAAAGTCATTTCCAGCTCTAATGCTATGAGTTCATATAGAGATCTCTGAATTGCTGGAATTTTTCATAAATATTCTTATAGAATTTCATAGGTCACTAACAAAGCTATGATTTAATCTTCAGTAATGGAGCTTCATAAATTGAAATCATCTGGCTGCTCTTTGGCTCAGTGCATTCTTGTGTTGTTTTATTTCAGTGAGTAGCTATGTGAATTTTATTCAACACATTCTCATTCAGGATTCTGAGTGGTCTTCATTCCAGAAGCTGCCTAAATAGAATACCAGCAAGCATTAGGGTCAGTCAGCATTGAAATATGTGAATCAGGGTTGGAAATCAGCTTGTGAGACAGAATGTTAAAGTTTATTGGTTTTTCTCTGAGACTGGAGCTCTCTGATATAAAAAGCTTCAATGGACAGAGAGTGAGTGAAGATACACTAAAACATATTACAGATGTGTTTATCAGCCATTCAGACCTTCTGAAAGAAAAACAGGAAACCGTAACACTGGTCTACTGCTGATGTATGTCTTTTTCTTTTTTTTTCACAAACAGGAAAGGTTGCAGCCGGTTTATTTGCCCTGTCTCCTATGGAAGATCATGCCTCTTCACTGACCATCCCTGCCCCCAGCCTTCCTAACCTCCAATTTTCAACCAAAGGTTTTGTTTTGTCTCATAAAGCTTTGGTTCATGTATACAACATCAAGTTTAATAGCCTGACTTCTTCATATTTCCTACAGTTCTTGTTTATTCAAGACCTTTAGACCTTGAGAAACTGATAAGGCTCCAGATAATGTTAACATTTTGATTGTGATTATGTGTCCAGTAACAAAAAAGAGGGGGAAGTAGGAAAAACTTTAAATCTATACAAGCAGCTTATACTCTGTGATGATGGAGAAAGGTCTTGAATTGGGTCTACAAACTGCATCTCTCCCATAGTACTCTCCCCTGAAGAGACTAAAAAATGAAGTTTATAACTGTAAATGTTCCTTTTTTCTTCTCCATTGCCTTATGGTCAATTCATTTAACTCAAGAAGCCAGACCCTTTTTCTTAACAACAACTTTGATAAAACAGATAAATGGGAGTGCTGGGTTGCTTATCATCTGTGCATGCTTCAATAATCTTGGTTTAGTTTATCTATACATATTTCCTTTAGAGACCATTACTAGAAGTAGCTCCCAGACCCACTTTAATCCACACTCTAGCTGAAGTGAATGTGAGATGAGGTCATAGCACTCACCCTTCTCCCACATTAGCAGTACCTGGAGAGAATTAACCTTGTACATCAACAGCTTTTACTCTTGACCCTTTTCATGTAATTTCACTTCAAAATTTCAATTAAGCTTTCACATATATCATATGAAAAAATGCTGTGCACACTTGCAGCCTTACCCAGTTCAAATGGGAGCCAAGTATATTGTTGGGGGAAAAAAAGAGAGGATATGAAATATTTTAAAAATATGTCAGTTTTACAAAATTTGAAGAAAAGGGAAATATTAGTCACACGTACCTATGCTCATTGCAAAATTGATCTTGCACAGCTTAGGTTTTTTTTTTCCCTAGATTACTTTTTCTTGAAGACTAAAAATACCTATTTAAAGAAGAAGCAACATGGCAACAAGTAGTGTGGCATAATGAATAGAATGTTGAGTGGGGAAGTTCTGGGTTCAGTTTTGATATTTGCTAACCTTCTGACTAAGGGCTAGCCAATTAATCTCTTTAAGCCAGTTTTTACATCTGCAAAATAAAGGTATCTTTATTACCTATTTTGCAAAATACATTGTTGTGAAATTCAAGTAAAATCAATCAACAAACTTTTAAAATATATTCTATGATCAGGCATAAGGTCAAGAGCAAGGAAAACAAAGAAAAAGCAAAAGCCAAGCCCTGCCCTTGAGGACCTTTCATTCTAATGGAGAAGATAACATATGTAAGTCATTATATTCAATAATAGTGCAGAATTGATGGACATTAACTTTAGATAGGTGGGTGAACTAGGAAGGGCCTTTTGGAAGTCAGAACTTTAGGTTAATATTAATGGAAGCTAGGAATTCTATGAGCAACCATATGGGAGAAGTGGGGGCTAACCAATGCAAAAGTACAAAGACTGAAAATTGAATATTGTATATGAGGAAGAGGAAGAAGACCAGTTAATGAACTGATCTCATTCCCTGTCTGGAAGGGACCTCAGAGTCCATCTATTTATAATGTCACATGTAATATCACAAGTTATATCTATGTATAAAATTACATGTAATATTATATCTATCTAATGTATAACATATCTATGGAATAATTGTCTATTTATGAATAGTACGAATATATTTAAAATTAATCCAAGATAATTTAGGGAAAGAATAGTGGGAGGAAAGGGAAATAAGAAAGAATTCATGTAGCTTTACCTAAATCTTGAAGAAAATAAGAGTCTAAGAGACACAAGTAAGAAGAAAATATTTTCCATGGATGGGGGATGACAACCATTTCAAAGGATAAACACTTCTAGTTTCTCATAAAATATATAAATCATAATTTTAAAATTTGACATTTTCTTCTCTGGATTCAATCCACTCCAAAAACATTGTAGTTAAAATATAATACAACCTACATAGATGAAGGTTTGAACCTGGGTGTTGGAAGGATACTAATTCCCTTGTCAGAAATAGTGAAATTTAGAAGTATGAAGGAAAGAGAATTCGTTCTATTTTGAACTTGAGTTTGAGATACCTATGGGACATTCATTTCAAGGTATCTAAAAAGTAATTGGAGTGTACTCTAGCTCAGGAGGAAGGCTAATACTGAATATATAGATCTAGAGATCTTCTGTATAGAGATGTTCATTGAACTCATCATTGTTGTTCAATTGTTTTTCAGTGTTGACTGACTGATTTTCTTGGCAATGATGCTGAAGGGATTTGTTATTTCCTTCTCCAGCTCATTTAGCAAATGAAGAAACTGAGACACATCAAATTAAGTGATTTGCCAAGGATCACATAGCTAGTATCTGAGACCAGATTTGACCTCAGGAAGATGAGTCTTCCAGACTCTAGACTCAGAAATCTATCTGCCCCCTAACCACCCAATTGAATCCATAACTTAGGAAATCACTAAATGAGATCATAGAGAGCAAAAAAATGTTCAGTCGAAGGTCTATGAACATTATTTTATTTTTAATTTTGATAATTATTTCAATATATAATTCATGCCTCTTTATCCATATGAATTTTATTTTGTGCATTTAAACATATTTTCCTGGGAAGTGGTCTTTGCTTCTATTTAACTACAAAAGGGTTCTATGACACAGAAAAAGTAAGAATTTATAGAGTGAATTGAGTAGTCCAAGAAAGAGCCTTGGAGGACATCCAATTAGTGGGCTTGCCATAAATGATAAAACAGAAAAAAATGAGAAAGAATAGTGGCAGGAGAAGCAGGAAAAAAGTAGAGCTGAGAGAGAATAGAGTACCCAGAAGCAGAAACTGATAGAGAGACTCAAACTCTGAAGAGAGGTCAAGGAGAATCAGGATTGAGAAATGACCTTTAGATGTGACAACTGAGAGATCACTTGTAACTTTGGAGAGGGTAGTTTGAATGATGATATCAGAAGAAAGATGGAAGAGGGTCTAGGAGATATGAGAAGAGAAGAAGTTGAGGCATTGATAATAGATTGATTCCTCTTAATGTTTAGCTGTGAAGAGAAGGAGATTTAAGAACAATAACTATTGAATATGATTGTATCAAAGATATTTTAAGGTTGGGAGACTGGGCATATTTTGAATGCAGCAAAGAAAAAGTCAGTAGATATGAAGAGATTAAAAATAAGATGAATATAAGATTGATTGTGGGAGTGATTTCCTGGAAAATTCAGAAGATGGAATCAGAGGTCTCAATATTCTTTCTTAAGAGACGAAGCGAAATCCTATGTCAAGAGGCTAGGATTAGGGATAGGTACTGGTGCTGAGACATGAAATTTTAGAAAAGTTGCTCCAAAGAGTTGGAGGAAAACTCAACTGAGAGGAATGGAATGCTTTTCTTGCTAATTTGAGGACCTAGATGAAAACAAATAATTAGTGTGTGTTCAATTTTGTGACATCCTAGAACTCCATTTAGCTGTATGTGAATGGGATTGAAGGCAGTGGTTGTTGGGGATAAATCAGGCTGGGGTTTGAAAAGGTATGATTAGTGATGGGAACAGTATGGTATAGAATCAGAGCTAGAGTTGACTTTGCTCATCCTGAGGTCAAGATAGGGAAGGCAGTAGGATGTTATCAGTGCAGGATTGGTCACTTTGGAAAGAAGTAAACAGTAGAGGGAATGGAAGCCCTGAAGAGAAAAAAAATAGGATTAGATGGCATAAAGCATAGAGAAAGATGGAATGATATAATATGATGATTAGGTAAAGGAATTTTGGGGCAGCAAGGTAGCATAGTGAATAGTGTGCCAAACCTGGAGTCAGGAAGACTGATCTTCCTAAGTTCAAATCTGGACTCAGATACTTAACTAGTTTTGAGACTCTTGGTAAATCACTTAACCTGGCCTGCTTCAGTTTCTTTATCTGCTAAATGATCTGGAGAAGAAAATGGCAGACCACTCCTTTATCTTTGCCAAGAAAATCCCAAATGGGTCACAAAAATGTTGGACTTAACTGAAAAACAGGAAAAGAAATCTTTAAGTTGATAAACATGGAGATGGCAATGTCAATGGTTTGGCTAAGTCTTTAACTAATATAGACTGAGGAACTGGGAAGCAGTTTCATCAAGACACAGTCATGTCTCAATGTCAAAACCATAAGATGGAAGGAGTAAGGAAAAAAAAACAAATCAAGATGAAAGAAGTTTGTTAATTATAAAGTATATATTCACGAGCATATGTGAAAAGAAAAGGCAGATCTGGACATTATAGAATTAGGCTGATGTGGATAGGTGGGAGGGAGCATTGATTCAAGAATAGGGACATGACCTATACATCAGAAGTTAGGAATCCAAAATTAGTTGGATGGGATGGGTAAGAAGGTATAAAATTATGATAACCACTGAGCAATGAATCTATGTATATTAGCAATGATAGAGAAGTTCTTTGAGGGAAGCATGATATTAGACTATTTAAGTTTTCCTTTAAGGTTCAGCTTCATGTCAAATTAAATCTACCTTATGGAATATGAGGATGCCAGCCTCAGAGACAGAAGTACAAGAAGGCATAGGAGCCATGGATAGCTTACTTATTCTAGAGAAAACCTGGAGTGGGGGGTGTGGACAACATGCCATCCACAGGGCAGTTACATCTGAAAAAGGTTTTGGGGCAGGGGACCACTGAGATTGGGAATGGACTTTGGCTACCTGATTCCTACCTTTTTTAGCAGAAAAGGGTTTGGAAACTGTCAGAGACTTTAGAGGCTTTATTAGGTGAGCCCAGGCCTGAAAGCTCAAGGCCAAAGGAGTTCATTATATTTTGTTGTTCCCTATTATTATATTGGTTCCCCACCCCCAACCCTAGACCCTGTCTTCCCTTCTAATGTAAACTGTGAAAGTTTTATTCAATTGTTGGCAAATCCTTTTATAAACTCATCATTTCCCCAAAGCATCATGGAAAACTATTGTTCAAGTTTTCCCTACATGCCATATTGTAATCATCCTCATATCATTATAGCATATATATATATAAAACTATATATATCCATATATATGTATATATGTGTGACTATGTATATATGTGTGTTTGTGTATGTTTATATACAGAAACATTTCTTTATAATTACATATATATATATATATATATATATATATATATATATACATTTTGCTAAGCACTAATAACTGTTAACTCATTTGATTCTTACCACAACTCTGGGAAGTAGTTGCCTTCATTATTCATATTTGTGAAAGTTGTGGCATAGACAATTTTAAGTGATTTCTCTAGAGTCACACAGGATAAATATCTGAGGAGGATTCAAACTCAGGTCTTCCTGATTCCAAATCTAGCATTCAATCAATCCACTATGCCACCTGACTACCACTTCCCCAGAAAATTCTCTGTAACAAAGTGTGATACTGTTTTTGGTTTTCCCAATTAACTGGAAAAGGAATCACTGGATTATTTATTACTTCATAGTACAATTTAAAGTGCTATTATTTTTCATAATATCCTCTTTATCAGTTCATAGTATCTCTTCATACAAACTTTTCCATGTTCTCAAAGACATCCTGCAGTGATCTTTATGACACATGTCTACATGTCTTCATGTCTTCAAGGACCTGGTTCATCATTATTCTTGTTCTACTTCATCTTTGCCATCAGGCTAGAGAGGTAATTATAAAAATAAATGACCCCTTATAAGGAAATTTATAAGGAAACTATACAAGATCCCACTATTTACATTACTAACCTACTTCATCTTTTCATCTACTAGTCAAGATCTTGACAGTCATCACTTGAAACTACTTGTCATTAAAAATTTTGAACTCTGCTCTCTCTTCTGATGATAGCTTCTTAAAATCTCTCCTACATTCTCAAAACTCATGAAATCACTTTTTGTCTTCATAAGAAAAGTGTGTTCACTCAACTCTTCAGGATTGCCCCACCCCACTCCACTCCATTCCATAGCTTTCTGGTTTTACTAGTCTCATTCTCTAGGTTGGACTCCATGTCTAAATATTCCAATAGTATTCTCTTTTAGTAATTGTCCTTTGCTCTTCCCCACCCCAAATATTTTTGATAATTGTTTTGATAATATCATGGGTGACACCCATTATTTTGAGTTTGTGTTGGTGAGGGGGTGTGACTGGCAATGGGTTCTCACCTATGTGTCATCCTCACCTCCTCCCTCCCACTCTTACTCTCACTTCCCCCACATATCCAGTCAGTTGATAAACTTGTCATTTCTACCTCCACATCTTTCAGATCCCTTTGCTTCTTTCCACCCCCTTAACCTCCTCCCTCCTTTGGGCCTTCATCACCTATTGCCTGGAGGATTGTAATAGCCTCCTACATAGCTCTCCTGCTTCAAGTACCTCTCTACCCCATTTGATCTTCTGTACAGCTGCCAAAATTATTTTCCTTAAGTATAGTTTGGATCACATCATTCCCTTCTTAATAAACTCAAGTGATCCCCTCTTACCTCTAGGTTCAAATATAAACTCCCTTGTTTAATATGTTAAGTCCTTTACAACCTGGCCTTATTATACATTATTGCCATTCATATGCTTAACAATCCAGTCAAACTGACCTTATTGCTCCTTATACACAGAAATTGCTATCCCACGTGCATGTTTTTTGCACAGACTATTTCCCATTCCTGAAATAGACATCTGTATCATCTTTGGAAACACACTGTTCTAGTTACTCTCTCTCCTTGTTCACTTCTTTGTCTCATTAGATGATCCATATTCTTCTACCTGCTAAATTGGGAGGTTGGGCAAGTTTGCTCTTGGAATTCTTCATTCTTTATATGATTTTCTCTAGTGAATTTGTGACTTGCCTTTGTGTAAACAAATTTCCATTCTCTCAACATCCAACTTCTTTTCAAATTCTGATACACTATAGATTTTCTAAAGGATATGTTACTTTTAGTTCAATCTCAATTTGCTTAAAATGAACTCTACCTGAATTACTAGTGAACTATCTCTTCCATATTTTAATGACATTTTTATTTTTTAGTACTTTTTGCTTTTAAAAAAATGACTTCTTTCTGAAATAAGTACTATCATTTTCTCTTCAATAATTACCTTGCCTAGCCACCCAGGAGTCACCATGGACATGTCCCTTGTCTTTTCATGCTCTCAGTCCTTCTTTCTTGATGATTTCACACACTGTAGCTATAGATTGAACCTTCTTTTCCATTTTCTTTGTCACCCCTAAGGCCTACATTAATACTCCTCCTCCATCATTTAATCACCTCTGTTTAACTATTTATGTACATGAAATTCTAATAAATCTTACTAAAAATACCATTTTAATATATTCAGACATGCACTCAAAAACTTTAGATATCTCCACACTATCAGTAGAATAATGTGTAGATACCACAGCCAGCAATTCAAGATTCTCTGTAATCAAGCCTCAACTTCCCTATCAAAGAGTAGAATAAAAGAGCTGAAAGAGATCTAAGAGAGCATCTAATTCAACTTTCTTGCCATAGTAGATGTTCAATAAATGATTGAAATAGAATTAAAACTTCTCATTTTACAAATGAGGATGATTAGAACCAGAGAGGACATATGACTTGTCTAATGTCACAAAGCCAGTTAGTAAGAATTCAGAAAAGGTAAGATCACTTCCCCAAGGATGATAAGTGAAGGTTTTGAATAGGAAGAAGTTGCAGTTAGAATTTCAGTGGTAAAATTGATTGTTGGGGGTTTGGGGGTAGAGTGTACATGGAGAAATGGAGTTCTAGGTGGAGCAAAGAATTGAGATGGGAAGGGACAGGATTTTCTGGGAATAGTAAGCAGTCTGACTTGCTTTGAACTCAGTTTTTGTAGGAGAACAGAGGGAGATAAGGCTGTGTCAGGGTCTCATGACCTCTGACTGCAAGTGTCCCATGACCTCTGACAGTAGACAATCCTGAGAGAATAGAATATAAATAGTTGAGAAGATGTCAAGGACAGCTTGCTGATGATTTTGTGGCACATTTATCACTAATACAACCCTTCAATGTTCTCTCTCTGCTCAAAATATTAGTTAATTCACAGCATGATCTAATACACCAGACTTCTTAAGGAATACTATAAAATAGAAGTAAGTAGGAAAAGATAGCCAGGGCAACAACCCTCCCCCACTAGTGGTCTATCCGGCCTCAAACACTTTCTTTTCCATGAGATTGTCATCAATTTGGCATGTAAGACAAGCATAGGAGAGGGGGGAGACTACATGAAGGAATTCCTTTTGTAAGTATAAATCCAAGGAAGAGATGATGGGAACTGAATAAAGGCCACATGAAGTAGGGAAAAAGGAATGGATGTAAACAGTATTGTAAAGGTTATACAAGACTTCTTATTTAAATAAGAAAATAATCAAATATGATTCCAATGAACTCATGCAAATAGAAGAATTGTAGTTCGTTGTATTTTTTAAAACAAAATTAGGAAAGGAAATAATGCTTCTGTTCTCATAGTATAAAGTTTGAGATGCTTCCAAAAAGCACAGACATATTTGTCCCACAAGAGAACTGGTATAAGATTGGGGTTTGGAGGGAAAAAAGGGCTAAATATACAGATTTTGTGTTTATCTACATATAGATAATGAACCCATGGGAATTTATGAGGTATGTGCATGGTATAGAGAGAGAAGAGGACCCAGGATAGAGACCCAAGGGAGTTGGAAATGACAGGTGGAGAGAAAGTTTCTGATTCAGAAAACAGACTAAGAAGGAATATTCAGACATGTAAGAGGAGAGATGGGAGAGAGTGATATGTTAATCAAATGTGGCATTGAATAGGGTTGCTCAACAATGTCACAAGCTGCAAGGGATAAAACAGAATGAGGTCTGAGAAAACACCAATGGATTGAGCAATTAAGAGACTTTTTTTCAGTAGGCTCAAAGGGAATAGTTCGGACCAAGAGTTGAACCAAAATGCAAGAGACAGAAAGAATAGAAGGTTTACATATATGTAAACTATCTTTTCTGGGAATTTGAGTGTGAAAAGGAGAAGAAACAGGGGATGATAGGGAGAGAATGATGAGCTGATTCTTAAGTTTGTCAGATAGTCCATTAATCGTAACAGATTTTCTGACACAGCTTTTGAGAATCTAGGGCTACCTCTATGTTCTGATAAGGTATAAGAATAAACTTTTAGTGGTACCTATATATTTAAGGTCATAAGTATATGATGATTATGCTCTGGGTTTGAAGCTTATTGATTTATCTTTTTGAGAAAAATTTCATAAGTAAATAATAGTACAAATTCTGAGGATAACAGATTTTTTTTTGCTAAAAACATCCTTTCTGTGTTTCTATAATAGCTACTTTATTTTTAATACTATATTCAAATCAGGTACTCAGTAAATTCTTGGATTAGTAATAAAAATGGATGGCTGAATTTATAGAGAGGATACCTTTATCCCCTTACTGCAAACAAAACTTTTTTCTTGAGGTATATGAGGAAGAATATATATGATCACTTAACTCCCAAAAGTTTACTATGTAGTTTGGAGGATAAGACAAGCACATCAATAACAATAGAAAGCCTTATCTGATAAAGACAACAGAGGTGGCAATATTTAGGAGTTCAGAAGAAGTTAGATCACTTCCCTTGAAGATAAGGTAAAACCTTCCATTAGATGAATGAAAAGAGATATTTCAATAGGCAGAAATAGTTGGGAGGGGGAGGAATGCTTTAGAAAGAGAAACCACAATAATGAAGTATTAGATACTTTGAAGTTTTTCTCAGCCACTCAACATGAGAATCCTTTTGCTTCAATTTCCTCAAATACATATGTCACAATGACAATATAGAATTTGAACATCAATTATTCACAGTGAGTTGATCAAATTTGAAAAAGAAATTCTTAATTTGATAGCTAAAAAAGCTCTCATTGAACCCAAATCATTAAATTTAGTTTACTCTTCTGGTTTTCATTAATGTCTTCTTCCATATTGCACTGTTTCCCACCCACTCTCCCCCTTGTTCCCATTGCTGTTGTTTTTCCAATTAATTAAAACAAATATCAAGCCTGAAATAAATGAATTCTTGGACCTGACTGTACCAAGCATAGCCTCCTTATGGCTGAGGTGAAAAATAGAGCTGCAGCTGCTGGATGCAGATAAATTGAATTAGAAAGCAGGATTATAGAATTGTGTCATCAATTCCCTGAATGAGAGACCTCACATAGAAGTTCAATAGAGAGAAAAAGTCATCATTAGACTTATCTATGAACTGCTATATAGAATAAAAGAATTTCAAAACACAGGTGAAATGAAGGGATCAGATATGAAAGAGAAGCTAGGAAGCTGGAGCAGAGATATTGGATATAAAAGTTACTTTTCATGAATAGAAATCAATAAAATACTAAAATTTTTGGAGAGTAAAAAGCTTATCAAAGCTGTTAGGTCATGGCAGCCTTTAAAAAGAAAATTTATGCTGTATAATTTACAACCTGATTGATTGGTGACTGTTGGAATATGATATTGTGACTAAGATTTTTGAATCTGATTTGTATAAGTGTTAAACTGACAGTGTTTTAAATTCTTACAGAGCAAGGCAAAAACAGTCAGAGAAAGCCAACAGAATCCCATGCCCATGGAAGATATTGAAACAATTTTGAACACACTCATTTATGATGGCAATGACCATCATCCCTATAAAAGAAGATATGCTTGACAGTGCTGATGGACATATATTAGTACTATATTGGAATTAATAGAATGTTAAGTGCTTAACCTAGTCGGCATTTGTTGTCTTTGCTGTGCCTTCTACTTCTTTAAGCTCACTGATAATACTGTAAGGCCATACAGCCTATTGACTATATACTGAGCACTTTATGGATTCTATCTGGTTTTTGATGACTGTCATGATGATGATGAAATTATATATGACGGAGTGGCTGGAATTTTAATAGCAAATTGTGCATTTTACTCATATTTTATAATTACAGGAAGAAATTGAAGTTAATTTGAAAAATCATGAATGTTATTTATTATATAGTATTCAAGTTGTTTAAAAGCAAACTTTGCTAAAAGGGACATGGACTTCTTGCTGTGAAAAACATTTATATTTACCAAGATTCAAAATTCTGATACACATATATATACATATATATACATCAATGAGTGAGTTAAAAAGTATATAAGACAGCTATTAGAGATTAATAGTGAAGGTATTCCTTCATTTAATAAAGGGCATTGAAAATATGAGGTGTCACTGACAAAATTATCTAGAGAAATTATTTTTGAATGATTGTTAAGAAGAAAATAAACTATAAAATAATTCTAACATTTGCTAAGGGCAGAAGTAATAAAGGAAACTTGAAATTTGCCCTTCCTATGTTGTCACTAAAGACAAGGAATTTTGAACTGACTAAATGCAGATATTGTGAAAAAATATATCTGGCTAAGCAAGATGTTGAAAACTTCCAGATGAGAAGGCTTAAAGAAGTAGAAGCCACAGCAAGGACAACAAATGCAAACTAGGTTAAGCACTTACATTCTGTTAATTCCCACATAATGAAATGGAAAAACATTCATAAAGCACTTACTATTGGGCAAGAACAATGTCAAATTCTGAAGACACAAAAGGAGAAGGAAGATGGTTCCTGACTTTGAGGAACTCTTGAAATTTGGATAGACAGATCAAAGGGAGGATTCAGCCTCATAGCAGATAAAAAGGTTATGAATTTGTCTGGCAAAATAGCTGGGCATATGGTAAGGCTCTCTGGACCTTGGGGAGCAGTGGCAGGGCAGATAGTCTCCCCAAAGTGGAAAGGGGAAATGGGGTGGTCCCAAGGATCAAAATGAAGTGTCTGAGTCAATATGGGAATAAGGGTAAGTAGAGACATTTAGCACAGAGCTAGAAGTGGGCTATCCATTGTCTGGTAGGAATTTGGTAACTGAATATTAGGGATTTAATTGAGAATAGGAAAAAAGTCCCTAAGAACATTCAGGCTGGTCCCTGTAGGTCCCCTTGGTAGAGAGTAAAGTCCTCTTTTCTCTGACATGGTAGCTGATAGAATTTTTCAGACCATGATGTTCTTGGACTGGGACAGAGAAGTTTAACCTTAGTAAGAAAACTTTAAGCCAAAATAGTGACAATTTTGGAAGTACATTTTTTCAATGTAAAAAATATTAATAATTATTTTTGTTTAATAAAATTATGTTTTATTTTAATAAGAAAAATTAATTGTCCTTGGAATAATTTCCAATTCTGGATTGAGTGTGTGTATGTGAGTGTGTGTGTGTGTGTGTGTGTGTGTGTGTAAAATTGCAATACTAGAACACTTTATAGAGAGAACTTCTATAGAATTTTAAAGTGGTTCAGGTTGTAAAATGTCTATTTATATCCATTAGTTTTGAACTTCACAATAATCCCATGAGCAAGTTAACCTGGGAATTTGTATCCCCATTTAACAAAGGAAGAAACTGAGGTTTGGAAAAGCTTAATGTTTTAACAATAGTCATGCCAGGCAGCTTGGTGGCACAGAATGGGAGGGGTAGTACAGAGAATTGCTACTAGGAAGATCTGTATTCAAATTCCCCCTCCATCTGTATACAAATTGTCTCTCACAGAATTACTAGCTATGTGACTGTGGGCAAATCCCTTAACCTTTCTTAGATTAACAACTACCTCATTGCATTGTTGTAAAGATAAATGTGATAATAACTGTAAAGGACTTTGCAAATCTTATAATGTTACATATAATATTTCATTTATGTTCCTCTCTTTGGTATCCTATTTAGGGTTTTCTTGCAAAGGCTAGTACTGTAGTTTGTCATTTCTTTCTCCAGCTCATTTTACAAGTGAGGAAACTGAGGCAAATAGGGTAAAATGACTTGTGCTGAGTCACACATTTAGTTAAAATCTAAGAACAGATTTAAATTCAGAAAGTTGAGTCTTTTTGACTCTAGACTTTGTATTCCATCCACTGTACCACCTAGATGCCCCCAAATGCTATATAAATATGAAGTATTAGCAGATATTAGAGGTAGATTTTGAACCTGACTATTCTTTACTATAATTTGAGCACTTTTATGAAATATGTAATTGGTGTTCTATTAGTTGTTGAAGTTATTCTATTAGCTTTCCATTAGTCTTGTGAAATGGGTCATGTGTACTTGCAAACGCTGAGTTATTATCATATATATAGGATGGTGTGCGCAATTGCTTCTAGAAGAACCCAATGTAGATTGGGGTATATATGGCATTCTACATTGACCTACCCTGTGGTTGGAAAAGAAGTCTTTTTGCATTGGATGCAAAGTTGAACCTGTCAACATCCTTAAGACAATTTGATTCAGGACCAGTCTTTTCTTTTGCTGCATTTGCATCAGAGGCTGAACCTGACTCCTTTACTCATCCAATGTGGCCAGAAGAGAAGGCTCGAGGGCCACCTCTGTACCCAACCCTTGACCATGTGACCCAAAGAAAGAATCTGAATCTTGTGGTTTTTTTTTAATTAAACTTTTAGGTTCTAGGTATAAGGAATGAAGTTTTATATCTGGACTGGAAACATGAGCCTTGAAGATACAGGCCAGAAATCTAAGCCAGATGTTGTAACTAGCCCAGTAAGGATACGAAAGAAGTAGAGTCTTGGATTTCAGCCCAGCCAAAGCTAACATTGACAAGTTTTGGATCTGGATTTTTTTAGATTAATGTTATGTAGAAGCTGAGATAAGCTATGAATCTTATCCTTCCTAAGTCCCCAGGTCCTCTCCACAGAGATTGAAATAGTGGAAGAGAGGGACTATGCCCTAGGTCCAGTGATATATTAGTAGATGTTTAATAATAAACTCTTGGTGGGGGGGTTAAGCTTGACACACTTTTAAATTTAACTGGCATTATCTATCACCTTCATATATCTTGATGATCAGCAATGAATAAACCAAGCCTGGATATATAGTGATTATTGATTTCCCAGGAATAAAGGCTAACAGTGAAAATTTAATAATCAGCCCTCCCATACTGGTTTGAGCTGATTCTAAAAATTCCTGCCCATCCCCTTTGTAAAATCTAATCTGATGTGGGGTGCTAGTTTCTGGGCCTGTAAATATGGAGACCATAGTAAATGGGATCTTGAACCAATGATAGAAAAGTGAGCTTTATCCAGTACCTTCAAAGTACCTGAAAATCCAGATATAAAATGTAGTAGATCTGGCTCCGAGAAAGTGGGACTAAAGTCAAATATATTAAACTTCTGTAACCCAAACTAATAGTAAAGAACATAGACACACAAATGCTTCAACTTATTTCAACTTTAACCCTTTCCTGTAGTTGTATATCGAAGTTATGAATATTGCTCTTGTCTCAAATAGGACCAGGACATCAGGGAGGTGATGTTAGGACATGCAAGTGACCTGAATTTAACCAAGGGAGAGCTGTGCAAAGTCACCAGCCTCACTTTCTCCTCTGAAGCCATCTGGATCCATTGCTCAGGTATGAATTAGGACTACTGGGGATGGCAGTGGGAGACCCGGCCTTTTTAAGCCAATGTCTTTATCACTCAGTTTAACTGAAGAAGCTCTCACTTCTTGATTAAGGCTGGTAAGAATGAAAGAAGAAAAGAATGACTCCTTTTGGCATAGTCAAAAAAAATAAGATCAGTGTGGTGGGGGAAGACCCTTAAAGTCTCTGGTCAAACCAAGTGCTATTTATATTCACTCTGAGCAAGTCCGGGTTCAAACAATGTCCAAGTGAGGTAAACCTGGCACCTATTGTCAATCAATGAGAGCTAGGTGATTTGGGGTTGGGAAACCCCGAGATATCTTTCCGGATTTATACTGCCTTTGAGGAAGGACCTTCTCACCAGAAACCTTGTCTCTGATCCCTCTACTTGCAGTCATAGTCTAAGGATCTGAGGACTGGGGGCAGATCCAACCTCATTTTGAAGAACTTTCTGTTTCTAATTCAATTGGATTCAGCAAATGTTTAATTTGATAAAGACATTTATAAAAATTGGAGGAATTATGAGACAAAGTTGGGTCTATGTTGGTATTCATCTTTCATTCTTGAAGAGGACCAGTGTCTTCTAACTCAAGGAATTCCTACCCAGAAGAGTATGATAATATTTTCCTACTG
Organism: Macrotis lagotis; assembly: GCF_037893015.1. Lineage (NCBI taxonomy): Eukaryota > Metazoa > Chordata > Mammalia > Peramelemorphia > Peramelidae > Macrotis > Macrotis lagotis. Next base: position 97,444,422 of record NC_133659.1, read on the forward strand.
GGAATAGATTCCTTTAAGGTAAATTTGGGACCAAACTACATCCTTCCAAGACATGATGACTTCGAAACTCTTAATTTGCTTTTACAAACAAAGCATTTCTTCTCCATATTGTATTAGCCAAATGTATCCTTCTTAGGGACAGATCTCATCTATATTTTCTTCTTTTGGTCCAGCATGGAATCACAGGCAGAAACCAGAGAAATTGATAGAGCCAAGGTCCATGATCTTGAGAAAAGATAGTTCTTAAGAATCCCAACATTTTTGCTCATAAATTTTTTTCACATAAATTTGTCTTAGAGCTCGATACTTATTTCCTGTTCACCGAAGTATCCACTCAGCCCTGCTCTAATTAATCTCATTCACATTCCTACAATTTGCCACCCTCTCTGCCCTGTCATAATGTCCTAGAAGTCACCTTAAGCAAATTCAGCTGAACCTCTGGCCATCTTGGGTAATCTCTTTGGGATGATGAATTACTCTGTATTGGTATTCTTTCTTATAAACTCAGAACAATCTCTTTTCTCTTGTGAGACAATAAAATGAAAAACCACATCAGTCCCTATTTAATTAACAGTTGAAAGCCTACATTCCCCCCCCCCCCAGGAAGTTTTCCCCAATTAACTCTATTCTGCAACCCTCTAGCACAATTCCTTACCTACTTCCTCCTTTAATAATTTTATTTTTTTTTCAGTCTATTCTTTTATATTAGTTGAGTCGAGCCAAAACTAGCTTTTGTTTTATGTTTTTGCAAGGCAAATGGGGTTAAGCGGCTTGCCCAAGGCCACACAGCTAGGTAATTATTAAGTGTCTGAGACCAGATTTGAACCCAGGTACTCCTGACTCCAGGGCCGGTGCTTTATCCACTGTGCCACCTAGCTGCCCCCCAAAACTAGCTTTTAATTTTGATTCTCACCTCCCATACTTTACTACTATCATATGAAGTCTACTGATAGTCCTATTTTTCCTATTATGTCACTCAGATAAGTAACAACTTTTTGCTATGCAGTGTTAATCAAATAAGATAGAACAAAATAAAAATAGCAATAAAAACCAACAGAACCCATGACTTTTGTTCAAACTGAATGATCACTAGACTTTAATTTTCATATTTTCTCCTTCCCTCCCTTGTGTTTTCTTCTATTAAATAATCTATGTGAAAACCTAATCATTCTACCCCTCTGGTTTTAATTGCAGTCATAGAACTCTTATTCAGATTGCCAGAAACTGAAATAAATATCCAAATTATTTTTCTGAGATTTTTGGATCAATTGCCTTATTACTATGGACATTCATTTTCTGGCTAAATCACTGAATTTTCTCTCCTATGTAAATGACCAGGTAGGACATTTGATCAACATTTTTTAAATTCATAGTAACTGACCCTGACACCACTTTCCATTAATTTTCTAACAAATGCAAATGTGAGCAACCTTCTAGCATTAACCTGGGTCACCACATCATGAAGATTTAAACAAAAATGGGTTCTCCAGTACAGGAAATAGATGTTTTAATTAAATATAGTTTCTGCCATCAATTAAACATGCTTTAGTTAGAGGAGAAAGGCACATTGTCTTACTTCCCAATAGCACTGATGCTTTTGTTCCCTCTATAATCTCAGGCCCTGAACTATTCCACTAGAGAGATTGGTTGATATACTATTGCACAATGTTGAACTGGTTCTGAACTTGCCAACAATAGCAGTTTAGTTGGCATCATTCCCCTCAAATTTAGAACAATCTAATGTCTTCAAAACATATAGAACCTTTGTAAATGTCCCAGTGTGACTGCAGTCATTTCCCTATCCCCCAACTTTATCATTTAAAACCTCCATTATCAGTGTGTGATAAATATAAAGGAAGGTTTTTTGTTTGTGTCTTTTACTCATAATCAAGCTTTTCTTTCCCTTGATTGATTTCTATAAGATGGGATGCAATGTGTGGGTTTTATATTTATACCCATACATATTCATTTAAATATCTATACATATCCATGTAATGAACTCAAATAAATCTCTGGAAGTTTTAGTTATTTTTATTCTCAGCAGTCTAGGTGGCACTGTGTCTAGAGCACTAGACTTGGAACCAGAAAGATTCATCTTTGTGCATTCAAATCTGGCCTCAGACACTTACTAGATATGTGACTATGTGTAAGTCACGTTACCTCTATACCTCATCTGCAAAATGAGCTAGAGTAGGAAATAGCAACCAATTCCAGTATCTTTGCTAAGAAAATCTCAAAGGGGATACAGATTTGACAAGACAAAAAAATGATTTAACAACAAAAATTCTCACCAGCTAAAATATACTTTTTTCTTCTTCATTTTTCTTTCAAGCACTTTAAACCAATTCTCTGTAGAAATGCTCCGTGCATTATTGAAGCAAGGAATTTGTCATTTTTATGTAGAAAGAGACAATATTAATAAAAATTTAAAATAATTTTGAAAAGGTATGGTCATGCAAGTTGTCATCCCTGTTACTTGGGAAGACTGAGATCTCAGGAATTCTGAGTTTCAATAAAACTAAGTTGAGCACCAATATGATGAACTTTCAAAAGTTGCATGGTGGGAGATATGCAAGGCTCCCTAAGGATTAAGCCTATCAGAAATGGGGTATATTAAACCTCTGCTGACCAGTATTGAGATCAGAGCTTTGAGGGGCCACTTCACTTCCAGCTTGGATGAGATAAGGAGATTCAAACAAAAAACTACCACCATCACCAACAAAAAAAAGTAGTCTGATATAGTCTATAGAGAATTGGTTTCATGATCAGGAAAGACTTGAATTTAATCCTTTCATTTGATATATGTGACAGTTAGGGAGTAGAACCAAGAAAACAATGTACACACATCAACAACAACATTGCGAGAGAACAATCTTGATGGAAGCAGCTCCTCTCAGCAGTCCATTGAGCTAGAATAACTGTATTAGACTGGCTATGGACTATATTATCCTCATCCAGAGGAAGAAAAACAAAACAAAACAAAACTCACCCAAAAAAACGCCAACCCTTCGGAATCTGATGAATGCTTTATAAATATAACCTCTGACATATCTCTTTCCCTTAATCCTAATTTCTCACACCACAAATTGCTAACCTGTAAACATGTTTACAAAATATGTATTTACAATGCTATCCTGACTGCCACTGAGGGGAGGGGGTAGGAAGGGATCATGGAAGGAAGTGTTGTAATTTAAAAATATGCATGTGCATATCGATGAAAATAAATAAATTAATTTAATTTTAAAAAAGGACTCATTTTCATGAGTTCAAATCTGGTCCCAGACCCTAACTAACTGTATGATCCTAAGCAAGTTACTAATGTTGTTTGACTCAGTTTCTCATCTGTGAATGACCTGGAGAAGGAAATAGCATTTACTCCAATGTCTTTGCTAAGAAAACTCCAAATGAGGTCATGAAGAGTCATACACAATTGAAAAATGACTGAACAAGAAAATTGATATATGCTGATTGTGTGACTCTGGGAAAGCCATTTAATCTCTCTTTGTCATAAGCAATTCTCTAAGAGTGTAAGTTGCATAAACAAACAAACAAATAAAATTGCTGCCTTGATTTGATAGAAGGTATTTCTTCATGCAGGCATTAAATTACAGGACCAATCTTTATCCTTTTACCTAATGAGAGCAATAACACTAACTAAAATCTGTATAGTGCTTTAAAATTTGCAAACTGGTTTTCTTAAGAATCTTTATTAGTTTTCTAACTTCACTTAGTTGGGACTTTTGGAAATCTTTCATTTCTTTCCCCTACCTACCTGTCAAGGAGATCTATAAAATAATCATATGGAGAATATTGAGGCTTCCTCCTTTTGTTATTCCTCAATAAACTCAATAGATTTGCAGATCTGCTCTGATGGGACCTAAACTGACATTGCAGGGGGAGAGAGAGCAGAAACCATTGACCAGTGATTTTTTTAATATTGTTTTCAGTTTCAGGATTGCCTCTAAGATGCAATGAGCCACCTAAGTAAGAATAAGGTGGAGGAAATACAATATGTAACTGTTTTGAAACATATATAAAGATGGGGGTGGGCAGGTAGGTGGTGCAGTGGATAGAGCATGGGCCCTGGAATCAGGAAGACCTGAGTTCAAATCCAGTCTCAGACACTTAATAATAACCTAGCTGTGTGACCTTGGGCAAGCCACTTAACCCATTGCCTTGCAAAAAAAATCTAAAAACCCCCAACAAAACCAAACCAAAAAAAGAAACATATTTATAAAGATATAAAAATGGTATCTCCTTAGAGGTGAATAAGTTAGTTGCCATATTATGGAATAAATGTTCATAACTCTTTCATTATCAAATTTTACTGTGGATTATAGCAAGTAACATAACATAGTTCATGTTCTTTGGAAGTTTAAACTCAAATTAGGGAAATCGAAGAAACAAGAAGTAGACAGGTGGATAATAATAAGTATATAGGAGGTTCATTGAGTAGTGTTGCCCTGGCTTCTTCATTGGATCAGAAGTTAGTACTTAACAAGGGCTATGTGTTGAACTCCAGTTTAGGCCTGCTTTGCTTAGGTAGAGATGATGAAGTTTTCAACAAAGATAATCTTGACCAGGTCATGACCAGAATAGGGTTCAAGACTGGGGCAGGGGGCGGTTAGGTGCCTAAGTGGATAGAGCACTGGCCCTGGAGTCAGGAGTACCTGAGTTCAAATCCAGTCTCATACACTTAATAATGACCTAGCTGTGTGACCTTGGGCAAGCTACTTAACCCCATTGCCTTGCAAAAACTAAAAAACTAAAAAAATAAAAATAAAAAAAAGACTGGGGCAGGTGAAAGGAGAAGAGATGGGAGCTTTTACATGAAGCATAGGGTCATATGACAGCAGCTCTAAGTATGCAAATTTGGAGAGTAAATTCCAAATGTGGTGAATAGGCTAAGTCTTGTAATAAAATTTAAGCTGTTAATTCTTAGCAGAAATTTCCTCATCAATATATTAGTCTATGACTCAATGACTCATCATTAAAATTGACTTCTGGATTTTTACATGTTGCTTATTTTTACTCCAGTCACTATGTAGGGGTATAGTGTGGCAGAAAGTATGTTTTGTGGCAAAAGACCAAGACTAGAAATCATGGAAATATTTCTTTAGATCTCAAAAGAACTGAAGCCTACAGTCAAAATAAGGGGCTTCATTCATAACTCTGTATCATTTACCACAGTCCTCTAAACTTTAGATTCTAAAGGAAAGACAATGCAAAACAGAAACACCAAATTGGTATGAGGCAAAAATCATAAAGAAGTACCTTAACTAACAACTTAGTATTCATTTTCTATCAACATTTACAATGTTTCCAAGTAATTTGACTTCTGGTCTCATCAGCCTTTGCTCAATAACTCTCAGAACTGGGTGTTCCTATTTCCCTCCATCAATAAATTGAGATAATAGTGTAACTGCTGTGAGAACAATAAAATAATCTTTTGGGCAAAGTTTCCAAGGAAATTAGCAGAGATTCCTTCTAAAACAAAACTAACCCCGAGAATAGCAATTGTCTCTTCTTGGCTTAAAATAGGAATTACATATTCATATCTCTCCAACATTATCCACTTGCAATATTGACTCCCTAACATGCTAACTTCCATCTTTCTGACTTGCAGTGTGCAATAAGTTGTAAAAATAACAAAGAAAACCTCTCATTGATTTTCAAGTCAGGGCTCTCAGAAAGAAGCTAAGAAAATATGTGTCTTTTATGGTTGAGAAGTTCGGGGACCTCAGTTCAAATTTTGGCTTTGGGACCAACTTCAAGAGAAATCACTTCATCTTTCTGGGAAAAGGTTACCTTCTCTATGAAATGAGTTGGGGGTTAGTAGTCTAACCAGCTTTAAATCTATGACTCTATAATAATCTGACAAAATTAATAGGTTGTACTTAGTATCAAAGAACTTTTATAAAAAGGACTTCATTTTACAAATGAAGAAGCTGAAATTCAAAAGGACATGATTTTGGTTGCAAAAGTTGTAAATAACAGAACCAAATTTAGTAGAAAGTCTTCCATATTCTTTAGATTATCATCAGTCAGGAATTGTTTATATAAAGCAAGTTCTGGCAATCTCTGTTTATCTACTCAGTTCTTCTGGTCCAGCAAAATGAGTAGAATTATGATAGAGTATAGAATATAAGATATAGAGAGGATACTGGGACAATGTGGCAGAATGGAAAGAATTATACAAAAAGAATTAAGAATACTATTTCTATACTTACTAGCTGTGTGACCTTGAATAAGTCTATTTGCCCTAGTTTCCTCATCTGTAAAATGAGAAAAATAATAGTTCCCTATCTGATAGGGTTATTAAAAAGAACAAAAGAAAAAAGTTGTTAAATCATTATTGATTTGAAAAATGTAAATTCTTATCCCAGAAGCTAATGTCTTTGGGTTTGTCTAACAGTAGATTGTCAAACAAAAGTCATTTACAACTGTTTCTTTTATACCTAATTTAACCAGCTGGTTCATTACTCTATTTCTCAACCAGTACCAGGCAGTAATATAATTATAGATCTGGTTCAACTACTGTACTCTGCATTTTTTCCATCAATTCCCTTGATATTCTTGATCTTTTTTGTTCCAAATGAATTTTGGTACTATTTTTTTCTACTATTTTTTTGGTAGTTTGAAACGACATGGAATAAATGATTTAATTTGGGTAGAATTGACATTTTTATTATATTAATTCAGTCAAATTCACTCCACCCCCTCCCAGAGGGCCTTCCCTTAAAATAAAGGCAATTTTCTAAAAAGAAAAGAAAAAGAAGAGGCAAAAATAAAAACTTCAGTAAAATAAATGAGTGAATCAAAAAAAAATCCATATTCCATACCTGTGGACTTCACACCTCTGCCAAGCAATGGGAGGGAGTGATTTCTTGTAAAATGTTCTAGAATTTTATAATTCCACGAAATTCATTTTTGACTGTTGTGATTGTTTTTTCCATTTACATTGCTGCAATCATTATGCATATATTTCTTTGTGATTCTGCTGATTACATTCTTCCTCAGTTCATAATAAACCTTTCCATCCTGCCCTCTATTTATTGTATCCATTGTTTCAGAAAGCAAGGCAATATTCTTTCACATTCATGTTTGTCTTTTGCATGTATATACTTACATACATGTATATCCTTTATGTATAATTTTGTGTATATACACATACACACACACATATATATATAAGCTCTTTATCCTTCTGTATATCCATACACAGGCACACACATCAATATGCCACACAATATATGTATATATAAAAACATATTGCATATATCTTGGATTCCATATCCCAATGCTTATTTGAGAAATTTAATATAAAACCTTTCCAAATTTGATCACTGACCTTCTAATCTTAGATGTACTAATTTTGTTTATGCAGAAGCTTTTCAGTTTCCTGTAATTAGTCATCTACTTTATTTTCTTTAATTAACTCTATCTTTTCTTTGGTTATGAATACAACTATCCATAACTGTGACAAATATATGATCTTCTATTCTTTTAATTTTATTTTGCATGTACTAAGATAATGTGGTTTTGATGTCACTTTTAATATGATTATATTGATTTTCTAATGTTGAAATATACTTGCATCCCTGGTATAATTCCAAAATAGTTATAATGGACTTCTTTGATGATTTTCTGTCATTTGTTTGACAGGATTTTATTTTAAAATTTTAAGTAATATTCATTAATGATATTAGTCTATAATTCTTTGACTTATTTCTCTCTCTCTCTCTCTCTCTCTCTCAGTTTTTGCAAGACAATGGGATTAAGTGACTCGCCCAAGGCCATACAGCTAGGTAATTATTAAGTGAGACTGAATTTGAACTCAAGTACTCCTGACTCCAGGGCCAGTGCTCTATCCACTGCGCCACCAAGCCGCCCCTTTGACTTATTTTTCTGTTGGAAATTAGGACTACATTTGTCTCAAATAAATCCAGTAGGGAAGCTAAGTGACACAGAGGATAGGGCACTGGCCCTGGAGTCAGATAGAGTCAGATGCTTAATAATTACCTAGCTGTGTGACATTGGGCGAGTCACTTAGCCCCATTGCCTTGCCATAAAAGAAATTAAAAAAAAATCCAATAGTGTTTTCTTTCCCCATTTGTTGGAAAAATTTATATAACATTATTATTTCTTTAATAAATGCTTATTGAGTGATGAATTTAAAAGAATATTATAATGAGGGGCGGCTAGGTGGCGCAGTGGATAGAGCACCGGCCCTGGAGTCAGGAGTACCTGGGTTCAAATCCGGTCTCAGACACTTAATAATTACCTAGCTGTGTGGCCTTGGGCAAGCCACTTAAACCCCATTTGCCTTGCAAAAAAACCTAAAAAGAAAGAATATTATAATGCTATTTTATATATATTAGGACTAGAACTTTTCTTTAGTATTTTTTCAAAATGAGCACTATTTCATTTTCTGAGATTAAATGATTTAAGTATCTATTCTATTGTTAGTTTGGGGGTTTTATATTTTTAAGTAGTTCTTTAATTTTGTTCTCAGTTTTGTGAGAATATAATTATTAACAATATGTTCTCATAATCCTTTTTATTTCTCATTTTGTTATGATTTCAACTTGTTTATGATTTTGCTGATCTGATTTTTCTGCTCTATTCTTCTTAATTGGCTAAAGTTTTTTGTTTCTTTTTTTAGACTTTTCAAAGTAGTATCTTTTAGATTTGTAATTTCTAGAGATTTTTATGAGATCTAATTTATTTCTATTTTGCTTATTTTTGTATTTTTGTTTAAAATTATATTGAGTTCACCAATAATTTTCTTTCCAATTTTTTAAATATATTTTTTAGGAATATAATTTTCCCCTAAGAAGAAATTTGCCTGTATCCAAAATTTACTATGCTTTTGTTAGCATTTTCCTTCATATAATTATGAATTATTTCTATAACTTTGTTCTCTGACCCTATCGTGATCTAGGTTTTCATTATTGATTACATTTTCTTCTGTTTTCTTTATGCTTTTATTCATAGTACTTTTTATTGAATTATGTTCTATAAAGAATGTTCATATTCATTTATTTTCATTTTCTCTTAATACATGGTCAATTTCTATAAAAGTTCTATTTGTTGCTGAGGAATATATAAATTCTTTAGTGGTCTCATTTAGAAGATACTTGAAGCCCTTTTAGGAGCAACTATATGGTGCAGTGAATAGAGCACTGGGCTTGGAATTAGTAAGACTCATCTTCATAAGTTTAGATCCAGTCTTAGACATGTTCTAACTATATGATCCTGGACAAGTCATTTAAAACTGCCTCATAAAATAAGACTAAGAAGGAAATGGCAAACCTCACTAGTACCTTTGTCAAAAAACCTGCCCCCCCTACACACACACACACACACACACACACACACACACACACACACGAGTCACAAAAGAGTGAGATATTGAAAAATAAGAAGAAATCTTTTAAGTATATTTCCTCTAACAATTTGTTCAGTTCTTCATTTTTTTATATCTTTCCTTTAGATTTTTTTCAAACCCTCAGAGGAAGAGACTAAGGTCTCCTATTATTTTGTTATTGCCTATATTTTCTTGTAATCTGGCTATTATTTTTCCTTTCTGAATTTATATGTTATGATGTTTAGAGCATATAAATTTAATGTTGACATTGGAATATTTTCCATAGCTTTTCAAAATAATGTGATCCCCTTGTTTATCTCTATGTTGTGATTTTTTTCTAATTTTTCTGGAATCCTGATTACAACTTCCTCTTTTTTATTTATTTGATTGATACATTTTATATGAGTCTCTGATTTTTATTCTGTATGTGTTTTTGGTTTTTAAACTACGTTTCTTGTAAGCAATAGATCATGAGGTCTTGTTTCCTTATTTGATGTTTCAATTTTTCAGTTTAATTGATTTTTTAATCCATTAGAATGAAGTGTATGTTTTTCCTTCATTTTTAATATGCTTTTTAAAAAAATCAGGATATTTTTGTCTCTTTTAAAACAGTACTTGCCTCTTTAATTAGTTTTGCCTTATCTACCTTATAGTAACCCTATTCCCAGAAACTTTCTTCTCTTCAACTTCAATTATACCTTGCCCCTCGTATTTTTTACCTCTTCCCAGAATTTCAGTCACCTATTTTTTTCTTCCTTCCTTTTGTTTAGTTTAATAATTCCATTTTCTCAGGTAAGTAAAAATTCCATTTTCTCCCTTTTACTTCTGTTTTAACTTTTTTTACATTTTCTGGGTATTTTTTTCTCAAAAACATTTCTTTCTCTCATTCTCATTCCTTTTTATCTATTCTAAAATTTTATTTTTTTTCCTTCATGGTCATTTATGCCCATAGTTTTTAATTACCCCAGGGTTACAAATTAAGGGTTATCAAAGTCTTGTGACACTTAAGAGTAAAATAAATTGATGAATAGATAACATAAAAGATGAGTATAAGAGGAGAGAGGGAGGGTGAGAGAGAGAGAGAATAGTGGGATTGTATGACAATGCAGACTTTGCTTAGAAAATTATATGGTTATTTAAGAAGCAATTAATCAGTGAAAGTGGTTTGTGGGTATATCAGCATGCAAAATCCCCAGTAATTTATTGATGGGTTCAAATGTGAATCTCTAGATGGGCAGGTTTGCTTTTGATTGAACTTTCACTTAGGGATCCTAAGAAGAAGGAGGTTTAAGGCAACTCTAGAGATGGGCATCCCCAGTTGTGCAGCTAATTAGCTAATGAAACAAGTGAGATCATAATTTTATCATATTCTACTCTGATTAGATCATATTGGGAGTTATAGTAGAGGTGAAATCAAATGGGAAATGTGGCTTCCAAAAAATAAAAGAATATGGTCTTAGGTTACATTGCTGCTTCCCTATTATTCAAAATAAGGGAAAAGATAATTCTGCTATACTTTACCTTGCCATATTACATAAAGGATGAGTTTCAGTTCTGTATGCCATATTTTAAGAACTTTGACAAGTTAGTTCATGTAGATAAGAGAATAAATAGTGAAATAATATAGGTTGAAGAATGAGCCATTTAAAGCTGGCTTTAAAGAACTCAGAAAGTTTAATTTTGATAATAAAAGATTTAGGAGGTCTTAGTTGATATCTTCAATTATCAGTCTATGGCACAAAGAAGGATTAAGTCTATTATGGTTGGTTTCAGAATTCAGAGCTGGTAATAATAATTGTAAATCCTAAAGCTCTCCCCAAAGTTATTCTAGCAACTGGGAAGAGAAATGTAGTATCTGAATTCAATCCAATCCAACAGGCAATGTATATTGCTAGGGGTGGTGTACAAAGTTCAAAACAAAAGAATCCCTATCTTCAAAAGTTGAATAGAATAGATATGATCTTCCAGTCATCTTCTAATGGAAAAAGAGAATACTAAAAATAAAGTGGGGGAATATACAGGTGAACTCACTGAGAAAGTGCATAATATTATTGATAATGTTAGAGATGTAATTCAAACCAAGATCTCCAGATTCCCAAACTAGAATGTTCTGAAAGCAATTTTGACCTACTCACAAGAGTTCATTGTTAAATTTTCATTGTGACCATCTATATCTTGACAACCAATACAAATCAAGGTTTGATTTATTGTGCTATTGACTACCTAGAATTGAGAAACTGATGGAGAAAATGTCAACTATATACATTAACCTTAAAAATGTGTCACATATACAGTTTAACTTTCTAACAGCTTTCACCTGTTAAACATCTACTCCAAACCTAGTGTTCTTTCTACTTAATGCTATAGTTTTGTTTTGTTTTGTTTTGTTTAGTCTAGTTTTTCATTTTGTAATGGGCACTTGGGACTTGCATACACCACCCAAGAAGTCAACAAGTTACCTAGGTCAACAAAAGGGAACATGCTTCAGGGAGAATGGAGTAATGACCAGTATATGAAAATTTTTTGTCATTCTATTCCAATTTTGAAAACAGTCTTTTTTCCATTGATTTTATGGCTATATGTATAGGAATCTTTAAAATGCCTCAATAAGCCAGGGAGGGAGACATTCATATCAGTTAGAAAGGGGGAGGCCTTGATGGCTGCCTCATTTTCCCACTCCTACCTTAGACCCCATGCTACTCGTGAGACTTTATTAGTTTTTTCTTTTTTGTCTTAATGATATTTTATTTATTTTTCCAACTATATGCAAAGATTGTTTTCAACAATCATTTTTTGGCAAGGATTTGATTTCACAGTTTTCAGTCTTCCTCTCTTCCCTCCCCCTCCCCTTGACAGAAAGAAAACAATCTAATATAGGCTATATATGTATAAATATGTTAAACGTGTATTCATATTTATCATGTTGTAAAAGAAGAATCAAATCAAAAAGGGATCCACCTATTTCCATGACAGATGCAAGGAGCAGACCTGATCATAACACAGGTTATGGGAATCCTGGATTCCAGCAATCCAGATTGTATGATTCAACCAGCCGAGAAGCCCTGAAGGGAGCATCGTCCCAATTCTGTATTTTTATCCACGTCAACTAGTACTGTGCAGAGACATTAGGAAGCACTTAATAAAAATTTATAGATTGCTTGAATGTAAGCTCCTTGAGGGCAGGCACCATCTCACATTTATATTTGTATCCCTAATATTTCTCAAAATGTTTTGGATAAAGGAAGCATTTAATAAATAATTTTTCACTCTGACATTAATTTGTTTGCAATTCACTTTTTCTAATGGACAATTTTATATTCTTAATATACTGGGGTAGTATATTAACTCATCATGATTTGCTTTCTGGCCTTGATACTCCTATTTTGTATTTCTTACATACACTGACAACTTAATCAAAAGTGGACCCTTCTTAGCCTTGTATTTTTATTTAATTTGTTGTTCAGCTGAATCCAGAGCCTCCTAGAAACCTCTTTCCATGATCTACAGGCATCTGTTGTATAAATCAAGATGATTTAAATTAGGCCTGCCTGCCTGTAGCTAGTTATGACAGACAGTTCTGGTTCAGCCAGAACTAATTAAGGCCATGTTGAAGCTCCGTGACTTTTCCTCCTCCTGTTCTTGGTTAGGTCTAACAGTATTCTAATGTGGGGCAGTGGTGAGAGCTCCAGGGATGCCACAGGGAGTGGGGATTTCCCACTTTCCACTACTCAGAGCTGGCCTAGATCATCTGCATGATACTGAGCAGGATCACCACAGGCCAGCAGGCCCACCTCCACCCACCTCAGCAAATGTTCCTCCACCCACATGGACACTAATTTTAGATGCCTGTGGAGAAAGATTGACCACTTCTTATTTCCAGAACTAGTTATCATCTGAGTCAGCAAAGTTGTGCTTGGACAGTTACTCTGGCCTTTATATATTCATTTGAAAGGAGAAGAAACCAATACCCTGATTTCACACTCATAGCCCCCAAAGGACAAGGGCTCTTTGTTCTTTTGGTTCTTTGCTTTGGTTCTTCTCTAGTTCTTTCCCCAAATGAGATTAATAATTTCGTGCTCTTTTGAATTCTCCTATGTTCTTAAACATGGACTGAATCTAATGACACCTCTTTTTTCTTAATCAAAAAAAAATTTTTCATGGTTGAAACATGCAGGTCCTAACTTGAGCCTCCTTTCCAGTAGCAATTTGTGAAGAGGCTGCCTCCTTGCAGCAATACCAAGAAATTGTTTTTGTCCATACCCATGCAGCCAATGTTGTAAAAGCACTGTTCCAGGATGAGTTACTTTAATGGCCACTTTTCAGCCAAATAATGACAGCTTTCTAAATGTAGAGAAAAACTTACCACTGCTAGAGCAGTATAATGCACTCTCTCTCTCTCTCTCTCTCTCTCTCTCTCTCTCTCTCTCTCTCTCCTGATTTTCAAAAAAATCTAGGTTCCATACAGAGATTTTTTTAAAAAAGAACTTCTATTTCTAATGAATGACATTGTCTCTATAAAGTATCTCTCCTGCTATTTTGTGAGGACTAAGTGGATTACTATTGATTACTTGAAATGTCCTTTTGTTTCCATGATCATATGGAAGCAAGACATCTGATAATTGTTTGGCATAATATTTATGTAAGTAAGATTGAAAGACTAAAATGACTGGAATTTAAATTTTTTAATTGAATATCAAATGGCTATAAAATACATTTACCAAAGCTTAATGGCTTGCATCAGAAAATAAAACAACACTTTATTGTCAAGTACTTTTACTGTACTTCATTTGTGGGAAAGGAACAATTTAGAGTCATTTGAGAGTTTATATAAGATTTTTTCCTTATAAACTTTTCTCATAAAATGGATTTTCCATTTTGAATCAGCAGAATTAGCCCACTATTAATTAAGCTTCTACTATATATCAGGACCTGTGCTAGGGATATGAAGAAAGTCATAAAGCAGTCCATGCCTTGGTTCACAATCTAATGGAGGAAGACAGCACATACAAAGAAGCAGTAATGGGAGGTAGTACAGTATCCCACAAGGGGGCATGATGAAAGTCCAGAGGAGTGCAGCCAGGTGGGAAATGAGATGGCTGCCCTGGGTGCCCTCTTTAAATGGAGACTCTGGACACTTTCCATTCCCCTCCTTCTCTAATCAGACGGAGGGAAAAGCAAGGACTCTCTATCTTTCTACATATTTAGAGAATTATCTAGCAAGACAGAAGTATTCATCCCATGAAAAAATGATTCTCTAACTCTTGGCTTAGATTTAGAATAAAGCTATTGATATTCTTTTGAAGGACTATCTTGGGCAATTACTCTGGCCTTTACATATTTATTAGAAAATTTGGGGGTAGTTACTTATGTTAAAGTATGGCCACTATGAGGAAAACTGTGTTAAAGTATTACCAATATAAGGAAAATTACCATGTGTAAATGACCAGGGATCCCATCCATTCAGGCCTGTTACAACCTTGCAGGCTACAGCTGCCTCACATTTTGCATCTCTCTACACACTCAGCCTCCTTCCCACTCCCCTAGGGTCTTTCCTAACTCACTAATCCCTGTTTATGATCTTGAATTTGTTTATGGGTTTCACTTATGTAAGTAACTCCTTACATGTCATTAATTTGGGAGGTCAAATAACAACACAGAGTTATATTTAGCATTACAAATATGTTATCTTTAATGAAGGTTAATTTTGTTCTCCAGAATGATACATTTTTAGCAAAAATCAGAATACTTGATTAACGTTAACCTTGAATCTTTTAAGTTGGCAATTTGTATCATAATGGATTGTCCAAGGTTTTGGCAGTCATTTAAGTAGCATCAGTATTGGATTTTGTATCCCAGACAAATGGTGAAAGTGTTTAACTTTATAGGCTAAAAAAACAAAACAAAACAAAACTAGTTCTAGTATGGTTTAATTGAGGATGTATATGTGAAGGTAACTCTGACCTTCAGGGGATGTTTGATCCTAATGTTAATTTAAAGAAAAATTGGTCAGAAAATCTGAATATTCAAAAGTGGGAGAATGAAAGGGTGGGAAGGAGGAAGGAGGGCACGAAAGTTCTGTTCAGGCTGAAGAGTTTCCTGGTGACATTTCAGTGCTGAGGCTTATTAACCACAGCTGATGAAAAGGAGTACAGTTACCTTGTAGGGGCCTCTCAAAAGGAACACCACAAGCCAGGGCAGTGGAGACTCAGGGGCTCCTTTGGCCAGTGTTCTGGTAACCTGATCAATGCAGAAGACTTTATATCACCCTAAACATGTTAACAGTTACTCAAGTCCTGCATATTTGGGGGATTACCTACTGAGACAGAATTGTTCACTGCAAAAACAGCTCTGTAACTACTGAGAATTAGTCCAACTATTTAGACATTATCAAACAAATATCTGAACTGCATTAATAGACACCACAGCATTACCATCTGTATAGTGAAGCACCAAATGGATGAAAATGAGCTGTTTTTCCTTTGATGTGACTTCACCCAAATGTGCAGATAAAAGACTGTCTACTATTTATTATGAAATTACTGGAAAAAATTAGAAGCCCTTAGGGTTTACTCAGATCCTGCAAATTAGCTAGAGTAGATTTCATCATCACTTCCTTCTGTACAATGGCATTCAGGGCAAACAAAAGCCATGCCAAAAGGGGCTCCAATTTCATCTATATAGAATCTTAGATGGGGGAGGAAGAAAATACCCTAGCCTTAAATATACAAGGGAAGAAGAGAGCAGAGTATAGGCCAAGGTATTTGAGATATATTCTCTCTCCAAGACAGGAAAGGGAAGGTGAACTTCTCAGTACTCAGTACTATAATTTGGCCCTTGGAATAGCAGGAGACAAGATAGTCTGTAAGGATTCATTGGAAAAGTATATAGGGGTGACAGCTAGGTGGTACAGTGGAGCCCTAGAGTCAGGAGGACCTGAATTCAAATGGGACCTCAGATACTTAATAATTATCTAGTAGTGTGACTTTGGGCAAGTCCCCATTGCTTTTCCAAAAGAAAGAAAGAAAGAAAGAAAACTATGTGAGGGTGGACTTTTTTTTATCTTTATTCATAACCCTCCCACATAGTTGAACCTTAAAACCACATCCTCTCAGCAGCAATTACTAAGCATCCATGGAACTAACCCTGGGAATGAGCACCTAGAATATTGCCAACAATCGGAAAAATTGAGGGAGTGCCAATAGATATTTTCTGAGGAACATTTATTCCCCTGCCAAGTTCTAGCCAATCATCAGCAGAGGTAAGTATTTCACCTCAATGGCCATAATTTTTGAATGATAGAAACCTCAGAGAAGCAACAGAGTACAGAGGATGGAATACTAGATTTGAAATTCAAAGACCTACATCTACCTTTTCTACTTGCTATCTGAGCTACCCTGGTCTAATATCTGTCTTTGAGCCCATTTCCTCATCTGCAAATATCCCTAAGGTATATTCATAACGTTCATATCTGTATATTCCTAATGTTCCTTCTTCCCTACCTAATCCTGTGATTTCTGAATATGCTCCCTAATATTGAGCCCAGGTAAGGATATTTCCACCTCATTTACTTGCTTTATTAGGGATGGTAGGGGGAAATAGGAGGGAGAGGAGAGGGGTAGGCTATCTCAAAAATCTTAGTGCAGTTTTAAACTATAATAACTTAATATTGACTAAGATATTGGGAAATCTATTACTAGTTGCAAAGCTGAGCCCCTAGAATAGGTCAAGGTGATATGCTGATATACTCTGTCTTTAAGGAATTCACAATGCACTTGGTAAGACAAAACAAATTTGCCAAGGCCTTTAAATAAGTTATAAAGTAACATCAGAGAAACATGAATGTTCTTCTTGCTCTTTGAGAAACTATGGATATATAATCTAATCTTCTTTCAAAGAGGGAAAACCTGAATACACACTGATGAGCTCTTAGATGTATATAAGACAAAATGATAGATAAAAGAATTGAAAACAGAGACGCTTCAATCAGTCAATTCATTTTTATTAAACATTTAGTATGTGTCAGATACTGAGTTAGAGATACAAAAAGAGACATCAGACTCTTTAAGGAGCTCACAAGGATGAAATGAAAAACAGGGAGATCAGAGAGCAGGTTAACTAAGTAAGATTCCTTGAGGTAATTTTTTTTTCTTGGAGAGTCAGCAGAAGAAGATATAAGCTACAATAATATTGGCAAGACTGAGAAAGAGGAAAAAGAAACTAGTGAGTTGCAGAGGTGAGAGTTGGTGAATAGCTTAGAAAGTTAGGCAGATTAGTAGAATTCAATTTTTCAAGGGAACTAACTGGTCACCCAGTCCAATTCATTCCTGAACAAGAATCCCACCTACAATATACTACACAAATGGTCACCCAGTCTTTGAACACCTTCAGTGAAAATGGATGACAATCAACTCCGATTTTGGACAACTCTAATTGTTAAGAAATTTGTCTTGACTTCAAGATTAAACTCCCCTCTTTGCAACTCTTTTCTATTCCTAGAGAGGAAGTGATGAAGAGGAGACCTGTATTTGGAATCACTGAAACTGAATTCAAAGCCCAGCTCTGACATTTGTTGCCCATGTGACCTTAGGCAAGTTATGTGACCTTCTTGGGCCTTAATTTGTAAAATTAGGAGATTTGAAGAGACAGTCTCTGAGACTCTCTCCACTTCTAAAACTTTCCTTCACTTAAGCCTGCTACTCTTCTCTAGAGCCAAACAAAACAAGTTGAATCCCTCCTCCATGTGATTGTCTTCAAATATTTTGAGACATCTATTATGTTTAGCCATTTTTTTTCCATTTTGAATTTAGATGCCAAAATATGCCAACATATTTTCTCTGCTCATAGAATATTAGCTCCTCAAGGGTGGGACTATTTCTTTTTTTTTCCCCCCCTTCTTATCCCTAATCCCTAGCATAGGACTTGACCTATAGTGGGCCCATAATAAGTGCTTTTTGATTGATTGATATGCACAGATAAGTAAATCAAAGGTAATTTGAGGAGGAAGAGAACAAGAACAAGTGTCAGGTTCAGGAATAGCTGTCATCAGGTTGTTGTGCCTCAGGGGACACCTACATGCAACTTCAGTCACCCAGACTGAGGAAGCTTTGCAATCTGTTATTGAATATCCAGGTGAATGTTGGGAGGATTTAAGCCTGAATACTTAGACACAAAACACTGAAATAACTTTGAATGATGTTTTCTATGTCTACAGGTGCTCTGAAGCATGCAGCAATGCACTAATAATATGGAAATACCGAGTCAAGAATTTTACAAAGATTGCAAATTTTTGTTCATAAACACTGTGGATTATTACAAAGAGAATAATTTCTACTTTCCCCAGGGAACATGTAAATGACCTCTCCTTTGCATAACTCTCTAACCTGTGGATTTATCAATCAGCCAGGGATTTTCTCATTCAACCATTAATTCTCTTCATAAAATAAAAACTTCTTTACGTGAACTACCTGAAATTTTAATTTGAACCTATTGTGAAACTAAAAAAGCAACAATAAAACAAAGCTATATTCTCTACATGAAGAAAGGCCACACTCAGGAAGGTAATCTCTGGTCTCCTTATTTCTGCTCCAAGTGTTATACTGATGACAGGATAAGCTCACTCATTAGAAAACAGAAGAACTGCCTTATGATAAAACCATCAAATATTGGAAGTGACTGATGAAGGATATTGGTTTTGATGAGACACCAGAGGATTTGTATGAGAATCATTATTAAATTTCAATACAAGCTTCCCAAAGAGTAGGGTTTCACAATGCATCACACAATCAAGATATGCAAAGCTAAAATCTGATTAAGGTCTTCAATATCCTTTACATATTTAAAATATCATATCTTCTTTTTTATTCCAACAAATTGTTAACAGTGACAGAGCTAGTTTGGGTTAATGATACTTCTAAGGAGGCAAGGAAATAATGTTATTGAAGCAATGGATTTCATGTGCCCATGAATAATAAGAGGGAGACCTAAAAAGCTCACTCAGGATCTCAACATTAAGAGCTAGAAGGGATGATAGGGATCACCTAGTCTAACCCCAAACATGCATGTATATATGTATGTATGCATACATTTTGTATATGTATATATATATATATATATATATTTATATGTAGTAGACATGAAGTGACAGAGCTGGAACAACTCTGGAACATCAAGGTTAATTGATTGGTTAATTGGTTGTTGTCCTTCAAGAGGATCAGAATTACTATATTGGGGTCAAGGTACAGTGTGTCCTACTATGACTGATCAGCCCAGTATGAACTTGGGTCTACCACAGGTTAAGCATAAATAGTCCTTATGAATATTTAGAGGAAGAGATGACTCAAATTTGTACAACACATTGCCTTTGAGCTACTGTATTGGATATATATTATATATATGTGTGTGTGTGTGTATATACATATACATATATATAATATATATATGTGCAAAATATCTGTACATGTATAAATGTATGTATGTATGTAGATAATGTACTGAATTTTAATTCAGAAAAACCTGGATATCAATACCATCTTCAAAACTTTCTAGTTGTGTGACTCTGGGGAAGTCATTGAACCAATCTATACCTCTGCTTTCTCATCTGCAAAATGGGAAGAACAAAACTACCCATTTCACAAGACTGAACACATATATAAAGCACTTATTGTTGTTGCTCAGTTGTTCCTTCCTGTCCATTCATTCATTTTATAACTGTGAACCAGGGCAATACTGTCCATGGAGTTTTCTTGGGAAAGACATTCAAATCTTTGTCAGCACTCTACTATGACCTGTCTTGGGTAACTCAGCCTGACATAGTTCATAATTTCATTGAACTACACAAGCCCCTCTGCTTTGACAAGGCAGTGATTCAGGAGAAGTTGTGGACCTTATAGTATAAATGATAGCAACTGAGGAAATTAAGGGGGACTAAGACAGCAAATAATTGTAGCATTTGAAAGAATCACACACACTGACTCCATCTTTTGATTCAGTCTTTGAACTAGTTAAGTTCCTTTTCTGTGCAATTAACAGGATAGTGCAATTTCTGCCTTGTGACAAAAATGTAGTCAATTTTAGAATTTGGTAGAAAATCTTTTTGTATTGTTTGAAACTAGCCCTCTATGGTTGGCAAACTGAACCACCTCTCCTTGCTAATTAGAAACTCTTAACCAAGGACCTAGATTATACTGGCCAATAACACAGTCAGGTTCAAATATTGGTACATGGAATTTTCTCACTACTCAACATCTCATGCAACCCATATGACTTACCTGAAAACCGGTCCTGTATTGATCAATATTTCTTTGATTATTTATAGATGAGAGTGGGACACCCCCTTTTTTAAGACAAGGAGCTATGCCTGTTCACTCTCCTCCCAACTTGGGAAATTTTTAATTCCTTTTATTACAAATTAGATTATTTAATGTTGTCTTGTTTAATTTATTGACCTTATTTATTATAAAAGAATGTTTCCCCTTTATTCAATATACTCTGCCAAAGTTGAGGAAGGCCACTAATCCCAATTTGTTAGGCAATTGCCATCGTATTTCTTAATAATTTGTTATGCTTGGAAGAGCCAAACTTTGTTTCCACAGTCATTTCATCTTTCTCCTACCACCTTACTAATTTGACTCCAAATCTAGTAACTCCTTCCAATATGCCTTTTGGTACTCTTCTGTAAAACTGGGATAATAATTCTTGTATTATTGCCTTCCTCAGCTGGTTGAGTGAGCAAAAAGTTCTTTATAAAACTTAAATTCTCCTCCTTCCTCTCCTCTTCACTTTTCTTCTGTCATGCTCCTCTCTATCCCTAATTTTACTTCCTGTAGAAGCATAATTTTATATAAATGGAAAAGATACTTTGAAAGGTTAGAGGTCAGTCAGCTTGAGGTTTATTTCAGTCTTTTCTAGGCAAGATAGCATAGTGACTAGCTGTTATTAGCATCATGATAGTTATATAAATGAATAATTATTGAAAATATCAATGAATTTATTTTTCTTAATTTATGACTGGGATACATAACTATTCCCACTTTAAGGTTGTCTAATTTGTACCTTTAGCCTACTGAAAGGATAATTAGGCATATATATATATATATATATATAAAATATATATATATATATATATACACACATGGATATTATTTTCAAATTTTACATTTTGTGTATATTTTCTGAAAATATTCACCAGAATTTTTTAATGTTAAGATGTGAACAACAAATAGATAATCATAGATTCATAATTATCACTAGGATAGAAGGATAGGTCATCTAGTTCAACTCTCCTATAATATCTTCTATAAGTAGCCTTGTAATTTTTCCCTAAACATCTCCAGGGATACGAATTCACTCATTGATGAGTCATCAGACTATTCTATTTCAGGATCACTCTAATTATTAGAATGTTCATCCTAATTTGGCACTAAAATCTCCCCTTCCTTTGCACCCCCACTTAAATTTCTCCTTGTTATTTCTGACCTCTGGAGAGACCAAGAAGAAATGTATGCCTTCTTTTGTATATAAATAGCAACTAGATGGTGTAGTAGATAGAGAACCAGCCCTGGAGTTCGGAGAACTTGAGTTCAAATCTGGCCTCAGACACTTGACCCTTACTAGCTGCATGAACCTAAGCAAGTCACTCAACCTTGACTGCCTTGAATCTAGGGACATCTCCAGTCATCCTGATTCATATCTGGCCACTGGACCCAGATGACTCTGGAGGAGAAAGTGAGGCTGATGATTTAGCTTAGCCCTCTCTCACTCAAATCCAATACATGTGCTTGTCATGGCATCACGACCCTGATATCATGGTCTTCTTGAGTACAAAGGACAAGCATATAAATAGCAAACATTTATATACCACTTAAATGTGCAGACACTGTGCTAAGCAATCTATCTCATTTAATCCTCATGAAAACCCTGGGAGGTAGGTGCTATTCATTTTACAGTTGAGGAAATAAGCCAAATAAAGATTATATAAATTGCCTAGGGTCTGCTATTTAGTCGTTTCAGTTGTGTCAACTCTTTGGATTTTCTTGGCAAAGGTATTGGAATGATTTGCCATTTCCTTCTTCAGCTCATTTTACAAATGAGGAAACTGAGGCAAACAGAATTAAGTAACTAGTTCAGTGTCACCTAGTAAATAAGTATCTGAGGCTAGACTTGAATTCTGCTCTTCCTAACTCCAGGCCAGGTTCTCTCTACTGTGCCACCTAGCTACCTCTATATTTTTGAAAATAACCATAAGATCTGTTCTAAGCCTCCTATTCTCTAGGGAAAACACCCTTTCCTTGTTGCTTTAATCATTTTCTATAAGATGGTTTTGAATAATCCTCAACCCTTTGTATCCCATTATGGAAGGCCAGGAGACCAGATCATGAAAGTCTAGGTCAGGAGCCTGAATATTTTATAAAGCTAGTTGCCAAGGAACAAGAACAGTAATGTAAGAACTCAGTTTTGAAATGAAAATTGTCGATAGTAGCTCTAGTTTATTTTAGGTGGAATTCCAAACATTTTCATTGCACAGTGTTTCTGAATTTGAATATCCTTTACTGTATGTAGAAATGAAATATACTTCTGTTCTTATACAATCTCCTTTTTGGTACCATCTCTGTAATTACATTTTTTATCACATGTGATCTTGTTAATCTCTCTGTTAATTCTAAATACACCTGGCCTCATTTAAAGTCATTGCTGTTACCTAACTAACTGGAGAAAATTTTCCCATTACCATTGGTGGCTTAATTTGAAGTATGGGAACCAGGTAATTAAAGGTTGAAATGCTGTCAGAGAGTTCTGAGTTACTTGATGCATTGTCTAACTCAAAAGTAAGTGCTGAAAAGGAGTTCTAAGTGAACCTGGCAGCTGGATCATAATAACAGCTTGCATTATCAATCAATCAATCAACAATAATCTATTAATCACATCCTAAAAGTCTGGAGCTATGCTAGGTCCTGTGGGTACAAGTACAAAGAATGAAACAATCCTCATTCATAAGTAGCTTGCATTCTAAAAGGGGATAGCATACACATAGAGATGTATATTGCAAGAGAAGAAAATCAATAAAATACAATTATACACAAAGTAGTTAAGCATAAGATTGTTTGAGAGGGACAGTACTAATATTTGGGGTGGGGCAGGAAAGATTTTGTGACATAAAGGAAGAAGGGGAGCTGTAAGGTAGAGATAAAGAGGGAATTACATTCCTGTACAAAAGCCTTAAGACAAGAGGGAGGATCATGTGAGGATAAGAGAGAAATTCAGATTGTTTATACCACAGAGTATAGGAGAATGAGTGATATTCAATGAGGATGGAATGGTAGTTTGGGGCCAGGCTATGAAGAGCTTTAAAAGTTAAATAGAAAGTTTATATTTTATCCAGAAGGCAATAGGAGAGACACTGGAGTTTGTTGAGTGAGATAAAGACATAGTCAGGTATATGCTTAAGGAAATTACTTTATCAGTAGTATGAGAGATGAATGGACTGGAAAAAGACTCACAAGGGAGAGACTTGAACAATTGAGAGGTTGTTGAAATAATCAAGGAGAATTTAATGAAGTATAGACTATGGTGGTAGCTTTATGATTAGAGAAAAAGAAGATGCAAGGGATGATGTTAAGTTAAAACAGTGATATTTGGCATCTGAAAAATCCAGATTAATGCCAAGATTATGAATTTGGGAGACTAGAGTGATAGAAACCTAGAGGGCCAGAAGACAGGTTGTTGGTAGGAGAATATGGGCACAGATAATGAGTTCTAATTCATCTATATTAAGTTGGAGATGTCTTTAGGATAATCAATTTAAAATGTCCAATAGTCAATTGGTCAAGCAGGACTAAAGTTTAGGAGAGATTAAAGCTAAATATATATATAGTCATCTGCACAGATATGGCAGTCAAACTCATGGAAATAGGTGGAATCACTAAGAGACAAAGTATAAAGGAAGACAAGAAAGCCTGGGACAAAATCATGAGGAATCCCTATCATTAGGTGGCAAATTTGATTGAGAAGCTAACAAAAGAGACTGAGAAGATATCAGACATATAGGTAGGAAGAGAACCAGGAGAAAATAGTTAGAAAAAACATAGAGAGGAAAAATTATCCAGGAGGAGATAGAGCTCTTCATATCTGGGCCTCAAGTTCTCATCTGTAAAACTGGAGAGGAGGAGCTTGATCTCAAAATTCTCTGTCTGTTCTTATTCTATGATCCTACAATTCTTTATTAAATAGCTTAAAGTCATATATAATTATAAGGATTATAGACTCAGAACTGGAAAGGATCTAGGTTTCATCTCATCCTATTCTCACCTTCTCATTTTTATAAATGAAAAAACTCAGACCCAGAACAGTAAGGGACTTGCTCAGGATCACATAATACCTAATAAATGTCCGAGTTGGAATTTAGATGCAGATTTTGCTGAAAAATAATTTAGTCAGAAACATGCTAGAGCCAGCTCAAACCAGCTTGGAAAGAGAAGCTATTGTTAAATTTTCAATGTGAGCATTTATACCTCAGAAATAAGCAATTGCTACAAATCAATTGTAGAGTTGGATTTGTTGTTTTGTTGATTGTCTAGACTTGAGAAAGTATTAACAATAAACTTGACTGTTAATATTTCCCCTGAGTTCTGTTGTTAAACATCCCCAAATCTAGTGTTCTTTCCACTATCTCCTAGTAATAAAAATAATATTAGCTGACATTTATATAGGACTTATTGTGCAGGGGGCACTATGCTAAGTGCTTTACAATTATTATTTCATTTGATTATTCCCATTTTTAGTACTCTTCTCCCTAACCCTCTGCCCCACCCTTTTCTAGTACTTAGTCTCCACTACTCTAGGAGCAGAATCAGGCTACAAATGTTTGAAGGCTATTCTGTATTTTTACCTATTCCATAGATCAGTGCTACCAAAGCACTCACTCCAGAAGAACCTGCTTATGAAGAGTTCCACAGTGTTTGGTCAGGCTGACTCTCAGACACAATCTACCTGTCAACCTGGCTTTAACTGCAGCATTTTCCAGTTGACACATCTAATGAATAGAAAGAACCCAGAAACAATCCTTCCATCCCAATTTCTCCTCCAAATTTAGAAGTTTTCTTTGAGTTGAAGAAAGACATAAAGATCCAAATGTGAAGTTTCAACAGGATTGGCAATTCCTCTATCAACATTTTGCCCTCACCTGAAAAAACCAAAGAACTGATTCAAATCCCAGCTGCTCAGCTTCCTGAGATTAGTTTAAAAAAAAAGAATGAGCATTACAAAACACACTGACCTAGAAAGGGAATTGTTTGCATCAGCTTGTCAAATGAAGGTAAACACCATTCATATAACTAGTTCACTTTTGAAAGAGAAAACCAACCCATTTGCCTGGGAAAGGGGAATTGATTGAAGGTGTTCTAATAGATGGCTTTAGCATCATTACGACATATGCTCTCTGTTTGTTTAAAGGAGAAGCAACTGTTTTTCATGTTCCAGCTGCAGAAAATTGGTGGGAAATGTGTGGCCAATTCTGGATAAATACCCCCCTAGTGACACATTCAGTGCAGATGAAGAGGTTTTCCTTTCCAATTTGCAACCTGACAGGACCCTTGCTGAGCCTGGTGTGACGGGCAGTTGAGGGATGAAATATAACAACTGTCTGAAGTTTGATTGGTTCAGGGAACAATTGAAATCATTGATCTTGTATGATTTTACTGAAAAGCTCCATTTTTTGAAAGCTAAGAACCCCCCTTCCAGGTAAAGTGAAAGTCTATAAATATGCATAAATATCTAACATAATGTTTGGAGTAGATGAAATTATAGAGAATTAATTGTGAAAATGGAAAGTTGTTGCTGGACTCATGTGGTCCTTAAGTTGGGCACAGGTTTGCTAATTTTTCAGGAATATAAGCAATCAGAAACAAAACGAGGCTGAAGTGACTGACTGGAAGAGAGGGACATTTTTCCCCCCTGCACTTAGATGTATCCTTCCACATCACAGACCCTGAGTTGATTGCTTGACTGTTTATACCCTTTATCCTGGTCCTGGATCAGCACTCATTAATGGTCCTATCATTGCTGATCTCCTTTCTTTGTGGCTAGCCCTGACAAATTCTGGCGACATAGTTGGTTTGGGGGAGATGAACAAAATCATGCCTTCTTTTGCCCCCTCCAAGTCACCCCACTTCCCATTCCAGTCACAGACATATATACTGTGCCCTTTCCTACTACTTCTTCTCCCCCACCCCACCCCTTGCCTCCCTGTGGGGAAATGAAGTGACCTGGGAAAACTGACTGGATTATCTAAGATACATGGTACCCCTCTACTATGACTACAGCCAACCAAGGAATTATGTAACCCTACAGAATGAAGATGAAAGCTGACTTTATGTGCTGTCTAAAATGAAATCTAGAGGTCTTCATATGTTACAGCTAAGGTCCTCTGGTGACCCAGTCCCATTATTTTTCCTTTCTTGGCATTGGTTTCCCTATCAACAGCTTTGGTTTCCCTAACACAGATGGGATTTTGTAATTCCATCTTATGGGTCTTCTGTCCTAAAGAGGTTTCTCCCTGAGTTCCTTTCCCAATATCTCCTCCTTTCCCCAACTAGCACTTGCCCTAGACCTCAGAATTGCAATTCAAGGCTCTGACAATAACATTTAGAAAGGCAGCATGGTGTAGTTGAAGGACTACTAGTTGCTTAAAGTTATAATGTGATCATTACAGTTGATGCCTCCAAGGGGCTTACTCCTTTAGTCTTATTTCTAGAAGTAAGAATTTCTAATTCTAGAAATGCCTTCACTTAGTCTTACTTCTAGAAGTAAGAATTTCTAATTCTAGAAATGCCTTCACTTAGTCTTATTAAGTCTTTCTTCTAGAAGTAAGAATTTCTAATTCTTAGTCTTACTTCAAGAAGTAAGAGTTTTTAATTCTAGAAATTCATACACTAGCACCTCCAATTGTAAGGGGAATCAACAAAATTACTCTGAACAAGATTTGAACAACTTTCAACTTTGAAATTAGGTGACTTGGTGATTCCTTTAGTCCATGAAAAAATATCAGTGACAATCACAACAGCAGTTAATTGACTGAAATATGAAAGCAGACCTTATGAAATGCAAAGTCTAGTTTTTACTAGGAAAAAAATCTATACATCCACTTTTGTTGTAATATGAGCTAAGAAATGTGTTATGATTGTTCAGGGTATTTAAATTACTATAATTAATACCTTGTGAAAACTATGTTAATATTGTATTCCTTTGACAGAATTATGTACAGAATATTAAGTCTTAGATATCATTTCTTTTAAGCTACTTATTTTCTTATTTTATAAATAAATATATTAAAAATATTATGACTCATAAAGGTCACAGTGACAGTGTCATAGTCAGAATTAGAATTAAGATTTCCAGTCTCTCAATTAAGTTTTTAGCCCTAAATTGCAACTATATTATGTCAATCAGTCAAATATTTATTATGCATTTCTTGAAAATACAAATATGAGAAAGATCAACCTTGCCCTCGATGAGTTTGCAATCTAATGGGGGTAAGAATATATACAAAAGGAAGTTGAAAGTATCAAAATCCCTGATACAGGGGCATGATGGATAAATCCAGGGCAGTCCAGTGCTATGAGAAAAGAAGAGATAACTGACCTTTGAGGCATCTACAAAGTGAGTTTGTGGAAGGAAGGAATTCTCCATGAGATGGACTCCAGGTGCAGCAGGTACTGATGAGGATTGAGTTATAGGACTGAAGTCATCCTGCAGAATGAAGAGGTCTAATGGAGGAGTTCCTCTGGGTAAAGGGAAAAAAGTATGTGCATTGAAAATTTCCTTTTCAAATTCTATTCTATTTTTGCTTTTATTTGTAATTTTAAATTTAAAAGATGAGTGTTTAACCTATTGTATTTCAAATTAAATTATTTCTCAATTGTCTTCTATTTGTCCAGCCACCTAGGTTTTTGAGCTTTAGAGAGTAATAGTTGATATGCTATACTATGCTATATGCACCTTAGGAAAATTCTTCTCCAGCTCCCCCTACAATTTTTTCCCCCCATCTACCTGAAATTCTGCTACTGGAAATATAAAGTTTTAGGCTAAAGTCTTTTCTTCTCTAGGCCATTTTTGAAAATGGAAACCTTCTGGGAGCGCTAACACATTGATCTTAGGTTTTAGAATGCTGAAATTCATTAGATCAATGAATCAATAATTATTTATTAAGTTAGTGCAAACCAGGTTTCAGGCACTGGTGATACAAATACAATGAAGGTAAGAAACTCAAATAGAAATGGCAATCACTAATAGAAATAAGGATCTCTGTTGACCACAGTGATTGAGTTTTAAAATGAAATATCTGTTTTATTTGGTGATTTATTTCCCAATTGCATTTTTTAGTTAATGCATGCATGTAAAATGACATGTAAAATCAAATATATTTTTCCACATTACTCAAGCTGTGTAAGAAGAATCAGAACAAACAGGAAAAGCAACAAGAAAGGAAAAAGAACAAAAAAAGTGAAAATATTATGCTTTGATCTGCATTCAGACTTCATAGTTCTTTCTCTGGATGTGGCTGGCATTTTCCATCACAAATTATATTATATCATTGTATTGCTGAGAAGAGTTAAGTCTATCATAATTGATTATAGGGCAATGGTACTATTGCTGTATTCAGTGTTCTCCTGGTTCTGCTCACTTCACTCAAAATCACTTCATATAAGCATCCAAGTATTTCTAAAATCCCCTGCTCAACATTTCTTATAGATAAATAATGTATCATTACATTCATATACCACAGCCTTTTCCTGATTGATGAACATTTCCCCAATTCACAATTCTTTGCCACCACAAAAAGAGCTACTATAAATATGTTTGTATATAAGGGTCCTTTTCCCTTTATGATCTCTCTATTACATTTTAATCATCTTGCACTGGTCCTTGTGGGCCATGTGTTTGAGTCTTTTTTTCCCATATGTGTGTGTGCATGTGCATAATACAATGCATGTGTAAATATACAAGTGTATACATATATAAAAACAAATAATGTCCCAATGGACCTCAGGAATGCCTTTTTTTATTATTCCAAAGACTTTTAAGTTTAACTCAATTGTGTGGGCATTATCCTCAAGATATTTCTTTCTTATGATAAAATAAGCTTCCTACTGCTGCCTTGGCCAAGGATACTTTCTCCTGAAGATAACCAAATAAGGATGTAGACAAGATGGGACAATCTTGCACAAGCACCTGTTATGTTTCTTGACTGTTCAATTCTAGATAAGACTTCAAAGAATCCTAGTTCCTCGGCTTGCAATAAAATAACTTGCATGTGCAACCCTTGCATGGGAGAGAAAAGTAACATGAAATGTGCAGGTTACCTCTCAAGGTGCCTTTTGGGGCTCAGTCCTGTATTAGAGACCAACAGTAAATTGATAAAATATCCCCCACTTGTAAAGAAGCTGTTATCACTATATAGCAAAAGGAAGTATTATAAAAAGAAAATCGGCAATTCTAGGATAATTTTTTTGCAATCAATCTTTAGGAGAGGAGCAGTTTTAAATTCAACTTAATGAACATTTTTTAATGGCATCCAGATCTTATATGAGGTTGAATTTGAAACCAAGTCTTCTTGACTCCAAGATCAGTACTCTTTCCAAAATGGCAACTGCTGACCTATGAAGGGATTTAAAACATCTAGATATTTCTAGACTAGGGAATTGGATTAAATGCAACAAATGTGGATCAAACAATAACCTGTGAAGAGACCCAAGTTGAGAGATCTAGGATTCATTCATTCATTTCAAGAATTAATTAATCCTTTAACATAGGCCAGGAACTGTGCTACAAAGAAGTGCATGAAGCAACTTCTTGTCTCAAGGAACTTACATTATACTGAGAAATAACATATTCCATAGAAAGCTAAATATTTGGGTATAATTCTTTGGAGAACATGAGTAAATGAGAACGTTAGATTTAACTTCCCGTAAGAAATGAACCTTGAGTTGAATAATGTTAGGGATTATATCCCATCATAAAATGGTGAGGAGAGGATGAATTCTAAGCAAAAGCACAGATAGAGGTGGTAGAACATATGTGGAAAGCAGAATACAGACCAAGTGCTTTTGGAATGCAGTATTGATATTTCTTGTCCAAATTCAAACTGCTAGCAGTATAGGGACAAGAATCTAAATTTTGTGGTTCCCAGCACTATACCTTTCTCCTTACTTGATGTTATCTGTGTGTGAAGGGACTCTTATCCAGGAATTGTAATTAAGAGAAATGCTTACTGTCAAGCATTATGGGAACCTTGCCTTTTGTGAATTGTCTAATGGACAATATCTAATCACTGAATTATTCTCTGCCTAAAAGGAATTGGAACTTTTTTTCTTGTTTTGGCCAGGCTATAGACAGTCTGAGATGTTGCCTGCCAAACAGAGACAAATACATAAATAGAAACCATATTTATGCAACTTTTTGATCATTTGACTCATGATTGTTTTTGGAATTGACATTTCAAGTACTCCCAATGAAGTCCATGGGAAAAATAAAATGTCAATAGAGTTTTATTTGCCAGGTTTTAGCCCACAGTGGGTATTTATGGCAGAGATAAAACCACTAAAAGAGATTTCACTTGACAGTACTACATTGTCAGTATTGACAGAAAAAGTAGAAACAGAATGATATAAAATGTGTTACTCACTGTGGGCCAACATCAGTCCTCAGAGCCTCATGAGCCCTAGTCATAGAAGTAAAATATGAGAAGGTGAGTATAGTTTTTTTACTCATCCAGAATCAGTTCATTTTCCATCTAATCAAAGAATAGGTTCCATAAATAAGGAGGATTTTTAGTGATTAGAGACAGGAATTCAGCATTAGA